>NW_027185771.1:5156401-5173212 GCF_028583685.1 Petaurus breviceps papuanus
CCAGGCCCCTCCCCTCCAGCCCCTCCCTTTCCTCTGCCCAGCCCCGCCCCGCCCCTGCCCTGACCAGCCCCGCCCATCCCCGCGCACCTGGGCCGGCTTTCAGAAGGTCTTTGCTGAAGCTGCTCCGCGCGGGCCATGGACTTGGACGCGCGCGGGGTGTTCGCTCTGCGCACCTGGGGCCGCCAGCTCCGTCTCGTGGCCGCCGCCTCCTGGCTGCCCAACGTGGCCCTGGCGCTGGCGCTGAGCTCCGAGGTGCTGCTGTTCCCGGCGCCGCCCGCTCACCACTGCCGCCCCGACCCTGCACTGCTGCCCCCGGAGCTGCGCGCCCTGGCCGGCCCGGCGCTGCTCAACGCCAGCCTCCCCCGCCTGCCGCCGCCCGCGCGCGGCTGGAGCCCCTGCCTGCTGCTCCGCTACCCGGGCCCGGGCCCCGAGCCCAATGGCACCGGGCCCTGCACCCGCGGCTGGAACTTCGCGCGGCCCTCCGCCGGCCTGCTGCGCACCCCCGTCACCCAGGTGCGGAGCCCCGAGGGGAAACGGAGTCGTCCCCTGGACCTCTCCCTTCATTTACCAGAGAAGGAAGCCGAGGGAAGTGACCTACCCAAGGTCCTGCAGTTAGTAAGCGGGGATTCGAGGCCAGCTTCTTGGGCCCAAACTTGCCTCAAAGTCCAGAGATGTCCGGAGGCTTGGATACAAAGGCTCAAATCCAGTGGGTCTGCTCTAAGAGACCAGGGCCCAATATTGTGTTGAGGCAGGGCTCAAGGGTCCCTGGGTCTGTTAGAGAGACCACTGGTGGTAGTGTTTAGTATTCGGTAGAAGCCTTCAGGTATTTGAAGGCTGCCGGGTACTGTTTAATATCAGGGGGGGGGGGAAAACCAACTTTCTAAGAGCCGATAGTAAATAGTATTTAGGGGGCAGGGGCTCCTTCTCATGGGAGTTTTCAGGTGGACCCTGGATGACCCATTGTTGGGGTATTGTAGACAGGTTCCTTGTTCAGGGTAGACTAGAAAGATGACCTCTCTCTCAGGACTCTCCAGCTCAGATTCAGTGATGGCAGGGACTGTCCTCTCCCTCTTCCCCTTCCCCCTCCCTTCTTTCGCTCTCTCTCATTCCCCATCCTCTCTATCCTTCCCTTCCTCTCCTCCATTGCCTCTCAGCCCGAGACTCCCACCTGAGACTACAGCTCTGGGGGTCCCGTTGGGTTGGGGTTTGCCTCAGATACCACCCACCTCTGGGTTCCAGAATGGGGCGGGGAGGGGGAGAGAGCTGAGTAAATTTGGGAAAATCACCTGGTCCTACCTTGACTCGAACATGCTAGATGGGCGTTTGGGGTGGGTGGGGGAACTGTGTTGATGTATAATTGGAGAGGGTATCTCCTGTGAGGCAGGAGATGGGACCATAAGCATGTCGTTGAACGAGATGGTTTTTAAAAGTCCTATCCAGCTCCTAGCCTTTGGGATTATTTCCCCCCTGGGGAAAATGGGGATGAGATGGTGTCTAGCCCTGTGTTCCCTCTGGTTCTGGGGGAAATGGAGAAGACAGTCACCCTGTGGCCATTACAGGTGGGTCCTCTGTGTTCTCCTACAGTGGAATCTTGTATGTGGGGATGGATGGAAGGTGCCCCTTGAGCGGATGAGTTACCTTCTGGGCTGGCTGTTGGGCTGTGTGACCCTAGGCTCAGCCTGTGACCGGTAAGGGTCCCTGCCCTTACCTCTCTCCTCTCCTTCCTCCCTTCCCTGTGTGACAGTTCTCATTCTGTGGGTACCCATGGCACTGAGTGCTGTCAGGCATGACGATTTCCCCCAGGACACGTATGCCCTCCACCAGCTTAGCTGGCACCTCCAAAGGCTAGATCTCCCTGTCTTTCCCTGGCCTTTTCTCACCAACCCTTTGTGCTTGCAGGTTTGGCCGGCGAGCCATTTTTGTGACCTCCCTGGCTCTGGCTACGGTGCTGGGAAGTGGGGTGGCCCTGGCAGTCAGCTACTCCATGCTGCTGTCCCTGAGGCTGCTCTATGGGGCTGCCCTGGCTGGTGCTTTCCTCTCCCTCTACGTGGCCCGTGAGTATCAGGGGAGTAGAGAGTCCGCCCCACCTGCTCCATGATTTGGAAGACAGAATAGTGTAATGGCAAGGCTGTTGGGCCTGTAGTCAGGACACCAGGGTTCAAGTGGCACCCCCGATCTTTACTAGCTGTGACCTTGGACAAACAATGCAAGTTGGACCCCACTTCCCTCATCTATAAAATGAAGCTTGTCCTTCTTGCCCTATTCAATAAGGTCATAGATTCGCAGCTAGAAGGGCCTTGGAGGATCATTTTATAGATTAGGAAACAAGAGTGCTTCTGTGGCTTGCCCAGCTGTGTATACAGCTGGTGTTTCTGAGGCAGGATATAAACCCACCACACTCTGTGTCCTTTCCTAAGCACCTGCTGCCCTGGGCTCTGAGGATACAGAGCCAGCAAAGGAGTGGTCCCTGCCTTCAAGGCTCTTATGTTCTACTGGGGGAGAGGGAAGATGCATTCCTCCCAGCTTTGCTGTGAGGAAAGCACTTTGTAAACCTTGGTGCTCTAGGAAGAGATATGGGTGATCTAGAACTTTCAGGCATCCCTCAGCCCCCAATCCTTGGGCCAAGACCAGGAAATCGGGGTGTCTGTGCCCATGTTCCATCTCTCTTCCTTTATGGAACTTTAGCCCTTGTCAGGACCTTATTTTTGCTAGCTGCCTGCCTGGTAAGTTGAGGTAGATCTCAGAAAAGAAAGGTGCCTGGTTACAGGGGCGGAATTGGTTTTGGGGCCATGCTGAAGGGGATGCCAAAGTGAAAATACGGGGAGGGAGTGCCGGTGACTGGAAAGAGACCAGAAAGCAAAGGGGAAAAGCAGCTTCATGTATAGTGGGGGATGCTTGGGAGGGGGGAGATTGGGCCTCTCGAGGCATGGGCAGAGGGTGGGAGTGCCTCTTCTGTTTGCCCAGTGAGCTCGAGTGTTTGCCCACAGGAGTGAGTGTTCCTGGCACTGATGTTGCAAGATCCCTCCGGGAATGGAGATCACAGCACGTCTGTCCTGGGAGAGTGAGAATGTTGGGGGCTAAGTGGGGCCCAAGTTGGGGAAGTCACTGCTTGATTCGGGAAGCTCAGGAGGGAAAGGGGAATGCAGAAGTGGATTCCCAAGGAGGCCAACCCCTCCCTGATCCCTGGACGCCCTCCTTGGTGTTGTCTCCCAATCCACCTGTTCATCCATCCTGGCAGGGCTGGAGCTTTGTGACCCCGACCATCGCCTCCCGTTCTCCATGGTGGCTGGCTTCTTCTTTGTCGCTGGGACAATCCTGCTGCCAGGGCTGGCAGCCATATGTCAAGACTGGAGGTTCCTGCAGGGGCTGGTGACCCTCGTCCTGGGCCTTGTGCTGTTCTTCTGGGGGTGAGTGCCTTTCAAGGCTGCTGACCTCGCTCCACTCTGGGGCACTGGGCTCTGGGGAAAGGGGCAGACATGGAGGTCCCAGGCTTCTGGGCTGGAGCCAGGAGAGGCTTCTGAGCTAGGAGGCTGGTGACCTTGGCTCTAGTCCCAGGCTTTCTGATTCCTCTCTCTGGGTTTTCCTTCATTTCCTTGTCTATGATCATAATAATTTCCATTTCTATGGTGTCTTAAGGTTGACAAAGTACTTACATCCCAAAGCCGAGTGAGGTATGACTAGCAGTGTGCCCACTTCACAGATGAGGAAGCTGAGGATTAGAAGGGCTAACCCTTCTTTCCAGTCTGGGGTCATGCTCTAACCACTACTCCCCAACCTTGTGGACCATCCGGGGCCACCTTTCCCATGAAGCCTTCCCCAGTCCCCCCAGAAGGATGTGACCTTGTGGTAGGCAACTGGGTGGAAAAAGTGGATCATGTTGGATTTGGAATCAGGAAGATCTGAATTCAACCCCTGCCTCAGACACTTTCTAGCTGTGTGACTTTTCTAGCTGTGTGACAAATCACTTAACCTCTCTGCCTCAGTTTCCTCATCTGTAAAAATGGGAATAACATTGGTGCCTGCCTCCCAGAATTTCTGTGAGGAGTATCAAGTGAAATAATATTTGCAAAGTGCTTTGCAAACTTTCCTTTTAAAAAGCACTAGATAAAGCTCCCTTGTTATTATCACCAGATCACTTAACTTCTATGCCTAATTTGTAAAATGGAGATAATAACCATACCTTGGTCCCAAGATTGTTGTGAGGATGGAAGGAGATAACATCTGGCAAACCCGGAGCCTATCAACATGCTGGCTCTGAGAATCAGTGATGGTGGGGTGGTTAGGTGGCTCAGTGAGCAGAATCAGGAGGACCTGAGTTCAAATGTGACCTCAGACACTTAACACTTACTAGCCATGTGACCTTGGGCAAGTCATTTAACCCCAATTGCCCTGCCCTCCCCCCTCCAAAAGCAAAAAAAAAAAAAAGAGTCATAGGATTCTACCATATGCTGGCTCTCCCCATCACTCTCATTCAATACTCTTGGCATTAGGGTCTGACTGTAACCTCCCATCATTCCATGCCTTCCCATGCCTCAGCACCCTTTGCCCTCCTCAAGACTTCCATTACCCCCATCCCTCTGTCCTGCCTCAGCCCCCTACTCCCTGGTGACTTTTCACCCTTTCTAGTCTTGGCCCCATTGTCAGCCACTTCAACTCTACCTGCTTCCCTCTTTCCAATTCCTTGCAACCTTCCGTCCTGGGTCACTCCTCAGGCTCCCACTCCTCCATCTGCCTTCTCTGTTCCTCTGTGTGATGCTGCTCAGCAGAGTGCCATGAATGAAGTCCACCACCGTGCTCTGCCTCGATGGGGCACAGAATGTACTCCTAGAAGCCAACTTCAACTGGGCCCTCATTCCAGCAAGGCCATACTCTCTCTGCTCTAATTCAGGCCCGACCATCTCTCTTCACAAGAGTTTTTCCAGATCTTTCCCTCTCTTCTCAAGCCTCTCACATCTCTCTCCCCTCTCGAAGGCAAGGACCTCACTTATTTGATTGAGAAAATGGAAGGGGGATTTCATCTGAGCTTTCTCTTCTTCCTTTCTTTGATCTCAAAACTGTCTAACCCATCTCCCACCCTCTCCTCCTCCTCCCCAGTGCCTGTCAGTGAGGTGGCCCTTCTCTGCCTATGTCCATCCTGTCTCTAGCACTTCTGACTTATTTCCCATCTCTCCCTGTCTGTGGGGTCCTTCCCTGCTGCCTTCAAACACTTCTAAACCTCGTCCTTAAAAAGCCTTCACTAGACTTTACTATCTCTCCGAGATATTGTCCTGTATTTCTCTTCTCTTCAGCCAGACTCCTAGAAAAACGCTGCTCCCATTTTCTCTCCTCTCACCATCTTCTCGGTCCTTTGTAATCCGAGTCCTGATTTCATCATTCGATTGAATATGCTCACTCTGAAGTTACTAGTGATCTTTTGGTTGCCTAACCTGATGGGTTCTTCCAGGCTTCCTGCTTTCTCCACCTACCTGTTGCATCTGGCACTGCTGATTTCCCTCCCTTAAAGACTCCATTTCTTCTGTGGGTTTTAATGACATTATTCTCTCTTGCTTTTCCTTCTTCTTGTCTGTGGGCTCCTTCCGTTCTCCTTTACTGGCTCATCACCCACATCAGGTCCCCTTAATGTGGATGTTTCCCAAGACTTCCTCTTCTCGCCTCCTCTTGTCTCATCCCTTCTCTGTCTCTGAGGTTTAATGACCATTTCTATGGTCGTTCATATATCCAGCCCCAGTCTCTCCCCTGAGTTTCAGTCCCACATCATCAGTTGCCAAAGAGGGTGTCCTGGAGACATCTGCAGTGCAAAGCGTCCCAGACAGAACTCATTCTCCCCCCAGAGCCAGCCCTCTTCCAGACCAACCCACCTGTGCCAAAGGCCCTGCCATCCTTCCTGTCCCTCGTGTGTAATCCGCTTTCTTCTCAGCCCTCACTCTCCCTCACCTCACAGAACCAAGCAGTTGTTCAGCACCTCACCGGTAATCCCTTCTCCCCTCACACAGCTGGCCCCTTGCTTCACGACCTCCTCACCTCTCAGCTACATCAGCCTTTCCTGAGCCCCCCAACTCCATCTACTTCACTTCCTTCTTCTCATTTTTATTCTGCATGTGTCTGTGTACGTCCTTATTCTCCCCCTCATTCGAAAGAGTTCCTTGTGAGTAGAGATTGTCTCATTATGTTTGTCTTTCTGGGGATGAGCGCAGTGCCTAGCACACAGTAGGCTCTTAAGAAGTGTTTGTTGATTGAGTGAGTGATACACCACTCTGACATAGAATCATGGATTCAGAGCTAGAAGGAACCTCATTTTATAGAGGGAACTGAGCTTCAGGAAAACTTACCCAGGGCTTGTTGTCCACCTCTGCTGCACCTTGATGAATGGACAAGATCACAGAATTATAGATTTAGCACCAGAAAAGACCACAGAGATGGGCAGATCCAAACCCCTTATCTTGGAAAGGATTGGTAGAAGCTTAGGTTAAGTGACTTGGGCAGGTCACTCAGTAAGGGTCTAAGAAAGGGTTTGAACCCAGCTCTTACTGACTTTAAGTCTAACATCTTCTAGTTCTAAAAGTCCAGGAGACAGACTCTTAGGTACAATGAGACAAGACAGGGAAATCCCCAAGGCTCTGACCTTGTTTCTTAATGAAGTTTCCTGTAATAAACCTGTCTTGGTTTGAGCTGGACTTGGGGAGTCACCACAGCATCCTGGATCCCTGTGGCTTTACCGAGTGTGAAAGGGCCCCCTGTGAGGTGAAGTGGGAACAGCTCCAGGAGCCCCAAGGCTGGAAGGAGCTTGAACAAAACCCTGTCCTCTGTGGCATGTACTTGCAGATTTCCTTCCCTGTTCCCAGAGTCCCCCCGATGGCTGGTGGCCACTCGACAGCCCGGCAGAGCCAAGGACATCCTGTGGCACTTGGGAGGGGCCGAGCTCAAACCTGAGGACTCCACCTCTGAGGGGGCTACTCTGGCTGCAGGTGAGATCTCCTTCCGTCATCTCTCATCTCCACGCCTTTGCATTGTCTGGTCCCCATGCCAGGAATGCACTTCCTCCTCACATCTGAGAATTCTTGGTTTCTTTTCAAACTAACACCTCCTATGCAGTGTCTCTTTCGATCCTCCTCTATGTCTCCAAAAGAATGACTTTATCTTCACTTTGCACATGCACACACATAAATGTATATATTCATACAACCACATACTATATCTATAATGCATATGCTACATATACATGTATATGCTATGTACATACATATGTGTATATATTCACACATACAATGCATATACTGTATACACGCATGCCTATACTATACACACATATATACATGCCTGTACTATATATACACATGCACACACACATATAGTATTATATGTGTATGTGTCATTCCCTCTTCCTCCCCCCTCCCCACCCTGGAGAAGATAACGCTTGAGGATTATTTTCATTTTGTCTTTATTCTCAACTGCTAGTGGAGAACCTGGCCCATAATAGCAATAATTAGTAACAACTGACATTTATGTATTGCTTTGCAAAGGGATTTAGCATGCGTTTGTCTTAGCTTCACACCAATCATCCTATGGTTGGCATTAATATTTTTTGGGTGGATGGGTGAAATGGATGGATGGGTGTATGGGTGGATGGATGGATGGATACATGGATGGGTGGATGGATGGATGGGCGAGTTCCAGGGAGAAGAGCCTCTCTGGGCATTCAGGCAGGAGGAACAGCAGGAAAGAGCCCAGGCCAAGCATGTGCAGGGTCTCTGGAGGTGGCCCTTACTTCGCACATGGTGACTCCTGAGTACCAGGAATGTCCAGAGATGAGCTGCCCAGTTGTCTAAGGAGTGAATACAGAGTCAGACACTGGGGTCCAGAAGACCCAGAAGCTTCATTGGTGGGGCCCCCGGGGCAAAGCTCTTCTTTCCTTCTGGTTCCAGTGGCCCTGTTTTACAAATAAGTATGGTAACTGTTGCAAGGCTGTGTTATTGGTACTGTCATTTACAAAGCCCATTGACACATCTTATCTCCTATGATTCTCATGGAAGCCTGGGGAGGTATGCAGAGCAAGAATCAGGAATCCCATTTGGTTGTTGAGGAAACAGGGCCAGAGACATGAAGCAGCTAGCCCGAGGTGGTCCAGCAGAATGGCAAAGCTAGGCCTCAAACCCAGCTGTTCCCACTCCCAATCAATTGATCTATGCACCATACTGCCTGGGGTTAATCAAGAAGGACCACACAAAGAAAGAGCTCCTCAAATCTGCAGGGACCCCAGTGAGCGAGATAAAAAACAGAAAAATGAAGGCTGGCAGGCAACTAAAGAACTGGCTATTTCCCTGGAGAAAATGAAAATGCCTTTTTTATTTCCTTGGAGAGGTGGGGGGCCAGGGGGATGGAATGGTGCATACATCATCAGGGAAGTTTACAGTGTCAGATGGTTTTGGCTTTGCTAAATTTTTTTTTGTTACAAGGGAAGGCTCCCTGTGAGTGTGGGAAGGGGGAGTCTGGTCTCTGCAGAGGACTTGGGTGTAAAAACAAAAGACCTCAAGAAAACTTAGATCTCTTTAAGCTCTAAGCTAGCCACAACCTCAGGAGAGCCAAGCTTCGTGTCTCCCCTTTGCCCCTTACCGGTTATATGATCCTGAGCAGGTCACTCCCTTAGCTTCTTTTAGCTGCAGTTTTCCCCATCTACAAAATGGGGACATTAATGTTTGTACTACCCCCAATAGAACCCCCAGTGAGGACCTCAAATGAGATCATTATGTCAAGTGTTTTGAAGACCTTAAGGCAGAATAAAAATGTTGTTGGTCAGTCATTTCAGACTCTTTGTGACCCCATTTGGGGTTTTCTTGGCAAAAATACTGGAGTGGTTTGCCATTTCCTTCTCCAACTCATTTTACAGAATTGGAAACTGAGGTAAACAGGGTTAGGTGACTTGCCCAGGGTCACACAGCTAGTAAGTGTCTGAGGTCAAATTTGAACTCAGATCTTCCTGATTCCAGGCCCAGCACTCTATTGTGCCACCTAGCTGCCCCCAGAATAAAGATGCTAGTTATTAAGAATGATTAGAATTTAGAGAATGCTTTAAGTTTTGCAAAGCTCTTTACAAATATTTCATTTGTTCCTTACAACTACCCTGAGAACTCCGTGCTATTAGAACCTCCATTTTATGGTTTAGTAAACTGAGGCAGACAAAATTAAGTGACTTGCCCAGGGTCATACGTCTGGTAAGTGTCTGAGGCTGGATTTGAACTCAGGTCTTTCTAATGCCAGATCCAGCACTCTACTCACTGTGCCACCTAGCTAAAGCTTAAAGAGCTGTAGAAATTAAATTACAATGTGACAATGCTCCTAGAAATGGGACTTGAAGGACATTTGGGCAGGGAAAGGTGCAGGAAGGACATTTAGGTATTCAAAACTTCCCAACATTTATTAAGCACCTCTTACGTTGGAGAAAATGCCAGAAACTGGGGACTCAAAGGCCACGACCCTCTGTCTGTGGAAGCAGGAATGTGCAGGGGTGTATTTAGAGAGAAGTCAGGCTGACAAAGGCAGTGAGTATTTGTGGAAGGGCATTGAATGCCAGGCTGAGGAATTAGGGCAGAATCCCATCAATCATGAGAAGCCACGATAGAGATTGTGTGTGTGTGTGTGTGTGTGTGTGTGTGTGCTGGCTAAGGACATATCCTTGCACTCTCGTCCTGAAGGCAGATGTTGGGGACATGGGGAGATACTCTGTACTGAGTTCTTCCAGTGGACTGTTCCTGGGTATTTCATGCCTGGGATACCAGGGCACCTGTTCCTCAGTGGTCCACCATGACCCCTCCCTGGGGGGATCAGGTGGGGAGGCTGGGGTTGTTCTTTCTCTGCCTTTTCATCGTCTTCCCCTGAGCTGGGCCATGCTCAGTTAACTCTTTCTTTTCCTTACACCCACAGAGTTAGACAGGCTGTCTGAGGGGAAGGCCTTGCCCCAGTACCACTCCATCTGTGAGGTCTGCAGCACTCAGCGCATCTGGAGAAGCGTCCTCATTCTGGCCTTCACCATGTATGGAACTACCATGTCCAAGCAGGGAGTCGGGGAGGCCCCTGGGGGTTCTGGGCTGTAGTGTCTGTGGGCAGGAAGAGTCAGGCATCTCTGTGGGTCACTACCTCTCCAGGCCTCAACTATCTCTTCTGTAAAATGGGGATGATAATCCCCTGCCCTTCTCTCCAAAAGGGTAGCACTTAATGAATGATAAATTACTCTGTAATTGGGAGTTATGCACTACCCTCCCTGGGCACTTCTACCTTTTATGGCCTTGCTGGGACCCTTCCTTGTCTTGCAGAGACACCGATGTAAGTTCAGCATAAAGAAAAGATGTTCTGACAATTAGGACAGGCCTGAAGTGGGATGGGGCAGCCTTGGGAGAGAGTGACCCCCCTCCCCGGGAAGTCTTCAAGCAAAGGCTACCTGACTATCCCTTGGAAATGTCATCTCTTCAAGCATAGGGCTTGTCAAGCTTTTGTGTGTCCTGGAGACATTGACTCCAGGCGATTCCCAAATTCAGACAAGGGAGAGGTCAGTGACAGCTGGAATCATTGAGGAAAACTTCCCAGAGGAGCCTGGGAGTGGGACCTAGTAGGAAGGGCCTTGAGCAGGGATTAGATCACAGTGACTGAGAGCCAAGTCCATGTGCCAGTCTGGTGGAGCCTGGATTCTAAGAATAATGCTTTTAAATGCACAAAATAAAATACACAGGGAAACCAGAAGGAAACCAAAGACTGGTGGAAAAAAGCATGTAATGTTTTTCCTATGCAGGTTCATGAGCCCAGGTTAAGAACCCCAGGGCCAGGATGACTTCTGAGGGCCCTTCTCTTTCTCTCCCCCTGGACAGCAGCCTCAGTGTCCTCCCAGGCCTAGGCCTGAGGTGGTTCTGCCCTCTCCGGGCCTCACCCTGCCTCCTTCCCTTCACAGGTTGCTGGGAAATGGCATCCAGTACAGCTTTACACAGAACCTGGCTCCCTATCTGCCACACTTCTACCTGCCCTGTTTCTTGCTGGCTGGGCTGGAGGCAGCCGGCAGCCTCCTGCTGATCCTGATGGCCCGGTGCTGTGGCCGCCGGGCTAGTCTGCTCCTGTGGACTGTCCTCACCAGCTTGGCCTCCTTGCTCCTTCTCTCCCTTGGCCAGTGTAAGAAGAAAGAAGGGGCCTTGGGAGCAGAGGCAGGGTCTGGGAGGGAGGCAGGGGTGGTGAGCAGGTAATACAATCTCCAGGCTGGAAGAAACTCATCCCCACCCCATTCCCACCCCTAGTTTAGAGATGGAGAATTTGACCCCAGAGAGGGGAGTTTGTCTAAGGTTACACAGGCAGCCAGGGCTCTTAGAACCCCTTCCCTCCCAGTTCAGCCTTCTTTCCACTGGCTCCTTTCCCTTATGGGGTTTTCAGTCTAGTTGAGGAATTTGGAGTACACAGATGAAATCACAGAGCAGTGTGATGTCCTACAGAGTGTGCCAGATTGGGGACCAGGGTACAGGGTTCACATTCCAGCTCTGCCACTGTTCTCTGTGTAACCTTGAGCTCAGGGGACAGTGGATAGTGCTGAACCTGGAGTCAGGAAGACCTGAGTCCGAATCCCACCTCTTATGCTAGCTTTGTGACCCTGGGCAAATCTCTGCCTCAGTTTCCTTATCTGTGAAATGGGGATAATTATAACACCTCTCTCCCAAAGTTGTCGTGAAAATCAAATGAGATAATGTATATAAGGTCCTTTGTAAACCTCAAAGCACAATCCAAATGCTGGCTGTTATTGCTATTATTATTAGACACATGACCTTAATTTTTCTAGGCTTTCTTATCATAAAGTGATCAGGACAAGATTACCTCTTAGGGCTCTTCCTGCTCCAAACCTGTGTTCCTTTGACACTGAGTCTAGTGATCCCCAGATTCAGACCAGGGAGAGGTCAGTGCCAGGTGCCATGATTGGGGAAGGCTTCCTGGCCGGAAGAGATAGAGTGTGGGCTGGGAGTCGGACCTGTTACAAAGGGCTCTGAGCAGGGATCAGATCGTGACTGGAGAGAGCCAAGTTCCTGTGCCAGTCACTCCAGGGAAGGGGCCCGGGCTGGGGAAGGAACCCCCTCTCTTGGGCTGGGAGAGGCCAAGCGAAGGGGTATGGTGAGCAGTGGCTCCAAGGCCTCTCCCATTTCCTCCCAGACCTGCCAATCTGGACAGTGGTGTTTCTTTCCACACTGGGACTCCTGGCCTCCCAGGCTATGTCTGTGCTGAGCACCTTCTTTGCCAGTGAGATCCTCCCCACCGTGATCAGGTAAGGCCTGCCCCCAGCCCAGGGGTGGGGCAGAGCCAGGAACAGGGTGCTGCCCACAGCAGGTCCCATACTTGTGAACAGAGCCACTCCTCCCTTCCACATGGCTATGCCACCCCCAAAACATCTGCCCAGTATCCTGCTGCTGCCCGACATTCTAGCTTTGCTGTCTCCCTGTAGGTCTTGTCCTGGGGGTGGTGGGGGGCAGGGGTGGGTCTGGTACATCCTGCATGCCCTTGATATCTGGGCCGGGGACTGCTGGGGAGTGGTGGAGGGTAGAAGGAAAGGAGATCTGTCCTTTTTTTTTTTTCCTTTTGCTGGGGAGGAGGAGGAGAAAGGCAGAAACATAAGTTACTTTCCCAAAGTTTTTCAGGTGGCAGCCTTGTGCTCAGGGGGCTGGGGGTGGGACTGAGGGTGACTTTCATGTTTTCTGCTCACTCCTCTGCATTTCTGACCTCTGCCCCTGCCCCACACATCCTGCAGAGGAGCCGGGCTGGGCCTCATCATGGCAGCTGGTTTCCTGGGCCAAGTGGCCACGCCCATCATGAGCATCTCCAACAACCGAGGCTTCTTCCTCCACCACGTGGTGTTTGCCTCTTTTGCTGTCCTCTCCATGCTCTGCATCCTCTTACTACCTGAGACCCGGAGCCGGAACCTCCCTGAGTCCCTGGAGGACGCTGAGGGCCGGCGGTCCTCCCCGCTCTTCCTGCCCCGCTGGCGCCACTCCCAGGACCACCATGTCCCACTGCTCCTGCCGTCCCGCAAGCAGACCTGCCGTGCATGGCAGCCCTACTCCTGCCCAGAGGTCCCCTCCCACAGGACCGGTGGCCAGTGGCCTCCACCCACCGGGGCTCACCCAGCTTCAGAGGCCCAGGCCACACGCCAGCCCAGGCACGTCTGAACCACAGGAGGTCCCACAGAACCCGCCTTTATCGATGCCATTATTGGAGCCCTGGGAAGAGAGGGCTTGGAAAATAGGATGGTGCCTTGTTACTGTCCCCGTGGTAGCTATGGAGAGTGAAGACTCTGGGTACTGCTTGTGGGTCCTGTTAAGGGAAGGACTCTGGGGTGGGGCAGAGATTCCCAGCTTACCTGGAACTCAGAGTCTGGACAAACTAAGCTTTCTCTACACGAGAGGCAGACAAATGCAGCTCTGGCTGCCCTTTTGTCACCCTGGGAATTGCTTCTGGAGCCCTCAGTCTCAAGTCATAGTTTTCTTTCTGGGGCAGAATGTCCAGCCTTCCCACTGGGTTCTAAGCCATCCTGGCTTCTCTCTCCCCTCCTTTCTTAAAAGCACTGTGACAACCGCTCTGTCTTCCCTGTGCTTCCCACTGGGGCAGGACCTGCTGCAGCCTCTTTGCTGGGTTTCTCTCTAGGCCCACCAGGACGCCGTTCCTTCCTGTTGTTCTAGTGGTGTAACAGGGGCGGTCAGTGAGCATGAGCTTGGCTTTTGGTGCCCAGAAAACCCCCCTGCCATCTTATTCCAGAAGATCCAGGGCCTTATGTAGAAATGTCTGTAAAGG
The DNA here is from genome assembly GCF_028583685.1 of Petaurus breviceps papuanus. Taxonomy (NCBI): domain Eukaryota; kingdom Metazoa; phylum Chordata; class Mammalia; order Diprotodontia; family Petauridae; genus Petaurus; species Petaurus breviceps. Next base: position 5,170,205 of record NW_027185771.1, read on the forward strand.
TGGTTTTTTTAATTCAAACTGCATCATGCAGCTAATTCTTATAAAAACACATTGTGACAGAACTGGGCAGACACTGGGTGGGTGGGGGCTGTTGGAGGAATTTCACAGGAAGGTCTGAGCCACACCTGGGAGCCAGGGAGGGGATGAGGGCACCTCCCCACGTCTGGGCAGCCAGGCACGATCCCCCTCCGAGGCCTGGCCTGACTCAGCTCAGCACTCCCCCATCCAAGGAATACAGCTTAGTCACTGTATTTTCATTGTTTTTCTTGGCTTTTGGATACCTCTTCTCCTAATGCTCCTAAAGGTTCAACCCAATAGCACCATGAAGCTTTTGCTTCCTCAGGAACACGTGGGGTACCATGTAGTACCCCTGACTTTGTAAGAATAAGGCAAGTCCAATCCAATGCTTGAATATGGTTGGAGCTTGGGTTGGACCGTGATTTTCTCTTAAAGGGGCTGACTGGATCCCTGGTTCTTCCCTGTCCCCCTGAGAGTCCTCTCTGAAACTTCAGGGTGAGGCTATAGGAGGCCAAGGGGTTTCTCCTGGAGAGCTGGCCCTCTGGCTTGGTCCGAGGAGGCCATGGGGTAACCTATAGCTTGCTTTTCCTCCCTGCTCTGGGCCCTACCTAGGACACCCCACCTAGGTCTAAGCATGAAGGGAGCAGCGGGTGGAGCTCAGGGTGAAGGAGAAGGCCCCCTTGGCTCTCAGTAAGCCCCTTGGGATGCCAGCCACAGGAATGTCTGAGCCCCCAAAAAGGGGGAACGTGCCAAGCCTCCCAGCTGCAGCCCCTCCTCCTCTCTGTTCTCCCCATTCCCCTTCCCTTGGAAAAGGAAGAGTTCGGCTTTCTTTCCCCTGTCCCAGCCCCGGGTCCCCCCTGGCCCTCAGTGCTGCCCATACATGTCCGCCAGCCTAGTGAACCTGGGCCCCCAGTCCCTGAGGTAGTCATAGTCTTGGTCCTCATCTCCCAGACTTGAGAGGATGGAGCTGAGCGTTCCCGCCAAGGAGCCTTCTCCCTCGTAGTCATAGATGAGCGCTGTGTCATAGGGTGGGACGCTGGGGTCGTTGTCAGCTGCTTCTAGACCCTGGTGATGCAGGGGAGACAGGGAAGTGGGGAGTAAGCCTCAGTGATCCCTTTGGTGGGCGCCCCAGGGCCACGGGCCGAGGGGTTGGAGACACACTGGAAAATCAGCTTGAGGAGGAGAATTTGGAAGGCAGAGGTACAGACAAGCTCAATCATACGGAATGTGGCGGTTCTCAAGACTCATTTATGCTCTTAAGAATTACTGAGCTTTTGTCTATGTGGGTTAACCTATTGATATTCATTGTATTAGAAAGGAAAACATCTTATCGTTATGAAAACAGCTTTGACCTTGCGGCCCCAAGAGGTCCCCTGCCAACACTCTGAGAAGTACTGAGATGGTGTATCTGAAAGCCAAAATGAAGGGGTTTGTGCGTGATGGGCTGTTTGGTTTTTATCGATGCTCGAGATCACAGGAGTCCACCAGCTGGATCAGGATAGATAGGGGGTCCTGGAGAAACTGAGGCAGTGGCCACAGGATCTATGAGGATTATCCGTAAGAGAAGGCATGAAACCTATCACTGATGGGTTATATAAAAACACACATTAGGGAAGGACACTAGAGGGACGGTTTCTTGCTTTGGGAAACTCTGGCTGGGTTTTTTTTTTTTTTTATAATGCTGTGTCCAGTCACTACCTAAGAAGAAAGGGAGTTTTTCCCACGCAGCACCTTTCCTTTGGGTACAGCTGAGAACGGGAGTCAGGATGGCTGGGGGATAAGAGTAGGTGAGAGTCCCAGAGAGACCAGGAAGGTCCCCACCACGGGGTCCATCTCTCTATTCGCCCTGGGAACACTTACATCGCTGATGAAGTCAGCAATGTCCGAGGGACTGGCGGGCAGGGCCCGGGAGGGCTGTGGAGGTACCCGGTGATAGGGTGTGTCCTTTCTCAGAGGCTGTCTTCCCCGAAAGGAGGCCTGAGGCACCAGCTCTGCGGGATGTCGGAGCTGGTTGATGTCATAGGCTTCCTGTAGCATTGGACAAATGACCACCACTTAGTTCTTCCTTTTTCCTGGTCCCACCAGAGCTGTTCACAAAGGGTCAGAGACCGACCTGCTGTGGTTTCCTTTACTTGCCAGCCTTCTGGGCAAGGGGCAGTCAGACCTTGGCAACCCACACATGGGATCACCAAACCTTGAAAAATTAAATGGTACCTCTATGGGACTCTTAGTTTTGGTCTCCCTGGCTGTCCATTTCCTCCCCTGTAGTATGGGTAAGGTGTAAAGCCCCCTCCAGTTCTAATTCCTAGGAAGTGAGGGTGTGTTTTCCCTCACAAGGCGGATTTGGGGTACTGATGTGGCAGCAGGACCTGCTTCCGTGGATACCTGTGCCTTCCCAGCCCTGCACTCTCCTTTGTGGCAATAGCCAAAGTCTCAGTACATTCCTTGGGTGAGCTGGGGGAAAGGTGCAGCCCCAACTGGGTTTGGGTGCACCTGGCACCATGGGCTAGCCCTCAGATTCCTGCTGAGAATCTCTAGATTTCTGACCTCAGCTTAGAGGTGACATTCCCCACGTGAGCTAATATGTGCAGTGTTTTCCAAATCTATGTAAACACTAGCTACTGTTATTATGAGGGGACTCGGATGTCTCCAGTTATGCCTCTCCCCAGACCAACAGGTTGGGCTCTTGGGAGAAAGCCTTTTATCTTTGTCCTTGGATCCCTGTCCCTCCCCAAACCCAAAGTGAGGTCCCTTCCCATTTCTACCTGTCTCTAGGTCTTCCCTTTCCCTGGCAATCACCTGGTCCCCCTCCCCCTTCCCCGACCCACCTCCTCTCTCTCAGTGGTCTCTTCTCTTCTTCCCTGCCCCACCTGCTCTCTCCCCCAGTGGGTCCCCTTCCCCCTTCCCTGCCCCACCTCCCCAGTGGGTCCCCTTCCCCCTTCCCTGCCCCACCTCCTCTCCCCCAGTGGGTCCCCTTCCCCCTTCCCTGC
>NW_027185771.1:5173612-5183079 GCF_028583685.1 Petaurus breviceps papuanus
GGGGGGGCTCTGGATGATGAAGGATTCCCTAGAAGGATCCGAGGGAGACGCTCGGTGTGGAACATGGGGGCATCAGATAAGATTCTCTAGGGGGACGTGCGGTAGACGAAGGGTGGCTTACAAAGTAGAAGGATGATGCTGGCAAGGACGATGACCAGGGCCACCAGGCTGATGCCTGCCCCCCCGGCCAGAAGGGCAGCTGCCCCCGGGGTGCAGAGCCCGGCCTCCCCACAGCGACACACGGTCACATTGAGCAGCTGCTCCAGCTGCTGGGGGGGCTGCCCTGAGTCTTGGAGCAGGAGGGACAGACTGTACAGCCCCTCCTGAGCCTCCGTCCGCAAACGTAGACGGGCGTGAGTCACTGTGAGGAGAGGAGGTTATGGAGGAGGAGAGAGAACACCGTCCCCCACTGCTCCCCTGCCCTCATCCCATCTCCTTTTCTTTCCATCATATGCTCCCCATGCCCACCCCTCTAAGCTCCTTCTTGTCTGGCCCTTCCCCTCTCTAACCCACCTTTCAGTCACCTACTGAGTCAGGAGACCCGGGTTCTAATCCCAGCTCTCCAAGTTCTTTGCTGTGTTACCTTGAGTGAATAGCTTGACTTTTTCAGTCTGCTAAGAATGATCATCGTCACCATCAATCTACAAGCTCTTATTGAGCCCCTACTGGGTGTTGTTCCTTATAACAATTGGCACATAGCATTTGGGGGTTTGCAAAGGGATTTCCACCCATTGCTTCATTTAACCCTCACAGCAACCCTATGAGTCATTATCAGTTCCATTTTACAGGTGAGGACACTGAGGTTCAGGGAGGTTGAATGATCCTACCTAAGCCACACAGCTAATAAATGTCTGAGGTCTTACTGATCCCAAGCCCTGCTATATAGCCGCTTTACCTCTAATTTCTCCTCCTTTTTCTCCCCCCAAGCCCTAAGACCTGAAGTATCCTGAGCTCCTGAACTCTTTGGCTTAACTTTAGGAAGAGGGTTGGGTTCTCACCATTGAGTTGGCTAATGCTCCAGTTTCTGGCCAGTTCAGGAGAGCTGGGACTCAGTTGAAAGTGAAAGGGGGCCCCGTGTGGAGGCAAGTCCTCATCGGTAGCACTGAGGATGAGGCCGGACCCCTGGGCAGGGTCACTGCACAGGGTACCAGTTGGTGTAGTCAGGAGTGGTGCATGGTCATTGACCTCCAGAATCTCTATGGACAGGGTGCCTGTGGCTGTGCGAGCTGGGGAGGCTGGTGATACAAGAAGGGGGAGGCTATATGTCATTTTTGTTGACCCTGTTGACCCTCCCCTGATCTAGACCTCTGTCCAGTCCCAGGATACAGTTGTGAGCTATAGTGAATTTGGTGCTTGGGGAAAGGGTTGCAGGAATCTGCTTTTCCTATGGGCAGTAGCTGTCAAATACCCATTACTCATCCTAGCTGGTGGAGAGGGCATTTTTGTTTAGGAAGGGGTCAGAATAGCCCTCTGAGATGCTGTGGTCTCACAGTGATACCCCCAAATGGGCATCAATGATCCATCTCCCTTGGGATCTGGGAGCCTTAGACTCTGAGACATTCTGTACTCTTACCCCACATCCAGACCTCTGTATTTAGGAACACATATGTAACATGTGAAATTCATGGCTATGGCCAGCAAGGGTGGTCTCTGTCCATTGCCCTCAAGCCTATGGTTTTCCATGAGATAGGGAAACACCATGGCATCACCTCCTCCCCCCACCATGCCCTCACCATCATCACTGGCCAGGATGATGGCCCTGTACCAGCCATCTTTGAGGAATGGTGAGTCTGGGTTGATAGCACGCTTAGTCTGGATCCGACCAGTGGCACGGTCTACTTGAAGCCAGTCCTCGGGGTCATAGTCTTTGAAGTAACTGAGATAAGATGGGAAAGGGTCAGATGTTGGTGGGCCTGAGCTTACGCTTAGCACACTCAGTCACACACATCAACAGAAACTTAGGTGCATTTCCATGTATACACGTGCTTTGTGGGACGATACTATAGCTGGATTATAGACTCTACCCATCAGGCCACTGGAGGGAAGCCCCCTGCCTCTTTCCCAGACTGTAGAAGGCCTCTGTAATTTTGGAAGCCTGAGGAAGGTCTGAGATCTTCCCGGCTCTCACCTGATATGCTGATGTTGCTGGGTGTCTGGGTCTCGGGCAAAGAAGGTGGTGACGTCAGTCCCAGGAGCAGCCCCCTCGGCCACACTAGCTCGAAGAGGGTTGGTGTGGAAGACGGGTGGCTCATTGACATCCTGCACCTCCACAGTCACTGTGGCTAAGCCTCGAGCAGCCTTTGGGGCACTTGCCTGCAGGGGGGCCTCATTCTGCACTGCCACTCGAAGCTGGTACTGCTCTCTGCTTTCATGGTCCAAGGGCTGTGGGAACCAAAGGGGCTCCTTTGGTGACATCTAAACCCTCCCTCTCCTTCCCTTGCAACTCCGCTCCCCCAAACACATATGCTTCTGGGCACACCTTTGTGAGCCTTGGGACCTCGGTTTTATCTAGGGCCAAAACATATTTTTTTTTCCCCACACAAAATTGTAACAGGGAATGAGGGAAAAACAAAAACTCTAGACATCTGGCTAATACAGGGAGGGGAACCTGCATAGGCTCTGGGATGGAGATAGATAGGTTCTCCCTTCCCCCTCCCATTCCCTCAATCCATCTTCCCCTGGTATAAACTCCCTGACAATAGTCTTCCTGCCCCTAATGCCTGGTACATTGTAGGTGCTTAATAAATGCACATTGGTATGTATGATAGTCTACTGGGATGAAAAGCAGGTTTCCTAGGGAGAGTGGTGATGAGATGGTTCCAAGCCAAGGAACCAGGAGTCCAGGTCCTAAAACTGGCTGTGAAATAAGGCAAGGTCTATGGCCCATCCACCACCTGGGGAGGGTCAGTGAACTCAGAGATCTTCCCACCTACCTGGCCGTGGCACAGTCTACGTCCTGGCCTTGCTCACCTTCACCACAGATAGGATGCCATCATTGGTCTTAGGGTCTGTACGAATGGCAAACTGCCCACCGGGATCTCCTTCCAGAATGGTGAACTTGGCCACCCAGTTGGGAGAGCCAGGAAGGTCCTTGTCTTGAACTTCGAGCCTCCCCACATCTATTCCACTGATGGCCTCGTCAGCTCTCATGGAGAACTAGGAGAGATGCCACAGTGCCCAGTTACTGCCCAGGAAGAACACGGGTTTGGTGTGTGAGGGAGGTCTGGTTGACGGAGATGATCCCTCCTGGAACTGGATTTTGCCTTATAGCTTGTAAGACCTTGGGAAAGTCACCCTATCCAGACCTCAGTTTCCTCATATTAAAAAAAAAGAGGATTATAATAACTGCACTCTATACCTCATGGAGCTGTTCTGAGGGGGGTGCTTTGTGAACCTTAAAGCTCTGTGTGAATGTGAGCCGCTCTCATCATTCCTGGCTCCATGTCCAGGCTGGCCATCTCTAGGTAGACATGACATTCATCTCTGTATCTAGCCCTAGTGAGCCCCTCTCCAGAGCTACAGTCCTGTGTCACCAGCTACCTGTTAGACTTTTCAGTGTTGGAGTCTTGAGGCATCTCAAACTCTACGTGTCCAAAACAGAGTTCATGACTTTTATACTCAAACCCGCTCCCATTGCCATCCAGGGGGCCGCCATTTTGCAGGTCACCCAAGTTCACAACTCCAATATCCTCCTCGACCCCTCACTCTTACTACACATATTTGATCATTTGCTAAAGCTAATCGCTTCTAACTATTGCTTCCCTCCAACAGGACCCCTCCATTCCACTCACACAGCTCCCACCCTAGTTCAGGCCCTCATGACTTTTCAAATGAACTATCCCAATGGCTTCCTATTTGGTCATCCTGCCTCTGACCTCTCCCCTTTCCAATCCATACTCCACAAAGCTGCCAATGCAATTTTCCTTAGTTGATGGAAACTCCTTACTCACTCCCCTGTTCTATAAACCTCAACGGTTCCCTCTTATGTCTAGGATCAAATATACACTTGTCCGTTAGGCATTTCAAGCCCTTTACCAGCTCGCTCCTTCTTACCACTCCCGTCTTCTTATATATCCCGCTTAGAACAGGTCCTACTGACCGACTTGCTATTCTTGATACGTGGCCCTACATTTATCTCCCATATTTGCCCTGTCAGACCTAGGATGCTCTTCCTTCTCACCTCTTTCTGAATATCGAGTTTCCTTTAAGCCAAGTACCACCTTTTCCATTAAGGTGAAGGAAAGGGAATAAAAATGTTTTATAGCACCTATATACCCCATGCTGTACTAAATGTTTTACAAATCTTGTTTGATCCTCACGACAGCTTTGCAAGGTAGGTGCTGTTATTATCCCCATTTTACCACAGAGGAAAGTGAGGCAAACAAGTTAAGTGACTTGTCCAGGGTCACACAGCTAGCAAATGTCTTAAGTAGGATTTGAATTCTAGCCACTGGGACATCTACCTAGCTGTCTCTGCTGACCCGCTTCACTGACACTCTGGCTCCTAGTATCTCCTGTTCTATGACCATCTTGCATTAACCCTTTGTGTGTGTGTATGTATATATATATATATAATTCATACAGTCGTATGAATACATCTCCCCATTAGATTATAAATTCCTTGAGGGGAGAGACTGTATTTACCTTTCTTTGTCTCCCCACCTCTCAGCACAATGCCTGGCACATAGCAGGTGCTTAATCAAAGCTCACTGATGGCCTGACCCATCCTTGTCACTTTCAGCCAGGAGGCAAGTCCTAGCCATGAGCAGTAGTTAAAGACTTCTGGAATAGAAGTGTCTGGTGCTAAGGCCAGGACTGGCTTTAGGAGTGGAGAAGAACCTGAATTTCCCACGATGGTCCAGCTGGGTACGTGTGGGGATGGGAGGGAGCAGGGGGAGGGGCAATACCTCCTCCCTGGTGAACTCTGGGGCATTGTCATTGATGTCGTCTACGTAGATGACGGCTGTGGCGGTGTTGGTGAGCCCGTCCCCAGACATGTCAGCCACCTGCAGCGTCAGATTATACACTCCGACCACCTGGGGGAGAGGGAAAGAAGGCCAGGGCCAAGAAGGGGAGTGAGACTAGAGATAAAGGCCGATGGGCAGGGCCAGGAGCCATCACTCATCCGCCCCATGGTGGGCACTTCTGCAGGAGGAGCAGGGGTATAAAGAGTTCTGGAGACACTTAGAACTTTGGAATCAGGGACTGAGTCCCAGACTAGGGGTCTTTCTGGTGAGCCAAGCCCGGCGACGAAGCTTCAGGGGTCCAACTTGATTCGCCAAGCTGGCTTCCCTCTCCAGATGGGGCTGGGGGGTAGCACCACAGAAGGAGGGCTGGGTCCTGGGCGCTAGGGGGAGAGAGGTGTCGAGCAAATGAAAAAGTCCCCCCTTTTCCACTCTGCAGACACAGTCATGGCCTGAGGCACCAGAGGGCACAGCTCCCGCCTTCACCACCAGTGTGGGCACACCTCGGTGGATGGGCTTATCTTCAGGAAGACCTGAGTTCAAATCCGGCCTCAGACACTTACTAGCTGTATAACCCTGGGCAAAGCACTCAATCTCTCTCCCCCTCCATTTCCTCATCTGTAAAACGGGGATTATAACGGCACTTCCCCCCGCCCCCCATTGTCATGAGAATTAGATAACACACATAAAACTCTTTATGAAGCTTACGGCACAATATAAGCGCTGTTATCGCTATTATTAACACTATTTGGAAAAGCTCCCAGGAATCAACAATGCTTGGAACAGTGTTGTGGCTCAATCATGTTCAACTTCTCATGACTAACCCCATTGGGGGTGTTCTTGGCAGAGATGCTGGAGGGGTTTGCCGTTTTCTTCTCCAGCTCATTTTACAGACGAGGAAAAAGAGGCAAACAGGGTTAAGTGACTCGCCCAGGGTCACACAGTTTGTAAGAGTTTGAGGTCACATTTGGACGCAGGTTTTCTTGATTCTAGTCCTAGCGCTCTGTGCCCTATGGTGCCTCCCTAGTTCTCTTCTTACAGAGTAGGGATGGCTCTCTCCACGCTCCCTCTGCGGAGCCTCTGGGCAGGGTAATAGTAACACACAGGTAATAATCCACATGCTCAGGGCGCCCTGCAGTGTGGACAGCGCCCATGCACCCACCCCTCGCTGCCCTTCATGCTCCTCGGGGCACTCACCTCTCTATCCAGCCCCACTTGCACCGTTCGGATCTCCCCCGTAAGCTCATCGATGCTGAAATGCCCTGTCTCGCCCTGGTCCAGGATGGAGTACCTCAGAGCAGCATTGTCTGTGTTTGGGTCATCAGCGTCCGTAGCTTCGGCCTTTGTCACATAGGTGCCTGGGAGGAGGATGGACAGACTGACTTCCAGCCCCCTCGCTGCCCTGTGGGCAGAAGGAGGGACCCAAACACTCACTCCCTCAGCACCCCCAGTAACCCCACCAAAGCAGACTGAAAGGAATTGCCGCGTAGCGTGGGGGAGTCTGGGGGTATATTCCAGGCAAAATGAAGAGGGACCATTATTGGGGATGTCCCAGTGTCAACCCAGGAGGTCACCAAGGTGCAGCAGCGCGCAGGCTGGCGATTCTCCAGGATTTGAACAAACACGATCAGTTCAATGCTTTCCAAACTTTTAGAGCCTGTGAGTTTCCTGGAGCGGATGTCACAGATAGGTGAGGGAGGGGGAATCCAATTTCAATAAAGAAATGGTCCAATATCCAACATAAACAGCGCCTAGTGACAAGATTAGCTCCGGTCTGGGAATCAAACAACTGATCTTGTTATATTTACATATGTCCTCACTGCCCGGTGCATTTTGATAAGCTTGGAGGTGGAAAGGTTATCATTCTCTTTATTGCTAAGACTTCAGCCCCTTTCCCATAAACAGGCTGCAGGTAGTTTATTTTCCAAAGCTCGAATACAGTTTTATTTTTTCCTGCATTCTGTTTTTGGAAACATTTTTGAGTTTTGGAAACTCCTGATGGAATATGGTTGTTTACCTAGATGGTGTCTGGCCTAATTTACTTATGTAGATCCCTTCCAAGGCACTTCTAAGCTTTTGAGCATACCCAGGCCCTATTTCCCAATGTCATGAGGCCCATGCTGGGGGAGGGGAAGGCTGATCAGCCTCACCTGGGATGGCTCCCTCTAGTACGTGGCCGGTGAATACCTCCTGTTGGAAGACTGGCCGGTTGTCATTCTGGTCCACTACCACAATTTCCAGGTCAGTCGGGTCCTCCAGCGTGGACCCTCCCAGATCCAGGGCAAAGGCCTTGAGCTAAGCGAGAAGAGAGCCAGGGCTGGCACCATCGGCGCTTTGTCCAAGCAGTCACATGGATGGTGCAATGGGTTTGGGACAGAAATCCAGGGAGCCGGCTTCTGCTGTTAGTTACCCTGTCACTCACTAGGTGACTGGGAAGGTTACTTGAACCACACTAGGTCTTGGGTTTTCATCTGTTTAAAGGGGAAAATAGAGGCATCTATATATGGACGGGATCTGGGTAGGGCTGTCTCTGGGAAGCCACTCTCTAGGGCTAGGGGCTGAGTGTCCTGGGCGTGGCTCTTCTTTGAGCCCAAGAACAGGTCCAGAGCACGGGGAAGGGCCCTGATGGGGTTGGGGAAGGGGGCTTGTAGTGGGCTGAGCCATGTGGGCTGGGTTAGGCTAGAACAGGCTCTTCCTGCCAGCAGCCCTTACCCTAAAGTGGTCAGTCTTCTCTCGGTCCAGCATGGCATTGAGGAACACCTTCCCAGTGAACTTATCAATGGAGAAGATCCCAAAAGGCTCCTCATCTACCCCTGGGCCCTTGATGCTGTAGATGACGCCTCCCAGCTGCTGTTTATCAGACTTGATCTGCCCAAGGAGAGAAAACGGACTGGTAAGAAAGGCAATGCTGTGGCAGAGAATAGTGTTGAATGTGGATTTGGGGGAGCTGAGTTCAAATCCTGTGCTTCCTTTTACTCCCTAGCTGACCTTGCACAAGTCACTTGAACCTTGCTAAATTCTCAGTCTCTTCATCTATAAAGTGATGGCATTGGACGAGATTTCAAGGTCCCTTCTCACTCTAAATCTGGGCTTGGGGATATGGGGATTAACTCCTGGGGACTCCATCTTCCCCTATGATCCCTCCTGGTAAAAGATAATCTATCTGTTCTCTGACCTTTACCCTAGGACACCTGTCCTTTGGAGACTGTTTCCTAGTGAGTAGGAACTATTACCTACCAAGGGATTCTGGAAGAGGGAAGAAAAAGTACCTCATCTTCACCTGGTGCTATACCTCAAGGGTCAGGACAGGTGCCGCCTCCTCCATGAAGCCTTCCCTGCCACCCCTCCTCCCTATCTAAAGTATTCTGTCCTTCCTCAAACTGGCTTGAATATTTTGGATCCTCCTTTGCCCCTAAGACATTCTACTTGGCATTATATCTATTTATTAGTGTTTCACTTCTATCCTTCCCCATTAGACTATGAGGTCCTTGAGAGTAGGTACATGTTATTTATTTCATCTCTGTATCCCCGGAACCTAGCATGGTGTCTTACACATAGCAGGCTGTCAAACATTTCTTGATGAGAAAAAGTGTGACAGGCTCCCCCTTACCAGCCCTGTCCTCCCCTACCTTCCCCATCCTGCCCCCATGCCTCAGGAATTCTGGGTAGGTCTCAGAGAAGTTTTTGGCTTCAGTTGGGAAAGTCACAGATGGAGGCCTTGGGGGAGGTGGGGGTGTAGGTGGGAATTGCCCTTGGGCTTTGGCAGTGGTGCCAAGTTCTGGGACTGTGCCTTCTCCTCTTCTGCACACGGAGGGTAGTTACAAAACCTGTCCTGACTTGCCTCTTTCCCCTGCCCCAAGCCCCAGAGTGCCCATGCCAACCTGCACCAGGGTGTAGGGAATCCGCTTGTGGTTCTCAGACACGCTGATGGGCGGGATGACCCAGGCTCTCCGAACTCGATTCAGCCCTGTTGGATGTCGCCAGAGATAAAGGGGGCTGGGAGGCACAGTCATCCCCATGGAGAGGTTGAGACCCTAGTATTAGGAAATGGAAAACATCGGTGCCATGATCTGATTCCCACTACCCAGCAGGGCTGGTTTCACCATTGACACAATGCTTCCCCTTAATGGGAAATTAGCCAGAGACTGCTTCCTAGACTCAGAGGAGACCCCAGAGTGGAGAATGGGCAGTGAATGAAGCCTTTGCCAGCAGCACAGGAGGTGAGTTTGATGGGAGATTAAGATCTGAATGGGATGCCAAGCTCTGAGCCAGCTGGAAGCATCTCCAGGAAGTGTGACCCCTGAGTTGTGTGCCCAGGAGTGTGGACCATGGCTATGGTGTAATGGAAAGAACACAGGATTTAGTATTAGAAAAACCTTAGTTCAAACACAGATTCTGCCAGCTACTAGAGAGGCGAGGTGGGGGGGGCAGAAAGAGAAATTGGGGAGAGGCAGAGAGAGAGAGAGAGCGAGAGAGAGAGAGAGACAGAGAGACAGAGAGAGA
>NW_027185771.1:5183179-5189890 GCF_028583685.1 Petaurus breviceps papuanus
AGAGAGACAGAGAGAGACAGAGAGACAGAGACAGAGAGACAGAGACAGAGACAGAGACAGAGAGAGGGCGGAGGGGGAGTTTTGTACTAAAAGTGGGGGCTACAAATACCAACAAGACAATTCCTGCCTTTAAGGATCTTAGGCTCTAATTGGGGAAGACACCTGAAGGGTTGTTAGTGAGTGAATGAAGCCCCAAGAGAGGCTTGAGTTTGATGCTGAACTCTGACATTTTTAGCTGTGTGACTATGACCAACTCACCTGCTCTTTCTGTTCTTCAGTCCGGTCAGGGCTGTTCTGAGGATCAAATCAGATAGTTTGCCCTATAACCGAATTTTCCAGCAGATTGCCCCCCTTTATTGGCCCCATTCTCTCACTAATCCTCAACCTCTCAGACTACAAACATGTTTATGTCCTTTCATCCTTAAAAAAAACCTGCTAGCTTTCTATATCTTCCCTTTCATGCCTAGCCTTTTTTTTAATTTAAATTTTATTTTCTCTCAATTACATGTAAGAAAAAACTTTTAACATTCTTTTTTAAAATTTTGGATTCCAAATGCTTTCTCTCCTTCTCTTGTTCCCCTTGAGAAGACAAGCAATTTGACATAGATTATACATGTACAATTAAACAAAACATGGAAATAGTAGCTATGTTGCAAAAGAAAATGCGGACCCCTCTGCCACACAAATAATAAAGTTAAAAAAAGTATGCTTCAATGTGCATTCAAAGTCCACCAGTTCTCTCTCTGGATGTGGACAGCATTTAAAAAAAAATAATAAGTCCTTTGGAATTGTCTTGGATCATGGTATTTCTGAGAAGAGTTAAGTCATTCGTAATTGATTATCATACAATATTGCTGTTACCATGTACGCTCTTCCCCTGGTTCTGCTCAATTCACTTTGCATCAGTTCACGAAAGTCTTCCCAGGTTTTTCCAAAATCATCCTGCTTATCATTTCTTATAGGACAATAGTGTTCCATCACAATCATACACCACAATTTGTTCAGCCATTCCCCAATGGATAGGCATCCCCTGAAATTCCAATTCTTTTTCACTACAAAAAAGCTGCTATAAATATTTTTAGTACATATAGGTCCTTTTCCTTTTGTTTTTTATCTCTCTGGGACACAGACCTAGTAGTGGTATTTCTGGGTCAAAGGATATGCACAGTTTTATAGCCCTTTGGGCATAGCTCCAAATTGCTCTCCACAATGGTTGGGTCATTTCACAACTCCACCAATAATGCATTAATGCATGACTGACCTTGGAAAAAACCCATCTTAATTGATATTTTCCTTTCCTTTCCTTTCATTCTCTTCTAAATTCTTTGCAATCTGGCTTCTGACCTTATCATTTAACTGAAACTGTCCTCACAAAAGTTAATAGTGTTCTTTTAATTGCCATATTCAGTGACATTTTCTCAATCTGCGTCTTTCTTGACTTCTCTGCAGCCTTTATCATTGTTGATCACCTTTTCCCAGATAATCCTTCCTCTGTAGGTTTTCATGGACTAGTCCCTCCTGGTTATCCTATGTCTATCTGCTTTTTCTCATTCTCTCTTGCCAGATTTTCATCCAGGTCACTCCCATTACCTATGGCTATCTCTTGTCCCCATGGGTTTGACCTTGGCCCTCTTCTCTCTATACTGTCTTGCTTGGTGATGTCAACAGCTAGATTCAATGATCAGTATGTTGATGATTCTCAGATCTTTTTACCCAGCCTTAACCTCTCTCCTGACCTCCAGGTTCCCATCTCCAGTTTATTGGACATCTCAAACTGGATGTCTCACAGACATCTTATGCTCAACGTGTCCAAGTCATCATTCCCTCCCTCCTACTTCCCCTTTGCCCAGCTTCTCTAGTACTGTGGAGGGTATGACCTCTTCCCAGGCACCTAGACTCACAATAGCCACAGTGTCATGCTGGGCTCCTTCCTCTTTCTCACCCCCCCCCCCCCATCCAATCTAACACCAGGCCCTGTTGATTTTACCTCTGAGATCTCGTTCACGAGCCCCCCCCCCCCCATTCTCTCCTCTGATACTTGTGTGCCCAGGTCCTCACTATCTCATGCCTAGACTCTTGGCAAAGCCCTCAGGGTGATCGCTCTACTTCAGGTCTGTCCCCTCTCTAAGCCATCGTCCACTCAGCTGGCAAATGGAGCTTCCTCCAGAAGAATGTCTGAGCCGTCGCCCCTGCTTCCCCCATTCAATAAATTCCTGTGACTCCTCAGTGTCTCCAGGATCAAATACCAAGCTCACAGTGCCTAAGCTGGCTGGACCTTAAAGTGCTACATAAATGTAGTTAATAGAAATGCCATAGTTCCAGGTATTGTGCTGAATGTTTATCTGACTAAGCCCCACAATCACTTTGGGTGGTAGGTGCTATTATGAATAATAATCCCAGTGAAGGCTAGCATTTATGTAATACCTAGCACATGTCAAGTGCTGTGCTAAGTGCTTTTCAGATATCTCATCTGATCCTGTGACAGCTCTGGGAAGCACGTGCTATCATTATTCCCATTTTCCAATGAGGAGACTGAGGCAGACAGAGATTCAGTGACTTGCCCAGGGTCACACAGCTAGTCAGTGTCTGAGGCTGTATTGGAACTCCCCAGAGGTCTATCCACTGTACCGTCTAGTTACCAAATGTGAGCTACTATTCTTGTTGTTACTATTATTTGGTAAATTCCTTTCCAGGCTTTGGGCTCATGCTCCATTGGCCATGAATGACACTCCCTGGAACTCTCCACCTCTAACATGCATCTCGTGTTTGCTGCGCCCCAGCCCTCACCACATGGAAATGACAACTCCCCCCCACTCTTTGAGGCTCTGCCTGTGTGAGGAGCCTCAACTTCCCTTAAGCCAGCCCTAGTGCGGTGGAAAGAGGTCCCGCAGGACCCAAGTTTAAGTCCATTCACCATTTACTAGGTGGGTGACCTTGAACAAGCCACTCCCTGGACCTCAGTTTCCTCATCTGTTAAATGGACCAGATGGCTCCTGAGGTCCTTCCAGCTTTATATGCGTGATCCCATGAGGTCAGGGATATAGGAGGAGGCAGGGAGAGGAGCAGATCTCATGTTCCCTGTTTCCTAGTAGACAGCCCCTTCTCTTCCCTCTTCCCTTCCCATGAGGCAGTGACTTATTTTGTTTCAAAACAACCCTACCAACTTGGCTCCTTCTCCCTTCCCTCAGCTTAGGGGCGAGCTAGTCTTTACGGGGGAAGGGGAGGCACCTGATGAGCCAGAACAGCTGCAGAGAAAAACAGCTGGACTCAAGAACTTGGGGATTAACCTCCCCCCCCCCAGGCCCATCTTCCCCTGTGATCTTTCCTGGCCAACCGTGAATATGTAAGAATTCATATGTATTCCAAGAACTAGGGGGATGGTTTGGGTGGGAAAGGGGTGGGATGGGATGGTGGTTAGCGGGACTGGCAGGAAAATTGGGTGGGAGGGGTGTGTGACTAGATTGTTTTTGTGGCTGACCTAGGCCATGAATATAATGGTTGTATGGAGATTCCTTTGTCTAAGCCAGGGTCCTACCATTCAGGAGGCATTGCTCTGGCTTGAAACTGGATCCATTGCTAAAGTGCAGCTCCCAGGGGAGAGGTCACCCCTTAAGCCTTCTCATCATTGGGTACCACAGTGTGAAGGTATGGCAGAGGGAAGAGGCTTGGATGGGGCCGGGGGGAGGACAGGGGTGCTCTAAAGGCACAAGGATAGAGAAAGGGAAGGAATGAGGAAACCTGAAAAGATTCCCCAGGTTTGCCAGGCTTCACGGCCCTGGAAATATCACCACCTGACTGTCCCCGTGAAGGCGTGTGGGGAGTTCCCTCTGCCATCCTATTTTGGGAGGCTGGGATATTCTAGGACCTGCTCCACAGTGGGAGGGCTTGGAGAAGGTGGGACCTGCCCCTGTGGGCCTTGGCCCACAAGTGCTGGGTGGGGCCAGGTGTAGTGAGTGGGGCACCCTCCCTTAAGAGCATAGGGGCCCTGGGGGCCTCGACTCCCAGGAGGAGTGAACAGAAAGTGGGGGAGGGCCCCAGTTTTGCTCTCTCTTGGAGAGGGAAGGAGGCATATTCTCAAGGCCCAGAGCAGATGGAGGAACTGTGCACTCAGCCAAGCTGGCCTGGGAGGGGCCGAGCCACAGTCTGGACTGAGAAAAGTGCATAGCAGTGAGCCGGGGGCTCCAGGCAGAGGCTGTGCTTGACAAAACTGAGATGCCCACCTTGTTGGCTCAGCCAGTTGAGGTTGAATGCCTACCGTCCCAGGTGCCCAGTGCCACCCAAGGGACTGAGGGAAACAGGCCTCGGAGGAAATCTCTCCTGTTTTAGCTCTACTGCTCCCCCAAAGCTGAGGGGCTCATGGTAGTGACTTAAGGGGTCACCCCTTCCATGGGGATTCCTGTTAAAATGATATTGTGAGGAGAAGGCAGGTCTTAACCCAAATGAATGACACTTAAATGGTGGAATTTCAGGCACTGTGACAGACCAGCTCTAGACCAATATTTCTTCTATACGGGTGAGTAACTTTGGCTCAGGGAAACCTAACCTCCTCTTCCCCTCTGCACAGCTGACAGTCACCTCTCCCCAACCAGGCCCTCAGTTCCATCCTCCCTACCCCATGGGGGAGGAAGGAGCCAAAGAACCCTGGGGGGGAAGAAGAATTGGAATGGAGCCCCCACCCTTGCCTTGCCTTGACCACACTCCTAACAGAGGGGACCATGGGAGGACTGAGAAAGTTGAGGCAAGGCATGCAAAGGGCTGGATGGTTAACAGCAGCATTGCAAGCATATCTGCTCACTCCCAACTTATCCATTTTCCAACAGGTGACTGAACATCCTTTCCCCATCCCCTTTCCTCATCTCCCCTTCTTTAAAAACATCTTCCCCGTCCCAAGTTTGAAAGAAAACCACTATTCAGGTCAGGCAGGGGCCTCAGTCGCCCTTTGAGCCCAAGGGAAAAGGCCAAATCAGGCCTGGCCTTAGCCAGAGAGTCCTGAGTGAGCCCATGGGGAGAAAGGTCAGCATCCTGCTCCTTCACATCAAGCCAGGCCTGTGTGAAGCCAAGCCAAGATGGGCCTTAATGGTCAAAGCCCAAAGATTATGTTATCGCTATTTTAAAAGAGTCAGCATGGCATCATGGGTAGGGAACTGTCTTTGGAGTCAGACAGGCCTGGATGCAAGTTCTGACATTGGCAAGTAACAGGTGTGTGACCCTGAGTAAATCATGTAACTTCTCTCTGCCCCAGGCAACTTTCCAGGCTAAAAAGTTAGATACGAGTTATTAATCTCTATACATGGAGGGAATTCCTAGCTCCGAGGAGACCACGCATCTAAACCATAAACTTCCTTCCTTCCTTCCTTCCTTCCTTCCTTCCTTCCTTCCTTCCTTCCTTCCTTCCTTCCTTCCTTCCTTCCTTCCTTCCTTCCTTTCTTTCTTTTCCTTTCTTTCTCTCTTTTTCTCTTTCTCTTTCTTTCTCTCTTTTTCTCTTTCTTTCTTTCTTTCTTTCTTTCTTTCTTTCTTTCTTTCTTTCCTTCCTCCCTTCCTCCCTTCCTTCCTCCCTTCCTCCCTTCCTTCCTTCCTTCCTTCCTCCATTCCTTCCTTGCTTTTCCAAAAACACAGCATTATAGGCTAATAGCTGAAAAGGACCTTAGTTGGATCTCAATTCCAATTCTTCCATTTTACATGTGAGAAAACTGAGGCCAGAGGAGATGAAGTGTTTGCCCAAGGCCACACAGGTGGTATGCAGGAAACTCACAGAGGGAGGATCCGCCTGGCCCAGGACCCACAGTGGTCCTTTATTTTCTAAAACGGCTGATCCTCTTTCAGGAGCAGAGCCCCCAATGTCCTGGCAGCCAAGCCAGGCTTCCTGTCCTCCAGGCCCTGGTGCTGGGGCTCCTTTCTCACTGGCATCAGGAAGCCTTCCCTCCCAGGAGCACCGCCTGTGCGGATGGCGCAGTGCCCCCCGTTTCCCACCTCCAAGTTGGGTAGCTGCTGCTCCAGGCAGCCTGTGTGAGGGGGCCACTCCCGCTTGTTGGCTGCTTGGTTCTCCTCCCAGATCCCCATCTCAGCCCCTCTGCCTCCTGCGCTCTTCAACCAAGACTCTGCTTCCCAGCCTGTGAGGGGCTGCTGAGTGGGTGGGGGCGGTGGAGAGGGGCCAAGGAGATCCCGGCTCATTCCCCAGAGCCCTGCGGACGCCATCTGAGCCCTTCACAAACCATTCTCTCGCTGGTGTCTTCATGTCTCAGGCTGCCAGCAGATGTTATTCTGAAGCAGAACAGGAAAAGCAAAAAAGCCATAGAGCTAGACAGGCTGACAGCTTTCCAGGGCTGGGAAACACCTTCTGGGGTCACCTCAGCTTCACAGAGGGACCACAGAAATAGGCTGGGAGTCAGAAGGCTGGAGTCTGGTTCTTCCACTTATAAGCCATGTGATCTTGGTCAAGTCATTTAACTTCTCTTGGCCTTAGTTTTCTCATGTGTAAAATGGGGATAATAATAGAACCTACCTTCCAGGGTTGTTACAAGGGTCAAATGAGATATCTGTAATGTTTAACAGAATGTCTGACAGGTAGTCAGTTCTTAATAAACCCTTCCTTCCTTCTCTCTCCCCTTCCTTCCTTCTCTCTCCACTTCCTTCCTTCTCTCTCCCCTTCCTTCCTTCCTTCCTTCCTTCCTTCCTTCCTTCCTTCCTTCCTTCCTTCCTTCCTTCCTTCCT
>NW_027185771.1:5189900-5239294 GCF_028583685.1 Petaurus breviceps papuanus
CCTTCCTTCCTTCCTTCCTTCCTTCCTTCCTTCCTTCCTTCCTTCCTATTTCCTTCCTTTCATTTCCTTCTTCCTTCTCTCCCTCCTTTTCCATGCCTTCATGTTGACCACACCCAAACAGATGAGGGTACACCCTGTGTTTGGAACCCTTCTTCGCCAAGGAGGAATATTCATAGTCGTCCCCTTGGCTACCTTCTTACTACCTGTCAGAAAGTCCTTCTTGTATTCCAGTTTCTTACTATTTCTTCTTGTTCTGTTTGAGACTGAGAAGAATTTGTACTTTCCTGGACCTTCGTCTCCTGCTTCCTTCCAGCTGTGTTGACCCATTAAAAAATAGTGTTCACCACACTCTGGCCCTGCCAATGCACAAAGAGAAAAACCCACAGCTTGGGGCCCGAGCAGCAGGTGGTGCTTAAATGGTTTGCACAGGGCCAGAGGAGACATCTGTGGCTGAGGGGCCCAAGCCTTAGACCAGGGCTGCTTTTGTGTGGCAGTGACTCCCTGGTCAGTGTGACAAAGCCTATGGGACCTTCTTGGAATCTTATTTTCAAATGCACAAGATTTCAGAGAAAACCAGAGATAAGTAAAAGTAAAGATGTAACCCCTCCCCCCAATCAAGTTCACAGACTCCCTGAAATCTATCCACAGACATGCTGGGGAAGGGACGAACCCAGGTTAAAAACCTCTGCTTAGATGGAGCGTGACCTGGTGGGAATCATCATGATCATCTTTTTCATGGTATTTTGAAGATGTCATAAGGCACTTTCCTTGCA
Organism: Petaurus breviceps papuanus; assembly: GCF_028583685.1. Lineage (NCBI taxonomy): Eukaryota > Metazoa > Chordata > Mammalia > Diprotodontia > Petauridae > Petaurus > Petaurus breviceps. Next base: position 5,190,674 of record NW_027185771.1, read on the forward strand.
ATGGTCCTATGCGGAAGGTAATGCTAGTATGGTTATGCCCATTTTTCAGATAAGAAAGGCAAGACTCAGAGATATCCAATGACCTTGGGGATCCCAAAGCTAGTAAGTCCCAGAGCCAAGCTTTAAGTCCAAGTGACCTCACCCCATCTCCAGTAATCTTTTCACTACACCTTGCTGCCTCTTGCAGAGGAAGAACTCTGTGGTGGGAGCCAAGAATCTAGCCCTGCCTTTAGAATTATGAAAGACTTTGGTCCAGATACTGAACCTTTCTGACCTCAGTCTCCTCATCTCTGAAATGGGACTGATTCTATATTCACCCTCAGTACATCACAGAGAAGTAAGAATAAAATTGAGGTCCCTGAGAAAGGGAGATTCCATCCTTAAGAGCATTCTACTATCTTGCAAATGAAGATACTCTTGGTCACAAGGAGGAAGGGAAAGCCACAGAGTGGCTGGTTCAAGGTAACTTCCTCTCCGGGAAAGTCACATTAAATAGCTATTGTTTGTATGGTACTTTAAGGTTTATAAAATGCTTTACAAATATTATCTCATTAAATCCTTATGACAACTCTGGGAGGCAGGTGATATTATTATCCTAATTTTGCAGATGAGGAGACTGAGGCTGAAGATGGTTAAGTGTCTTTCTTAGAGTCACACAATTATTTATCTAAGGCAGGATTTGAACTCAGATCTTCCTGACTCCAAATACATCGTATCCATTGAGGTTGCCTCCCCCACTGAATTGTGAACTCCTCAAGAATTGTAACCTCCTCAAAGTTCTGGGTTTTTGTGTTTTTTTTTGCCTTTCTATGTCCAGTGCTTAGCACAGTACCTGAGAACTAGCAGGTGCTTAGTTTGTTTTTTAAAGGCAATCAGGGTTAAGTGACTTGTCCAGGGTCAAACAGCTAGTACGTATCTGAGGCCATATTTTAACTCAGGTCCTTCTGCCTCCAGGGCTGGTGCTCTGTTCACTGTGCCACCTAGCTTCTCCCTTTAATACACATTTGTTGACTTGACTCTTACTCAAAGTATGTATCCTATGGATGGTTGGTCCATGACGCCATCTTTGTTTATGGGTTATAGCCTACAAGTGGAAACCTGACTGCCTACAGATAACTAGGCAGGCCTTGTTTAAGGTAAATAACCAGGACTATTTAGAACCAATTACGTTGAAAGAGGACCAGTAACAAAGTAAATCCATTGTGGCTGGACTTGGCCCAAGCAGAGCAGGTAAGGCAATGGGCAGGAACTTTTGAGGGGCCTACAAGGTTACACATCGAGGGGCTGAGAATCTGCCTAGGCTGGTTTAGAGCAGAAACGCTCTACCCTCCCCCCCAGGCCACTCTCTTTGTCTGTCTCCTTGTAGCCCATCATGGTCCCTACACTTGCCAAGCCTGGCCTCCTGGCGGCCTCTCTCCCTTCCATTCCCCTCCCTGGCAGCTGCAGGAGGCTGGGATTCCAGGAAGTCCTCTAAACTGGCAAGGGGCCAGGCTCCCCTATTCTGCCGAGCCTGGGAATGGCAGCCCCCGCCTGTCCAGAGCTTGAGTTCGAGAGGTCAGAGAGAAGCCACAGTCCTTTGGCCCCAGGCCTTTGCTCCCAGATCAGAGGCTGCGGTGGGTAGAGAAGGGATGGGCTCCTTCTGAAATGCCCAGTTTTCAATAAGCATTTGTTACACTCATTCTTTATCCTCCCACCGGCCCTTTCCAAGAAGATGTGGCCAGTCCTAGGGAAAAAAAAGCCTGGGAATAAGATCTTGCAACTAGGAACAGTTGGCTCCCCAGACAAGGCCACATCGACAGCACATACACACACACGCACAAGGTGCAGACAAGCCCGTGTGGCTAACACACAGACATACATACGGGAGGACATACAGACACCAAGGCACCCCCACTTCCCTCCCCCCAACATCCTAACCCCCAAAGAACCTTATTAGGGGGCATTTCAGAAGCATCCACAGTGTTTCCAGTGGACAGAGTCAAGAATTAGAAATCAGAAGATGTAAACTGAGCCTTACTTAGTGTTCTCATCTGTAAAATGGGTACAATACCACTCAGTCCTACCTACTTCCCAGGGCTGTTATTTCAGTCATTCAAGAATCAGTGATTTTATGGGTGTGAGACAACCCCTCCTCAAACAGCCTGTAACCCTCTCTGTGTCTTTGTGAGTTTCTGTGGCCAAAAATTCATCATTGAGAGGGAGCATGGGAGCATGAATAGGCTGATGAACTTGAAGTCAGAAAGATCTGGGTTTGAATTCTGCCTTGGATACTTGGCTGTGGGACCCTGAGCAAGCCACTTGCTCTCTGAGACTCAGTGTCTTCATTTTTTATCACCTTCTGGCTATCATTGGGCTCACACACAAAGCCTGTGCGGAGCCTCCCAGAGTGTGGCACACAGGGCATCAAAGCCTTCAGGAAGATAGGGAGAGGCATGGAGGTGTGAGGGGCCATCAGATAGGACCAGGCCCCTGGTGTGAGGCCTGCTGGCCCTTCTCAGGGCTGCTCATCTACGTTCGGTGTCTGATTCACCCAGCTCCCACCTGGGGCAGCTGCAGTGAGCACAGTAGCCACACAACAGACTGGCTGAACCAGGCTCAGGGGTTTTGACAGGCCTCAAAGCCATTGGTGAGTCAGAGGGATGTCTACCCCAAGCATGTGAAGACTCCCCAGAGGAATGGACAGATGCAGTTCATTCCAATGGCCATGGAGGAGGCTTAAGCAAGGGCTGGAGAGGGCCTTCTCAAGTTCATACACCTACTAGGTGGTCCTGGCTGGGGGACTAGAGCAGAGATTCCTGGCTCCTTCCTTTACCCCAGAAGGCCTCCTCAGAAAGTCACTTATTTCTTTGAGACTCAGTTTCTTCATCTGCAGAATATACAGGAAGATTGCTAAGATTCCTTCCAGCCTTAATAATTTATGGTTAGAAGCTCTGTGTTTTGTGGGGAGGTTGGGAGGCCCGTAGAATGACAGAGGAAGTCACTTCATATGGACCAGAGTGGTTATGGAGGCCATGGAGTTTGACCAGGTAAAAGGTGGCAGGGAGAGGAGGGCGGTCTAGAAGAGGGGAAGATGCCTTTCTCTTCTCTCTGGGTTGCCCAACCAATGTTTCAGAAAGGTTCTTCAGTGCAGAGAGGGTCTGTCCCACGCGGGGGCTGCAGGAGGGGTATTCGGACCTGGGCCTCTGTCCCTTCTTGGCCCTTACCACCCCAGTCTATCCATTTTAGTGGGTACAGTGGCAGGCAGGAGGAATGCCTGGAATGGATACAGCTGTCAGGTCTAGCCTCCTGAGGAAGGGGCCCCTGAGTTGATGAGTTTGGGAGGGGGCCCACCCCTCCCAGTCTCCCAGCTGCCCCATTCCTCAAATGGTGGATAGATCCCAGAGACAACACAGAGAGATTCTCTCTCTCTTCAGGATGGTCCAAGTCTTTGTCACCTCTAGGCAGCTTCAGTCCTGATGGCTCTGACTCCCCACCCGTCTCCCTCACGGACTCAGGCTACTTTCCCTTTGAGGCTTTATGAGGTTGATTTTGTCTCTGTAATGGGCCTTCTTATACAACGACTCTGAGCTGTGGTGTCAGGAGATGTGGGCTCAAATCTTCCCTTTGACACTACCTGTGTGACCTTGGGGAGATCACATAACTTCCTCTGGACTTGTCTTTCCTCATCTGTAAAATGGGCTCTGAGATTCTTCACAATTCAAGTCCTGTGATTCCAGGATCCTACCATTCATCAGATACGTTTATTCAATGACATTTATTAAATGCCTACCGTTCGCTTGGCACACAGTGCTGGGAAGGCGAAGACACAATATCCTCTGCTTTAGAGGAACTGGGGAATGTGGAGGAGGGGTGGGGAAGGACGATATGTAGACACATAAATAAATACAAATGACAAAGTGAAGACTATATATGTGTAAATACAAAATGCATGTGGGGAGCTGGGGGCATGCCCTCCGTGTGGCAAGGAGAGGGCTCTGGACGGAGGAGGCCCTTGAGGTGAGCCTGGCTGCATTCTAGGCATTTCTGGACAAAAGCTGGGTGACTGGAGATGGAATCTTCCCCAGTCGGTGGGGATGGGCTTGCACGGGGCAATCCATGCTCCACTGTCCAGTCTCTCTTGGAAGCCCTGTGACCATGGGCTGGTCATTTAACATATCTGGCCCCAGGTTTCCTTACCAAATGACTCCTGAGGTTCCTTGATCCCGTGGACTGCCTTGGGATGTCTCTTGTACTATGGCTTTCACTATTAATTATTCATTGATTTCCCCATCTAGACTGGAGGCTCCTTGAAGGCAGGTACAGAATGTCTTATATGGCACAATGCTATACACTTTATAAAAATACATTATTATAGATTATATTATAAAACATTAAGTATATTAACTGTATTATATTCTACAATCTATTAAAATATTAATCACGAATCTAGACATATGAATGATCAATTAAGTGAGTGAATGACACATGTACTTGACTTGAGTCTACCAACATTTAGGCTGGGGGGGGACCTCATCTAGGCAGATGGGCTAGGGATCAGAGTCCCTATTTCAAAGTGGGAGAAAGTGAGCCCCCTAACTATTAAGCAGTTTAAGTAAGTGAGTCTATACAAGTTATTGGTGGAAAGAGGACTAGAACCCAAGTCCCAGGGCTCCAGCAGAGGGAGGGCCCCTCTTCTGTCTGCTCACAGGATAGGCCCCCCATGGGGCTGAAGACGAAAGGTCAGGGGCCCTGGGGCAGCTGTCTGTGTTCACAGATGGGAGGGGGTGGGGAGGAGGACAAAGGGCTGAAAGCTGAGCCGAGCTGGGGGGAGGAGGCTCCCTAGGTCGTGACACCCGCATCCTTCTGCCTTTTAGGAAGAGATGTGCCCCTCCTCCTCCTCCCTCTGGAGCTAATTTGGGCTTTGGTGGCTCCTGGAAACCACCCTCCCATTGGCTGATGTGCTGAGCCATCAGCCCCTGGGCCTGAGGTTTTCACATGGCCCTGCTCTCCTCTTGTCTTCCTGGGGCGCTTCAGTGCACTTGCTGAGGGAGGGTGGGGTAGGATTGCCCACCTTGTGCCTAGGACCAAGGCAGAAACCACAGCCACCAGCCCTTCTGCAGCTTTCAGCGAAGGGGAACAGAAATGCAAAAGAGGGGAAACATGGGAAGGAAAAGAAGGGAGGGGGCCTTGGGGATTTTATTTTGTGCATTTCTGGGACAGAGATCCATTCTGGGGCTCCAGAGACAGTCCTGAGGGGGATATAGACAGTCTGGCCTTTGTCCCACTAGGCTAGGTCTTCTAGCTGAAGGGACAAAGAGATGGGGCTAGAAGGCCAGCCTCGCTATGAGTCTCACACCCCTCTGTGATTAGGGACCTGAGGTTAACCCTGGGAGAGCTGAGCCAGCAGGATGTGGTCAGCCCAGAGGTGGCAGCTTTCTGTGGCTCTTCTGGAGGGACAGCAGAAAGGTTGTGGGGGGTGGAGGCTGGAGGCAGCCAGGCCTGGGGTTCCAAAGAAGTCCTGCTCTTCTCAAGGGGGTAGGATGGAGTTACAGGACTTGGTGGCCTCCAGAGACCCAGCTGTTTAAAGGACTGTTTGGAGCCTGGGGACCTGGGCCAGAGCCAGGGGATTAGACCCAAGCCTAGGGATAGGAGCTGGAAAGAGACACCAAGGGGCTCCCTTTCTCCACCTTGGGCCGCCCTTCTCTTCCTAGGCTTTCCAGCCTCCTTGGTCCTTGACACGCAGCACTAAAGACCGCATAGAGGAAGTGGCAGAATTATAACTCAGACTCAATCCCTTGGCCCATTCCATTGCAGTACAATCTCCCCCCTGGAGCAGGAGGGTCTGGCAGCTGTCACCTGACAACAATTTACACCTTGTCAGACAATAGAAACCAAGACAGCACGAGGCTGGAGTCCAGCCTTTAGAGGTTGTGTTTTCATATGATGGAGGCATTTAATTCAGGTCATGCGGTGGGTATTTATTAAATACCTACTATAGGTGTTTGAGGAAGTGTGACATGGGTCAAAGCCTGCCTCTTACCGACTGACCACATGATTCGCAGTAAGTCCCTTTAATTCCTCATTGCTCTAGGACCACTTCTAAGACCATGATTTTCAGAGAGGGCACCAACCTGCATTGGTGGAGGGAGCTTCCATTTTGGAATTTCCCACATTGGTGAAATCACAGGCTTATTATGGTATAGGCCCTTGGGGCCATTAGTGTGATAACACTGAAGGCCTTGCATCTGAGTACAGGGCCTTGAGGAAGCTCTTTTTAAGGGTGGGGGTAGCAAGGTCCCTGCCTCATGGCTTGGACTTGCAGACACCTTGTCTCTCTGCCTTGCCTGCTGAGGCAGAGGATAGATCGATCCCCACAAATTCCCCTATGAAGTCCTGTGTCCAGGAGGAAGGACGAAGCCCACTATGGCTTGGCCCCTTGGTATTGGGAAGGCATGGTTGGGTTCTTCAATCATCCTGCCTCAATCTTGAAGGCTCTCTCCTTTCCCCTGAGGTTCTGAGAAGCTTAGGCCAAGCCCAGGTCATCTGTGATTCTGTAGAGAACCTCAGTGTCCCAGGTGAAATCAGTGCCCCTGAAAAGCTGTGGCTCAGAGGGCCCTGACCCATCCTTGTCTAGAGGAGGGAGCAGATGATCCGTCTATACAGTGACACACCTGGGCGTTGATCTCCCAGCTAGGCCAGAGGCTTGCTGGTTTTCAACTTCCCACGATGGGGCAGTCACTCATGGACTAAAAGTAGCTGCCTGAGAACATGCAGAAAGTCAACTGTGGGTGTTAGACTCACTCCAGCTGGTTCCAGCCAGGATCCCATGGGCATGAGCCCTAGTCCCCGACTTGGAGCTGTGACCAAGTCTGGGGAAATGATGAGGCCTGGGGCTGGGCAACTGAGCACCCACAAAGACAATGTGTACCATGTGTGCCTCGGCCCAGGGAGGGAGCAAAGTGGCAAGGGTGAGGGTGGGCAGGACCTGTGTTTGGGGACCATCCCAGGAAGGAGGAGATAGGGACACACTGTGGCCGGGCAGCACAGGGCTAGCAAGAGGGGCTGCCAAGGCACCAAGAGGCCCATCTCCCCAAGCTTTCAGCCTGAACTGGCCCCAGCTGCTCTGGTGCTCTAAGGCAGACACATTGCAAAGAGCCAGCTGTCCCGCTTCACTCTGGAGCCTGCTGCTTTGGGCAGGGTGGGGGCAAGAAAGACATTCTTTCACCATTGTGTGTGTATGTGTGTGTGTGTGTGTGTGTGTGTGTATGTGTGTTCGTGCATACACAGAGGATATCAGCACAAGAAATATCAGGGACCACTTCAAACAGAGGTCCCAGGACCCAGAAAATCAGCAGGACACATTGAATATCTGTGTGACCTGGGCCTTCTCTAGGCTCAGATTATCCATCTGTAAAATGAAGGTGTAGAACGAGGTGGTTCCAAAGGGATGGCCCCAGTTCTGGCCCTCTATGTTCTAAAGACTCGTCATTCCACTCTCTGGTCTAACACTTCATATTCAAAGGTCTTTGAAGGTCCCTTCCAGGTCTCTGATTCCCAAAGTGCTTTTTGGGGAGATGTAACAAGCATGCTTTCTAGAATGTGAGTTCTTAGACAAGAGACTGTGTGGGCCACTATTGAAGGGGGCTCCTAAATACCACTGGAGGAGGTCAGTAGCTGGCACCCTGGGTCACTGGGTGTCAGGAAGTGGATCTCTAATGAGTGAAGAAAGCAAGCGCCTACTATGTGTCAGGCAACGTACTGTGCTTTGCAAATATCCCGTTTGACCTTCACAACAACCCTGGGAAATTAGTGCTAGGTGGCGCAGTGGACAAAGGACTGGGCGGGGAATCAGGAAGACTCATCTTGGTGAGTTCAAATCTGACCGCTGATGCTTACTAAGCTGGACAAGTCACGTAACCATATTTGCCTCAGTTTCCTCATCTGTAACATGAGCTGGAGAAGCAAATGGCAAACCACTCCAGTGTCTTTGCCAAGAAAACCCTAAATGGGGTCATAAAGAGTCAGACAACTTAACAACCACAAATGTCCATCCCAGTTTATAGCTGGGGAAACTGAGGCAGAGGTTAGACAGCCTGCTTAGGATAATACAGCTAGGATACATTTAACCCCAGGCCCAGCACTCTGCCCACTGAGCTGCCTTATTGAGACACTTGTAGGCAACTTGGCTTTTATAGCAGCTCCTTTCAAATCTCCAACTATTTGTAGAATTGGGGAAATCTAGGTAAATTAGTCTGGCTAAGGTTGGGCCTTGACCCCTGGGAGTAAGGGTGTAGTTGGGAAGCCTAATAAAAGCTCTTAACCCCAGGACTACTAACTCATAGATTTCACGGGGTCATTGAACTGGGATAGGAAAAAATTATATCTTTATTTTCACTAATCTTTGCTCTCTTTTGTTATCTTCTGCATTTAGAAACATGATTCTGAGAAGGGGTCCACAGTCTTCCCCAGACTGTCAAAGGGGTCCAGGCACACAAAAAAGTTAAAGGTTGAAAACTCCAGCCTAGAAGGCCCCTCTTGTAATTTCATACGATCAAAGATTTGGGGCTTAAAGGGACCCTAGAGATAAAATCTTTGTGTAACATTGCGAGAGGAAGAAGAGTGAATGAAGGGAGGGAGGGAGAGGGGGAAAAGAGGGAGGGAGAGAGGAAAAAGAGGGAGGGAGAAAGGGAGAGTGGGGAACGGGACTGAGGGAGAGAGGTAGCTGGAGGGGGGCCAATTACTCCAAGCCTGTCACTTTACAGATGAGGAAACTGAGACCCAGACAGGCAAAATAGCTTGTCCAGCATGACTCAAGTATAAAAAACTCGAATTTCCACCCAGATCCTGACCCCAGATATGGCCTTCTTTTCACTTTCTCAGGCAGTGGGGGTCTGTCTACCCACTTAATGTTAAATGCCCTTATTCACCCTGGTCCTTCTCTCCTATCCCCCCCAAACACAAACAGGAAGGCTTCGGCACACACATTCACAGACTCGTCCATACAATGTACAGATCAGACACACATGCACAGGTGGCCCGCTCCCCTCGCATGAAGTCAGAAGGAGCTATAGAACACGGAATGTTAGACCCTGGGACATAGCCCTGAAGGCAGGAGATCCCTCCAAACCGAGACGGTGCGTCAGAGCGCACACAGAACGCGGGACCCGCCCTCCAGAGTTCCCCCAAGTGATCAGAGGCCTCCCCACTCTGCCCCCACCCCCCCATGTCCCGGCTCTTTCCCTTGGCGCTTTCTTACCAACTTTGGTGGGGGAGTCTCCTCCCCGTTCCCTGCGTCCCCCCAGCAGGGGCTGAAACAGGAGAAAAGAGGGGGAGGCAGCCCCGGCCGGGGTGGCGGGGCAGCCCCCTGCCTCCTCGGCCCTCCACCCTCCCGCATCCCTCCCTTCCCCCAGGGACCGAGCCCCAAGAGCCCGGTAAAGTTGCAGCAGGGTGAGCATCTCTTACCTGGGCCAGGAGGCAGAGGGAGAAGAGGAGGGCTGTGCCCATGGCAGCGGCAGCCCGAAGTGGCCGAGGCTAGGAGGGGTGCTGCTGAGGGCCGTGAGTGCGAGCTCACAAGCTTGGGGCCAGAGTGCCCGGCTCTCTCTGGGTGAGCGCCTGAGCTCCGAGCTATAATAAGCCGGTGGCCTGGCTGAGTGACAAGCCAAGTGCTGTGCGGGCTGGGGCGGGCTGGCGCTGGGGAAGGGGACGGGGCAGACGGGCGGCTGCGTTACTAACGAGCAGAGGGGGGAGAGTGGGAGCGCAGCTGTCCCCATTACACAGCTCTGGGCCGGGGCTGCCCAAGGTCAGGTGGCACCCCCTCCCCCATGGGGGAGGGGCAGCTTAACCCTTTACCAGCAGCATACTAGGAACTGGGCTAATGCCTGAGGGGCTGGGGGGTGAAGGGGGGGGTCTGCCTCCAGCCAATGTGGGGGGGAGGCATGGAAGGAGGGAGCTCAAGAACCTTCAGGGTAATACAGACAGAAGGAGCGAAGGGAGGAAGCCAAAGGAAACGGGGAGAGAAAGAAAGGGATTGGGGGGAGGGCAAAGGGGAAGGATGGTCCAGTGGTGAGCGCTGGAAGCAGGCGTGGGCCTTTGGGGATTACCCAAGAAAGGAGTCTTATCCCAGAAATATCTGAGCTTCAGATGATTTAGGGAACACGGATAGGAGATAGGGTTCGATTTTTGCCCCAGGTGGGGGCTACCTAGACTTCCAGAGAGGATGGTCGCACAAATCCCTCACTCATACAGTCTCAGAATCACAGACCATCTGAGTTGGAAGTTACCACATCCAGCTTCCTCCCTTTACATCTGAGAACTCACAAAACCTCAGTGTTGGGAGAGATCTCAGAGGTCAGTGGGTCCAACAGAGCCTTCTACAAGCTTCCTGACGTGGGCCCTCTGGGCTCTCATGACTTCTCATCATGGGAAGTTCCCTACCTCATGGAGAAGCCCATGGCACTTCTGGATAGCTTGAATTATTAGGAAGTTTTTCCTGACACCAAACCCCAAACTGCCTCTCTACAGCTTCTGCCCATTGCTTCCCCTTTGAACTCAAAAAATCTCAGAGTTGGAGGCCTCAGAGGCCTTCTCATCCCAACCCATCCCCGAACAAGAATCCACCCTAGGACAGGTGGAGATTTCTTTGTTGAGGAGGAATCCACTGTCTCCCGAGGCAGCCCATCCCTTTTTTTCTGTGTCTTTTATTGTCTGAGGAGGGGTCCCTTTTGTTAGAGCCTAACCTTTTTTAGGATTGATATGCAGCTAAGTCAGGAAGACATGAGTTCAAGTCTGGCCTCAGACACTTACTTGCTGTGTGACCCTGGGCAAGTCACTTAACACTGCTTGCCTCAATTTCCTCATTTGTAAAATGAGATGGAGAAGGAAACGGCAAACCATTCCAGTGTCTTTGCCAAGAAAACCCCAAATGGGGTCACGAAGAGTTGGACGTGAACAACCCCACAAACTAGGATAAGATGGTATCTGCAGTAGGTGCAATTGAAACTACTCAAAGCTGTCACCCATAGTGTTAATGGTTCCATGTCATTGTGGCAGGAGGTCAGCAGTGAAACATCCTAGGAATGTGCAGTTGGCCTGAGCCCATTCTACACTAGAGTAGAGGCATAGATGGCATATTTGTCTGATTTTAGATGACCCAGTGCTGGGAGGGAGAGCTGACACTCTGAGTGATGGAGTTAGCGTTCAGAAATATCTTAATGGGCTAGAAGATTGGACTGAACCTTCTAAGAAGGAATTTAATAGGAATAAATGTAAAGTATCACAAAGGTGCAAAAAATCAACTTCACAAGTATAAACTGGAGGGAGACATGATGAAACAGCAGTTTTTCTGAAAAAGATGCAAATGTTTTTGTGGATCACAAGCTCAATCTGAGTCAACAATTTGAGGGGGCAGCCAAGAAAGCTGAAGAAATCTTATTCTAAATAAGAAAAAGTTGTCTAATAATGAGAGTTCTCCAGAGGTGGGATAGACTGCTTTGGGAAGTAGTGGGTTCTCCCCCTACATGTCTCCCCCTCGATCTTCAGACTGAAACTAGATGACCACTTCTTAGGTACAGCATAAAAAGAATTCCTGTTCAATCTCCAGACTCCACACCTTTGCACTGGCTATACCTTCTACCTAGAATGCTCTCCTGGCGTGGCTTCCTTCAAATCCCAGCTAAAATCCCACTTTCTATAGGAAGCCTTTCCCAGTCTCTCTTAATTCTAGTGCCCTCCCTCTGTTGATTATCTCCAATTTATCCTGTTATTTGCATGTTATCTCCCTCTTTAGATGATGAGCTTCTGGAAAGAAGGTTTTTGCCCTTTATTGTATCTCCAAGCACCTAGCAAAGTACCTTACATATAGTAGTTGCAGTAAATACAGCTGAAATAAAGGGCAGCTAGGTGGTGCTGTGGATAGAGTGCAGGGCCTGGAGTTAGGAAGACCTGAGTTCAAATCCAGCCTCAGACACTTACTTACTAGCTACATGACCCTGGGCAAGTCACTTAACCCTGTTTGCACCAGTTTCCTCATATGCAAAGTGAACTGGAGAAGGAAATGGCAAAACACTATATGTTTGCCAAAAAAAAAAACTCAAAAAGGGGTCATGAAGAGTCAGACATGACTGAACAACAAAAATGAATGCTGGTTGACTTGACTTGACTTCAAGTACAGATTAGATTTGATGGACTTAGAGGTCTAGTGCTGTGCTTCTATAAAATTTGCTTCTGCAAATTCTATTCACCACTCCCAGTTCTTCCCTCTGGGGCCATGCAGATCAATTCCATGACCCCTTCCATGTGATGGAAATGACCCAAGACAGCTAACGTGCCTCTCTTCCCCTCTTCCTCCCCAGCTGGGGCTAAAGGGCATCAGTTTCTTTAGTCAGTTTGTGTAATAGTATGATTATGAGGCTTTTCACTATCTTGGCCATCCTCCTCTGGAAGCTCAACAGCTTCTCTGCATCCTTATTCAAGTTTGGTAGCTAGAACCAAACCCCATATGGGATGTGGTCTGACTAGGGCAGACTGCCTACTCCTAGATAATGGGCATTTTAAAAATCTGTCTATTTCTGGAGGGGGGAAGGCAAGGCAATTGGGGTTAAATGACTTGCCCAAGGTCACACATCTAGTAACTGTCAAGTGTCTGAGGCTGGATTTGAACTCAGGTCCTCCTGACTCTAGAGCCATTGCTCTATTCACTGCACCGCCTAGCTGCCCCTATAATGGGCATTTCTTAATGTAGCCTAGGGTAGCACTAGCTGGGTTGCTGCATCAGTGAGTGACTGATTTTACTAAGGGTCAACTAAATCACTCAGATCTTTTAAAGATGAACTACTTGACCAGCCAGGTTTCTTCTGTCTTGGACTCATGAAGTGAATTCTTTACACTTATAACTATTGAGTTTATTCTTTTTCTATATGACAGTCCTCCAATTACTTAAAGATTGTCATTTTGTCTTACAAAATTGAGGGACCACTCAGTCAACTAGTATTTATGTCAAACCCCTTTTCAGGCTGCTTTCTACCTCTGGTGTCCACCTGATTCACTCAGTTCTCACCTGTGGGTCCAAGAAGCCATAGCATGTGCAATGGCCACACTCCAGTAAGGCTATCTTGGTTAAACCAGGTTAAAGGTAACCGACAAGCCTCCAACCTGTCAGTGAATTAGTGAGGTGTCTACTGTAAGTATGTGAAGACTTTCCATGGCAGAATGGATGCATGAGTACAATTTGTCCCAACAGCCATGAAGGCAGCTGAAGCAGCACCGTGGAGAGCATAGAGCTTGGTTAGATATGGAAGACACCAAGGTCATCCACTGCATCCCAGGTCATTGCCTGGTCATCCTGACTTTTCTTCTTGGCACTGGACTTTCAATGATTCTAGAAGAGAGAGTGAGGTTAACAACTTCACTCAATTCTGCCTCACTTAAATCCAATTCATGTGTGAGTCAAAAGACATCATCTATAACCATTTTAACATTTTTCTCTACCTGAAAGTCTGGTGGTGATGGGCAGGTGATGAAGTAGCAGGTGTGGATACACTGGGAGCTGTAGTAACAACCCTGCAAACAGGTAGCCCAGACCATGGGATCATCTTCTTACCAGACTGAAGCAGCAGTTAGAAGAAGTAGCCCTCTGGGTTGAATAGCCTTTTTAAAGCACCATACTGTTCACCTCCTGGTGTGGAGAATGCATTAGAAAAGGGGCCCCAAAAATTCTCTGCTTCACCCAACCTAACCCTGGCCTGCTTACTACGGCAGGCAGAAATCCTACCCTGTGGTCAAAACACACAAAAAATTTACAAAAACTCTTGCAAAGATGATCCTAGTCACGACTGGTACATGGAGTGCGTGCATGCTTATGGACAACATGAAATCCAATAGACCTTAAAGATGAACTTTTCTTGTGAGAGGCCTCGGCAGGAATTCCATCCAAATAGCAGCCCTGAGTGACAAGGCTGACAAATGAAGGCCAGCTTACCAAAGCTGGAACTGGACACACATTTTTTTTCTGGAATGGTGGCAGTGATGAAGAGCATCATGAAGTGGGCATAGGTTTCTCAATCAGAACTAATCTAGTCGACAAGCTTGTATGCCTACCAAAAGGAATGAACAACAGTCATGACAATGTGATTGTTCCTTGCAGGAAAGCACCATGTCACTATCATCAGGGCATATGCTCCCACCATGGTGAACCCCAATGAAGGGTTAAATGCCAGCAAACATTGGCATTTAACAGACCATGTCATTATAAGGAGAAGAAAAAAACAGGATGCAATATTAAAGAAGGTGATATGTGGTGCAGAGTGCTGGACCGATCATAGACTTATCCTCTCCAAGTCAAACATTCACATTGAACAAAAGCATTAGCCCTAAGGCAAGACGACTATCAGAAGACTTAATGTCAACAGTTAGAGAGTTTCTCCAGGTGTGGATGCACAGTTTGTTGCTAACTTTGAGGGAAACTGAACCAACACAAGGTTGACAAAGTGGAGCAGAAAAGGAGTGGGTAGCTTTCAGAAATTTAGTACATAGCATCACATTTACTCATCTGTGTCAGAACACTCACAAACATCAAGACAGGTTTGAAGAAAATGATGGGGAAATTCAGAAGCTGCTAAATCAAAAAGTAGAACTCTATAGTATTTACCAGTAGGATAATCCATCCATCTCTAAGAAGACATCAAAAGGGCAAGCTAAGCTTAGAGAGATACAGGATTCTTGATTCAGTAAGAAGGCAGATGAAATTCAGTTTTATGGTAATAGTAACAATCTAAATCACTTTTAAAGTCCTGAAGGCTATTTATGGGCCAAAGACCTATGTTATAGCTCAACTACTCAGTGATGATTGAGCCACATTGATTAGTGATAAAGACAAGGTCCTAGAGAGATGGAATGAACACTTCTATAGTGTTCTCAACAGACCGTCATCAACCAATGCTGAAACCACTGATCATTTACATCAGGTTGAAGTCAATTCCTTTCTAGCCGAATTTCCGACTGAAGAAAAGGTTTTGAATGCCATTAGGCTTCTTTCATGTGGCAAAGTGCTGATGCTGATTCTATTCCAGTTGAAATTTAGTCAGGAGGCCCACTGCTCATACAAAAGCTGACTGAAATCTTCCAGGTTATATGTATGGTAAGAGAAGGTTATCCACCAGGAGTTCAAGGATGCCTCCATTGTCTGTCTCTATAAATGAGAGGGAAATAAATCGTCCTGGGACAATCATGCTCGGGGGGGGGGGGGGTCATCTCTCTTAGTAACTCCCAGCAAGATTCTTGCCAGAATCCCCGTTAATGGGCTGATTCTTTACCTAGAAGATGGTCATCTACCTGAGAGCCAGTGTGACTTCAGAAAGGGCCAAGGAATGGTCATCATAGTGTTTGCTGCCTGACAACTCCAGGAGAAATGTCAGGAGCAGAACAGACATCTTTACACAATATTTGTTGATCTGACCAAGGCCTTTGCTACTGCCAGTCACGAGAGCTTGTGGAAAATTATGGCAACATTTGGTTGCCTAGAGACGTTCATCAGTATTGTACACCATTTTCATGATGGCATGCTTGCCATGTTCTGAATAATGGACAATACTCTCCCACTTTCCCAGTCCCCAGGGGAGTAAAACTGGGCTGTATGCTTGCTCTCATGCTTTTTAGCATGGTATTTTCAGCAATGTTGCCAAACCCCTTCAACCAGGACAAAATCACCATCAAGGTCAGCTACCACACTGATGGTAAATTATTTAACTTGAAAAGGCTACAAGCCAAGACTAAAGTGGAGGGATAGTTGGTGTGTGACTTTTTTTTTTTTTTTTTGCTTATGATTCAATGCAGCCTCTGGGACTGAGATGCAACAGAGTATGGACTGATTCTTTGCTGCTAGTGCTAATTTTGGTTTAACAATTAACACCAAGAAAACAGAGGTTCTCCATCAGCTAGCACTATACCATCCCTACATGGTACCATTGATTACAGGAAATGGAGAAACTTTGAATGCTGTGGATAAGTTCACTTCCCTTGGCAGCGTATTTTCTAGGGATGTTCACATAGATGATGAGGCTGATGCATGCATTGCCAGAGCTAGCTCAGTGTTTAGGAGGCTCAGAGAAACTGTGGGAAAGAAAGTGTGGGAGAGAAGAGGTATTAGGCTGCCTACCAAACTCCTACAGAGCCATTGTGCTGACTTCATTATTGTTTGCCTGTGAAACCTGAACAGTCTGCCAGCGCCATGCCAGCAAATGGAATCGCTTCCATCTGAATCATCTTAGGAAGATTCTGAAGATCAGCTGGCAGGATAAGGTACCAGACACTGAGGTCCTTTCTTGAGCTAAACTGCCAAGCATTCAAACTGCTGCAGAGAGCACAGCTCAGATGGGCTGGTCACATTGTTTGAATGACAAATGCACATTTGCCTGAAAGACTTATTTTATAGAGAATTCATGCAGGGTAAGCACTCACATGGTGGTCAGAAGGAGTTATACAAGGATACTCTCAAGGGTCTCTCTTAAGAACTTTGGAATTGATTATGTGACATAGGAGACACTGGCACAGGACTGTACAGCATGGCGTGCCCTCATCAGAGAAGAAGCTGTGCTCCATGAGGGAAGCAGGATTGCAGTAGCTCAAAAGAAATGTGAGATGTGCAAACTTATAGACATCTCCACTCTAAATGTCTGTGCCCAATACTCTGTAGAGCCCTCCAAGCTCATGAAGGTTTGACCAGTTACAGTCAGACACATTATACCTTGACGTTGACATAGTGATGCCATTTTGGTCCTGTGATGAAGGACAACAACCAACCAATTATGTGCCAGGCCTTTGGCTAAGTGCTGGGGATGTAAAACGAGGCAAAATACAGACCCTGCCCTCAAGGGGCTTCCATAATACCCCCCTCTGTGCCAAGCATGTTCTGATTTGAATTATTATCTGTTTCATAATATTCCCTGACCATGTTCCTCCTCTGCTCAAGGAGTTTCAATGGTTCCCTATTACCTTGAGGATAAAATACAAACTCATCAGTCTGATGTTTAAAGTCCTTTCACAGTCTGGCTCCCACAAGTCATCTTTCTAGATTGCTTCATACCGTCCCCCTTCACACACTCTGTGTTCTAGTCAGACTGGCCTCCTTGCTATTCCTTACAGGGAATAGAGAAAAATTTCTCTACAGAGAATGTTTGATCTCCTGCCTTTGTACTTGTGCCCAGGCTGTGCCCACCCCCACCCCCTTCTGGCATGCTTTCTCCTCAACTCTACTTTGAAGAATCCTTAGCCTCTTTCTAAGAACAACTCAGGAGTCCCCTCCTACAGGAGGTCTTCTTGGATTTCTACCCTCCAAGCTGCTGTTGCTTTCCTCCTATGCTAAAATTACTTTGTGATTTTTATATATTCACACACACATGCACACACATACATACACATAGGCATACATACACACATATAGGCAGCTAGATGGCATAGTGGATAGAGTGCCAGGACTAGAGTCAGGAAGACATCCTCCTGAATTCAAATCTGACTCAGACACTTAATAGCTGTGTGACCCTGGGCAAGTCATTTAATGCTCTTTGTCTGTTCCTCATCTGTCAAATAAGCTAGAGAGGAAATGGTAAACTACTCTACTGTCTTTGCCAAGAAAACCCCAAATAGCATCACAAACAGTGGGACACTACCGAAATTATTAAACAACAAATATACCTACATACACATGTATATATATATATATAAATATGTATGTATACAATCTTCCCTACATATCTGTATCTTACATGTCTGCATACATGGTACTTCCCTCTAGCAGAATCTAAGCCCCCTGAGGGCGGGGGCTGTTTTGCTTTTATCTTTGTACCCTAGCATAGTAGGTGCTCATTTGTTGAATTGTATGTTAGTCTGCTTTCCTCAGCACAACTGTAAGCTCCCCAGAGCTTGTCATACACTTCTCTTGGGACCCCCATAGGACTTAGAACAGAGCTGGGCACAAGGACCATGTGGAAAAACAGCTGGTAGGGGGCTTAGAGATCATGAAATTGCAACTTACATTCTTTATCAGCAATTAGATGGCGCAGTGGATTGAGCTTTGGACTTGGAGTCAGGAAGACCTGAATTTAAAACCTGGCTCAGACATTTACTAGGGGTGTGACTCTGAGCAAGTCCTTGAAAATGCTGTCTGCCTCAGTTTCCTTATCTGTAAAATAGGGATAAAAATAGCACTTATCTTGCAGGGTTGTGAGGATCAAATAAAATAATGCATGAAAAGTGCTTTATAAACCTTTAAGCCATCATCATCACCATCACCATCGCCATCATCATCATCACCATCACCATCATCACCATCACCATCACCATCGCCATCATCATCACCGTCACCATCATCACCATCACCATCACCATCGCCATCATCATCATCACCATCACCATCATCACCATCACCATCACCATCGCCATCACCATCACCATCACCATCACCATCGTCATCATCATCATCATCATCATCATCATCATTGCATTTTGAAATATAAAGTGTTTCCCTCATAACAACTGTGAGATATATAATGCATCACTGCGTCCATTTTACAAATGTGGAAACTGAGGCTCGGAGAGTTTCAGTGATTTTCCCAGGCTGGTAAGTATCAGAGCTAGTGTTCGAACAGAGATTTCTCCTGATCTCCAGGTCCAGGACTCTTTCCACCATATCCCACTGCCTACCTAATTGGATTATCTGACTTCCTCAGACACATTGTCCTACATCTCTACCCCTGCCAGATCTCATGTCCTGAGGGACCCAAGACTGACACTGGATTGTTCCTAGTCTCCTTGGCCACCGCTCTGGCCAATTGGATCCATCATCATGTGTGTCTAATACATTTTGCCAGACTCTCTAAGTGTGTCTCTGATTTAGGGTTGGCAGGAATGAGGGAAAATAGGCACAATACTTCACTGCAGTTGAAGCTATGGATTGGTTCATGCATTTGGGAAACGTTTTGATATTATGCAAGAAAAATCACAAAACTCTTCATACACTTTGACTTAGTGATTGATCCCACTATTGACTTACTAACCAAGGGAGGTTGACAATTCAATAAAAGATCGAAATCTGTACAAAAATATCACAGCAGCACTATTTGTGGGACCAAAAAGTTGGAAAACAGTGTGTCTATCGATTGTTGGATGGTTGAACAAATTGTGGTACGTAACTGTAATGGAGTACTGTTGCCCAGGAGGAAAGTGGATATGAAAAAATCCCAAGGATTATGGGAAGACTTCTATAAAGTGATACAGACTGAACAAAGCTAAATCACTACAACTATGCAACATTTGTCATTTTCCTCCTCTGCTGTATTGGCCAATCTGATGGGTGGGAGGTGGTCCTTCAGAGATGCTTTCATTGGCATTTCTCTGCTCAGTAGTGATTTAGAGCATTTTTTCATATGACTATAGATAGTTTTGATTTCTTTGTCTGAAAACTGCCTGTTCATATCCTTTGATCACATATTTTGTTTTTTACTTCCATTTTCAAATAGATTTTTCTCCCCTACCCAGTGAACCATCTCTCAGAACCAAACGATTAAAAGAGAGAGAAAAACAGTTCAGCAAAACCAGCCAACACACCACACACATAGTGCCCATGTCTGCACAGTAGGGAGAGATGCACGTTTTCTCATTTCTTCTCCGGGGCCAAGCTTGGTCATTATACTGAACACAGCATTCAGTTTAGATTTTTTGTTGTTGCTTCATTTTGTGTTGTCGTATATTATTTTCCTATTTCTGCTTATTTTATGCTGCATAATTTATTTATCTTCCCATGCTGGTATATCCAATGGGGCTGGTCAATGAGTTCGGTCCTTATTGGCCTGAATAGAGTGTATCAGCATGCTGAACTGATACAATTCTCCATGTGGAAGAGGCTAGGGATCCTGCTTCTGGCAGAGTTGTGATGAGGGGCAATGGAAGTGTTTTGGGAAAACTCTGGAGCGTGTATAGACATATGTAACTGGTTCTTGTTGTTAACCACATGGTCAGTGGTAGCCTCTTTGGCTGCAGCTGCAGAACCAGTGGGGCTTGGGGGGAAGTATCTTCAAAAGGCCTTAGTTGGTCTCAGCTTTGTCCTTTATTTTTTGATTGGATCTATGCTCTTGGTTTGACTTCTTTACTGGAGGCATTAGGTGAGCGGCAATACTGTAAGGAGAGATGGGGGCAGCTAGGTGGCGCAGCGAATAGAGCACTGACCCCGGAGTCAGGAGGACCTGAGTTCAAATCATGCCTCAGACACAATTACTAGCCGTGTGACTTTGGGCAAGTCACTTAACCCCAACTGCCCTCCAAAAACCAAAACAAAACAAAATACTGTAAGGAGAGAGCCTTGAGCCTTCTCCCTCTAGGACCAGTATGTGGCCCCATGACTATAGGCTTGGTTCTTTGCCTGTCATGGGCTCTGTTCTTTCATATTAAGTAAAGGGCTCCACCTTGAAACTGTGTTAGTTTCAAAAGGCAAAGAGAGTGAGATTTCTGGAAGTCTGGTCATCTGGGACTCAAGTTCTTGGGTTTTGCTGCAAGTTAAGCATCAGTGCCCTGAGGATTGAGGACCTGGCATCTACGCAGATAAGACAAGGATTCATGTGGCAGCGGTGCCAAATCTGGCAACAGCAAAAGGTTTCTGAATGTGCAACGACCAAAAATTCATCAAACGAGTAAGGAATCCCAGGTGTTTCTGGCAGTGCTTGCCCATCTGGCATCATGGGCAACTTCACTGCAGCCTTGGTTCTGCACACAAAGCATCAGGGCACTCAATACCAAGGAAAGCTGCCAGCAGAAACCCTGTGCTCGACCACGGGGACACAAAAACAAAAAGTCTGAGCCCTCAAGTAACTTCCATTCTATTAGAGGAAACAATATGTACATGGATAAGTAAATATGGTACAAGTGCAAAGCAATTTTTCTTTTTTGTGGGGAGAGAAGCATGTCTGGTGGAATCAGGAAAAGTGTCTCCTAGGAGGTGGAACTTAAGTTGAGCCTGAAAGGGAAACTAAGGATTCTGACAGAGGTGAGGAGGGAGAGTGTTCTAGGCAGAGGGGACAGCACAATGTATGTAAAGAAACAGAAAATAGGAATGGAATGACCTATATGGGGGAAAGCAAGCACCCAGTTTGGAAAGAATGTTGAGTTTCTGAGAGATCATAGAGTCAGAGCTGGCAAGTATCTTATTTAGATGTATTATTTATTTATTTTCAATATTCTTAAAAAATTTTTTTTAATTCAAAATTTTTTTTCTCTCCAGACCTTCCCCTAGCCATTGAGAAGGCAAGTAATATGATGTCCATTGTACATGTGAAATCATGCAAAACATTTCCATATTAGCTATGTTGCAAAAAAGCAAAGAAAGTGAAAAAAGTATGCTTTGATCTATACTCAAGAGTTCATCAACTCTCTCTGGAGATGGATAACATTTTTCATCATGAGTCCTTTGGAATTGTCTCAGATCATGATATTGATTAGACTAGCTAAGTCTTTCACAGTTGATCATCATTACAATGTTGCTGTTACTGTGTCCAATGTTTTCCTGGTTCTGCTCACTTCGCTTTGCATCAGTACATAGAAGTCTTCCCAGGTTTTTCTGAAACCATCCTACTTGTCATTTCTTATGGCACAGTAGTATTCCATCACAACCATATACCACAACTTCTTCAGATGTTCCCCCATTGATAGGCATAATCACAACCTCCAATTATTTGCTACCACAAAAAGAACTCATAAATATTTTTGTACATTTAGGTTCTTTTCCTCTTTCTTTGATCTCGTTGAGATACAGACCTAGTAGTGGCATTGGCGAGTATCTTAGAGGGTATCAATTCCAATCTCTTTATTTTATAAATGAGTAAATTGAGGCCCAGAGATTAAGTTGTAAGTAGAAGAGTTGGGAAAGGGCCAATGATGGGCAGGTCTGCCGTTGTCATCTGTACTCATCCATCTGGATTGGTGCCAGGAGGGTGATCCAACTTTCTAAAACTCTTTCCCTGTGCTAGGATATCTCTTCTGAGCAAGCCAGGCACTACTACCTCGGGAGACCAGGGCGTCCTTCTTCATTCCAACTCCTGCTAGAATTAGGGGGGATTTGGAGGTCCCAGAATGGAGACTAGAGAAGAAGCTGGGATTCCTAGGGGGTCTTACTCCATAGTCTATGCAAACTTGTAGGGAGTGCATGCCCTCTACTGGGGAGAAGAGAGAATATCAGTTAAGATTGTAATATAATGGAAGGATGTTGAGATTTGGAATCCAAAGACTTGAGTTCAAATCCTCCCTCTTCCAATTAAAACCCATGTGGTCTTGGGCCAATCACTTAACTTTTCTACACCTCAGCTTCCTCTTCTGTAAAATGGGGGGACTTAAATTAGGTGGTCTCTGAGGTCTCTGCCAGCTCTCAATCTAGGATACTATATGTTCAAGTGATTCTATGAATAGATGATCAGGATTGGGCAGCCTAGAGCAATCAGGGCACCAGAAAGGAGCCAAAGACTTTCTGGTGACATCTTTCCACCCACATCCTCCTGCAGAATCATAGATTGGCACTCCAATCCAACATTTATGGGGTGCCTACTTAATAAAGGCATTGGGGATTTAAGGACACTCTCCAAAGTCCCCCCGTCTTCAAGGGGCTTATATTCTATTATTAGAAGCAGAAGAGACTTCAGTGATTGGGGGATCCCAACCCTTTCAGCATATCTTATTTGTACACAGTTATTTGTAAACTGTCTCTTCCATTAGATGGTAAGCTCCTTGAGGGCAGGACTATCTTTTGCTTTTATTTGTCTTGCCAACAATTAGCATAGTACCCATAAGTGTTTCATAAGTGCTTGGAAAAGGACTGACCCCTCTATGCCTCAGTTTCCCCATCTGTAGAATGGAGATATTTCTTTCATGGCTTACCTCCCAGGATTATTGGGAGGATAAAATGAAATTGTATACTTTGTAAACTACAGAAAAGTACATTCTTACTTAACACTGCTGATTCCCCCAATGCCAGCTGAGGGCCTAGAGGTAACCATGAGATCTCAAAGACTTTATTGGGCTGGGGAAGGGCATGAACTCTGGCATGTTGAAGAAGGTCTCCAGTGTGACTCATATTGAGAGGCTTCTTGTCCAGACTCTGATGTGAACTATATATCTCTTCCATCATCCAAATCTGCCTGGGTTTGGATTGGCCCCTCACCAGCTTGGCCAGCAGACAGGGCGCCCGCTCTCACAAAATCAGAGTTCTGTTAGGGATTATTCTGCAGGAAAATAAAAAGACCTGGAGAGATTACCCAGAGTTCTCCAGTTCCCTAGGCTCTGAGCCATGCTTAGGCCCCAAGTCTATTGACTTCCAGGTCAATTCTAGGTTCTTCCAGGTTCTTTCTAGCCATCAGTCAGTCAATGAGCATTGAATAAGAACCTACTACGTGTCAGGAACTTTGCTGAGCAGAAAGGTGTCGTGTGATTCATTGGTCAGTAACATACACCACTTTTCTGGCCAATGATGAACACACAGTAGGTGTATGATAGATGCTTGTTGGATGGCTCTGGCGGACTTGCTATATTCAGAAGAAAGGACGTACTTCTGCTTTCTGTTAAGGCAGGACTCTGGGGACCAGCTGAGCTCCCATCCTGCCCATTCCTCATCCCTCGTTTCCTGTCTCCCTCCCAGGGTAGGAGCTGTGTTTTGGAGCTGAGCTTCCTTGGATATGGGAGAAAGTACAGCAGCCCTGTGCTCACTCTCTCTCCAGATTGCTGAGATACTGTGCAGGTGCTGAGACCATCTGTCCCCTCAGTGGAGCTTGGAAAGAGGCCAGACTGCCTAAAGGAGGCCTCGGGGCTGTGATGCCATCAGCACTAGCTTCCCAGAGGCCTCCAGGAGGGAGAAGGCAAGTCCTAGAGAAGAGATGCTTCATGTTCTGGCCCCTTGGGCCCTCCATACCCTCCCTTAACACTGACCCCAGGAGTCAGGACTCCCTGACCTGTCTGGAGACTGAGCAGCGATATCTCTCTGGGGCAGAGGGCCATCTGCTTTATGGCCTGGCTGGCAGAGGGGAGGGGGACAAAACCAAGAAGAGAGAAGGCAGTGGCCTATGCCCCTAGATCTTAGAAATCATGCCAAATAACTTGCAACTCAATCCCAGGTGCCGCTGAGGGCTGGCCTGGCCTGCTTCCTTCACCTTTTTTTTTTTTTTTCCAGCACCTGTCTGGTTTCCATCACTCTAGGCAGCACAATATTATAATAGGGAGGGATTTGGAGTCAGAGAATGTGAGCTCAAATCCCAGTTCTGCTTTTTATTATCTATGGGGCCTCGGGCAAGTGACCTTTATCTCTCTGGGCCTCAGTTTACACATTAGTGAAGGGAAGGCATTGGAGTCAATGAACTATGAGGTCCCTTTTCTCTGTATCTATGAGCCTAAAGAAGGAAAATGGGAGGACACGGCAAATCCTTTCAGGGTCTTTGCCAAGAAAACCTCAAATGGGGTCATGGGGATGACTAAAACCACTGAACTATGACAAATGGGCAGGTGGCTCAGTGGAAGTCCTGAGCTCAAACACCACCTCAGACATTTGGGGGAATGTCTCCATTTCTGCTTGCCTCAGTTTCCTCCTTGTAAAACGGGGGTAGAAATAGCACCAACCTCCCATTCAAATAGGATATGTCTAAAGTGTAGTACAATTCTAGGGCTTATGCTGTGATCTTTCCCTTGCCCTGATGTCGACGTGAACGATACGGCCAGGAGCGAGGCCAGAAGCCACAAGGCTTGGAAGATCCTTCTTACTTCTCAGAGGGATGGAGGGTTCTGGGAGTGGGAGGGAGGGCAGAAGACTTTCTCTGAGGCTTGGCTGGGTAGAGTCGAGGTTGCTGCTAGGGTAGGGCTTGGGGGAATCCCCCATCCTCCTCACAAACAGGATGGTGTGGGAGACTGGCACTGGCGAGGATATAGGAGCCAGCAACCTCTGGCACTCCTTGGCTGGCTGCCCATTTTCCCCCATCCCACTGATATGCCTGCAAGACTGAGAGGTTTTTGTTGTTTCAGTTCTGTCTGACTCTTCCTGACCCCATTTGGGGTTTTCGTGGCAAAGATTCTAGACTGGTTTGTCATTTCCTTCTCCAGCTCATTTTATAGATGAGGAAACTGAGGCAAACAGGGGGAAGTGACTTGCCCAGGGTCACACAGCTAGTAATTAATATGAGGCTGGATTTGAACTCAGGTCCTCCTGACTCCAATCCATGGTGCCACCTACCTGCCCCAGCCATGAACTTCTTTTCTTTTTTTTTTTTTTTTTTTAAAGCAATTGGGGTTAAGTAACTTGCTCAAGGTTACATGGCCAGTTATTATTTCTGGGTGTGGTGCTGAGTATCTGAACCCGGATTTGATCCAGGTCATCCCGACACTGGAGCCGATGCTCTTACTCGCTGAGCCACCTGGCCACCCCTAAGCAATTGGGGTTAAGTAACTTGCTCAAGGTTACACGGCCAGGTGTTTCTGGGTGGGTGCTAAGTGTCTGAGCCCGGGATTCGATCTCCAGGTGTTCTCAACACTGGAGTCGGTGCTCTTACTCGCTGTGCTACCTGGCCGCCCCTAGCCATGAACTTCTGAAACAATGAAACCATATGAAACTTCAGGGCTCCCTCCCTGAGAATGACTGTTTTCCCTCCCACCCTCCCTTGATCACTCTTCCTCTCCCTCCTGTCCCACAAGCTTTTATAAGGTGTCTCAGAAGATGGAGGCTGGGCCCAGAGTCAACAAGATCTGAGTTCAAAACCAGCCTTCCCCATCTGTAAAATAGGGACAAAAATAACACCTATCTCATAGAGTAGTTATCAAATGTTAGATAACATAGAACACTGCGCAAATATATATATTTTTTAAAGCAATTGGGGTTAAGTAACTTGCTCAAGGTTACATGGCCAGTAATTTCTGGGTGTGGTGCTGAGTATCTGAGCCCAGATTTGATCCCCAGGTCATCCCGACACTGGAGCCGGTGCTCTTACTCGCTGAGCCACCTGGCCACCCCAACACTGTGCACATATTAAAGCATTATATAATCTACTTTTACCCCCAATTATATGTAAAAACAATTTTAACACCTTTTTTTTTCAAATTTTGAGTTCCAAATTCTCTCCCTCCCTCACCTCTAACCCTCCCTTTTCCCCCCCGCATTGAGAAGGCAAGCAATTTGTTACAGGTTATACATGTGCAGTCATGCAAAACCTCTTTCCACTAATAAATAATAATAAATAATAAAGCATTTTGTAAATGCTTTATTATTCCAGGTGCCTCACATGCACAGCTTGCAGGCTTGGAGATCTTTCTACTTTTCTACTGCCTTCGGTAATCCAGGCCAACCCATTGCATTCACACTGGAGCCCACAGGCCCTCAAGTGTTTTCATACCAGGGTTGTCTCTGGCTCTCTCACAGGAGCTGGGGTAGGTAAGACATTCACGTGCTAGTGGGAACGTATTCAGTAAAAGTGGGGGTGACGACGGAAAGAACTTGGGACCTGGAGATGGGGCCTGATGAACTGGCATGGTGGGCAGGTTGTCCACCTCGGCTAAGAGCTTTTCATTGAGTCTGGGCCAGCACTGCCCTGTAGTAATGCTAGCTGACGTTTACATAGCATGCAAAAGGCTTTCTGTAACTTATCTCAAGTGAGCCCCACAATCACCTTCTGAGCTCAGTCTCCCTATTTTATAGATGAGGAAACAGGCTAGACAGACTACATGGCACCACTGTTTTGCTGATGGGGAAACTGAGGCTAGATAGATTGAATGGCACCTCTTTTTAACAGATGGGAAAAGAGGTTAGATGGTTGAATGGCACCCCCATTTTACAGGTAGGGAAGCTGAGGTTCTTGGAGGTTAAAAATCTTGTCTTCAGCTGTATGGTTAGTAAGTGCCAGGGGCAGGATCTTAACCCCAGCCTTTCTATGTCTAAATCCAACACTCTATCTGTTATACCTTGCTCTTTTTTTTTTTTTAAGCAATCGGGGTTAAGTAACTTGCTCAAGGTTACACGGCCAGTTATTATTTCTGGGTGTGGTGCTGAGTATCTGAGGCTGGATTTGATCCAGGTCATCCCGACACTGGAGCCGGCGCTCTTATTCGCTGAGCCACCTGGCCGCCCCTATACCTTGCTTCTTGAGACCCTCTCAGCAAACCCTTCAAGGCTCAATGCTGAGAATGAGGTGGGCTCTGGTATCTATGAGGTACAATGGAGGGGGGCCAGAAGTGACCTGTGAGATAATTCTTTGGGGCTGAAGTGACTGCTTTCAGCTCCTTCCAATAGTTTGTGCTGGCAGTGTGAGCCAGAGTGTTGGACTGGTCCCTTGTTCCCATCCCTCTGTAGGATGTAGGATGTGGTGACAGGGTTCTGTTCCTTTTTTCCTAGAGTTTTAAGCGTTCCCCTTTAACACCCACAAACCCAAATCTAATAGAATTCCTCTTTCAGTGGAGTTCAGGAGGCAGTGTGGTACAATGGTGACCACACTATCTTTGGAGTCAGAAGAGCTGGGTTCGAATCCTGTCACTGATACTTCTGACTTGTGGGACAATAATTAAGCCCTTAATTTAGCTGTTTGGGGGGCTTTGGGTCATGAAGGAGGGGCTCTGTTAAGGGTCCTAGGTACTCAGAAAACCAAACAGATGGCTCTAACATTCCCAAACTGACGTAAGGACATCCTCAAGCTAGGATTTGTACACAGGTCCTCTTCCTCCCAAGTGCAGCCTTCCTTCCACTATACCACAAACTCAGCTCTCCTTCTCTGTCTTATACCCCTTAAAGCCCTTTAAATACATCATGGCATTTGTTCCTCACAACAACTCTCTGAGGCAGGCATTCCTATTTTACAGATGATGAAGCTGACTCTAGCCAAGTTCAGGGACTCATTCAGAGTGTGGTCTGTGTCAGAGGCTAAATTCAAACCCAGGTCTCACTTGAGGCCACCATCCCAGGCCGCCTGTGAGGTAGGCGAGATCTGAGTGTCAAGCTGGGCCAGCCAGCCTAGCTGGGGGCGGTGGGGAGTGCTGGGAAGAGAGCATCCCCAGGCTGCCAGAGGACTCCTGGCTGTTATGTCAGGGCACCCAGGCTGCAGAGACTAAAACTGGGTCTGTAAAGGCTGCAGCCAGCTAGCTCCTGTTCTTTAGGGGCCTTGGAGAGCAGATAGGGGACTCTCTGCCTTTTAAGGCTGCTCAGCCTGGTCTCTTCCTCAACCTCAGCTCAAAACAATGACACCCCAGGAGCAGCTAGGTGGCACAGTGAATAGAGCCCTGGCCCTGGAGTCAGGAGGACCTGAATTCAAATCCAGCCTCAGACACTTGATATTAACTAGCTGTGTGACCTTGGACAAGTCACTTAACCCCAATTACCCTGTTCCCCCCCCTCCAAAAGGACCCAAAACCCAAACAAACAAAATGACATCCTGACATAGGCTCCAAGTACTGCAGGAAACACCAGGCATTCTGGGTTTCCCAGCCCTGGTGAGTCCCCATTTCCCACCTACTTGGGCACTGAATAAACAGTTTCTTTCCCTCTCAGCCAGCCACGTCTGTCGGTGATGGATGCCTGTGCATGGTCCCCTTGGGCTCCCCTTACAGCTGCTATGGCTATAAATAGCTCTCTGATGCCGCTGACCCTAATGCTGTGTGTGGCTGGCTACCAGGTCAGGAGAATGTGGTGGAGCCGGCCATTCAGAAGCTGGTCCTCTCCTGGGCCAGCAGGTGGCAGTGGGACTCCAAGGAAAGCTGATGAGGACCTGGTTGGGAGAGGGGAGGGAGCAGGGGAAGGTGAGGATGCAGAGACCAGTTTCTTGGGAGCTGTCCATAGCTGGAGCTTGTCCACAGCCCAGCTTGCCACAGCAAGGACGTGTCTTCCTAGTCCCCTGGTTCTGATCTGTCCCCAGCAAACACTAAGAAAGGGTTCAGATTTTTTGCGCACTGAGAGTTCACACACACCCTTTTCTCTGGCTCTGCCTCAGTAGATGGTGGCTCTAGAAGCCCAGACCTGATCTCTCATGCCCAGTTCCCAGGGGTGGGCACAGGGCATCCTTCTAACTTGGCTGCAGGGAGTCAGACCAGACAAGTCAGGGGCAGGGTGACTTGCTAAATGAAGCTCCTTTTCCATGTGCCCTTTCTTCCCTCCCCAAACTGGTGCTCCCTACTCCGTGTCCAGCTCTGCTTGCTAAACTGTTCTCAGCACCTAGGATAGCACCTGGAACACAGTAGGGGCTTAATAAATGCTGTTGATGGGTTGATCGATTCTCTAAGGTCCTTCTCTGATAGGAGAAGCAACTCTAGGTTCTCAAAAGCTATTCCAGTGAATTTTTGGTCTTATCAAGCTTAAAAAGTCTTTGAGTATTAGTCTGGTGAGAGAATAGATATTCATTGCCCAAGATTCAGCCTAGCTAAGTTCTGAGAGGTTTAAAGTTAGGTCCACCAAACGGTTATCTAATTTTTTTTTCCAGTCACAACAATGCTCAGTTTCCAACCATTCAATAACAGAAGGACTATAGCAATGTAATTGAAGGGTGTAACACCCTAAGGAAATCTCCAATTTTTGAAGTACTCCAGCATTGAAGAATGGTTTTTGCCATCATCCATAGGTGAGATTCTCTCCAGGACCATCATCCTGTCTCCAAGCCAGGGCTGAACTTCCCATGGTCTTAGCCTTATTCCCCATCCTCCCTATGTCTTTCTCCTGGGGACTGAGTAGCACTGACCACATTTATTCAATTCAACTCAACAAACATTTGTTGAGCTGAGTAAGACATTGCTTTTAAGTCCTGGCAAATAACTTAGCAGTTCAGCAAATGCCACTCCCTAGCCCTCAAATACCCAGCACTTGGACCATTTATTTATATCATCTAATAAAGGATATAAAACATGTATAAAATATAACTATAGTAAAAGGAAGAAGGGGGCACAGATGGAAAGAGTGTAAATAGAGGCAGGAGAGATCACTTGGGCTCACAGGGCCAGAAGATGCCTCGGAGATCAAATACCTGAAGGGTCTTACTTTACAGAAATGATGTAATAACAACAACGATTAATATTTCTATAGCACCTACTATGTACGGGGTATTGTGCTAAGTGCTTTACAATTATCATCTCCTTTGACCCTCACAATCACCCTGGGAGATGGGTGGAGCCCAGCATAGGGCTTGGTATATAGTAGCCACTTAATAGTGGAATTTCTCTTTTGGAACTAGAAGACCTGCTTTTGAGTCTCAGTTCTGACCCTTATTAGCTGGGGGACCAAATGACTCAAACTCTCTGGTTGTCAGAGAAGTTATCTGTATCTGTATCTTTAAAATGGGGATGAAGACACTTGCACCCACTGCTTCCCAGGGCTGTGAGGAGGGAAATGCTTCACAGATCCCAAATGTGGGCTCTCCTGACGATGAAACTGGTGCCAGAGAAGAGGAAGCTGATGCGTGCCTGGGGATCTTTGAGAAAATGCGAGAAGGCTCAGAAGATGAGGAGGATTTTGGTAGACTATGTGTGACATTTAAGCATCAGGACCCCTCAGGAAGAAGCTTTTGTCTCTCCCCCTCCCCTAGTTAAGGAATCAATTGGGGAAAGTCGGGTGGTCTCTGCATTTCCACTCTCTTCCTCCCTGTTGATGCTGGACAGAGACTGTGAAGAGATGATGCTGGCACTGCCAGCTGGGAGGAGGCTGGTACCCAGATAGCCTGGCAGAGGGACAGGGTGCAAAGGCCTGAGAGAGCTGGAGCAGAGCCCACAGGATGGGTTCAGCTTGATCAGCTTGGAGGCTGGGGAATGCTTCCTGGGTTAGCCATTGTCCGGCCCCATCAAATAGCGCCTCAGGGCAACCTCAGGGTGACATCGCTCCCCTCCCAGGATTAGTCACCTCTCTGCCTGCTCTCCCTCTTCTTCTCTTTCCCCCACCCCCATCTATGCCCTTGACAAGCATCAAGCGGGTGGCAGATCATCTTGGCAGGAGATGGAATTGTTTCCGCTTCCCTGCCCGCCTCCCTCCCTTGCTGCCCGCCTGTAGTCAGCTCAAGCTTCTTCCCCACGGGCCGTGCCCCTGGCCGTCCCAGCCCAGCCCTGACCCTAATGTGCTATGGCAGCAGGGGACAGCCAGACAGATGTTTCCTGCCACTGGCATCGAAGAACCCAGGCAGAGCGGGGGCTTCTCCAGGGAGAAATCAAATCAAATCATCTCTGGCCAAGTGACAGTGGCATGCATTGGCAGTTGTACTAAGGCCTCTGTTGGAGACTCTGTCTCTTGATGCCACTGTGTCCCTTCTGGACTTCCAGCCTTGACTTGCCACCACAGTACGCCATGGGTGTGTATGCTAATGGGGGCCCTCTGAGGATTTAAACAGGATCAAAGGATATTAGAAACCGAAGGCTTAAGACATCATTTGGTCCAGTGACCTCAGTGGACCACTGCAAAGAGGCAGCATGATGTTTGTAGTAGGAAGAACTTGGTTTTAGAGTCTGGAGATCTGGGTTTGAATCGTAGCTCTGGCATTTAGCAGCTGTGTGAGCCAAGGTAAATTACAGGATCATAGATTTAGAGTTGGAGATTAACCTCTCTCCACCTTAGTTTCCTCATCTGTAAAATGGGGATGATAAAGAACATTGGGTTTGGAATGAGAGGACCTACTTTTGAATAGTATCTCTGCTGCATCCCATATCTGTGGTCTTGGAGAAGATAATTCACCTCCTTTGCCCGTGGTTTCTTCGTGTGTAAAATGAGGAGGTTGGACTAGATCAAATAATCATCAGTCAATAAGCTTTATTAAGCACTTACTGTGTTCACAGCCTTCCCTCTTCCCAACTTTCCAGGCTTCTTATACTTTATGGGTCCCCTCCACTCCCTCTACCCTCCAGCAGCCCTGGCACTGGTCACTCCATTCCTGTCTTGATACAACTGTCCGCCATGCCTGGAGTGCTCTCTCTCCACACCTCCTCTATCTCCCTGGCTTTCTTCAAGACTCAATTCAAGTCTCAGCTTTAGCAAGAGTCTTTTCCCAGTCTTCCCACTGTTAATGTCTTCCCTCTGGGATCACCTTCAGCTCATTCTGTATATATCTTGAATGTACATTGCTGTTTCTCTGTTGTCCTCTCCATCAGACTGTGGGCTTCCTGATGGCAGGGACTGTGGTTTTTCCTTTCTTTGTCTCTGCGTGGTGCCTGGATACTTGTTGATCGACTGACTGTCAGTCAATCTATGTCAGTATGGGAGAAATCCTGGAACAGCAGATAGAATATTGGACCTGGAGTCAGGAAGACTTAAGTTCAAATCCATCCTCAGACATTTAGTATGACCTGCTAATTGAGACCCACTGGGGATTGAAACAGAATAAAAAATATTAGAAATGGAAGGAGTCTTAGAGATCAGCAAATCACTTTAACCTCTGGCTACCTCAGCCTCTTCATCTGTAAAATGGGAATAATGGTAGCTCCTACTTCCCAGGTAATTGCAAGGCTGAAATGAGGTAATATAGTAAAGTGCTTTAATGTACCATATTAATGCTGGCCATTCTAGAGTGGCTCTCAAAGGGAACTTGGCTAGGTGCTACAGATACAAAAGAAAAGCTTCTTCCCTCAAGGAGCTCACATTCATCTCAAGGAGCCAATGTGGACACCAATAAATATATACCAAGTGAATTTTAGGGGTTGGAACCATTAGCACCTGGGGGAAGGGGTTTAGGGATCAGGAAAGGTGTCACATAGAAGGTGAGAAGTTCTGGTTCTTTCTTTTCAAATCTTATCATTCTCCCTGTGCTCCCCACCCCTGTACTCCTCACCTTATTGTGGCAAAAACATTTTGCAAAATCTTAAAGCCCTCTAGAAAGGTAAGTTACTATGATTGTCAAATAGGCACAGACCCCAACTGAAGGGACTTTCTCTGGAGGGTTAAGAGAACAGACAAAGGGGCAGGGAACATTGAAAAGCTCAATGAATCGGCCTGAGGGAAGCCAAGCTCCCTGGGTTGAATGAAGCTTGTGATGTGGAGGTCAGTCAAGACTGCTCTGTGCTACAGCCCATGCCCCCAACTCTGGGGCTCCAAGGGCACAGCGATGCCATTGGCTACAATGGACAGCGCCAGCTATCAGTCTTGTCCAAAGAACACTACAAACCAATTGCCCTGGGAATACTAGCTCAGGAGCATAACGCTTGCATGAATGAGCGAAGAAGTATTTATTAAGTGCTAACTGTGTACTGAGCACTGGGAACATGGGATACCAAAGCAAAGACAGTACCTGTCCTCAAGGAGCTTACACTCTGATGGGGGAATGGTGGCTTGTGAGGGGTATTATAAGTAATAGGTATGGAGAATGGGGTTAGAAGCAAGGAGATGGACACTCTTTTCTGGAGCAACAATTATGTTTCCATAGTTAGGAAGTATGTGTGAGTCCATGTATATGTGTGTCTATGCATATATGTATATATGGGTGAGTACATGTGTGTGCATGTGTGCCACTGTGTGTATGTGTGAGTCCATGTGTGAATACGTGTGTGTGTGTGTGTGTGTTGGGCACAGTGAGATGTAGGGTACACATATACCACTGAGGTGTCTGGTGAGAGAAAAGCCCAGTAGTAAAGTAAGCAAGGCTGGAGCCCACCTCAGTAAACTGGGCCATGTCAGGCACTCATTCCCTATTCTAGAACTGAAAGATTTCTCAGCCTGTCTTTTCTGTCACACACCAGGGAGCTTACAGAGATCCCCCTGGGGTCCTGCCTGGGGACTATGCTCACACACACTCTCCTTCCTCATGTACATGGCCTCTCTACCCCCATTTAATTCAATAGAGTAAACATTTATCAAGCACTCACTATGTGTTCAGTACTGGGACTATAATAAGCTCTGCTTCCTAAGGAGCTTACGTTATATTGGGGAGACACCATATGTCTAAGGCCAAGTTGATATAAAATAACACAAAAGAATTTTAAGTGGGGGAGAGAGTTAACAATGGTGTGTGTGTGTGTGTAAGGGGTGTGGGAGTTGGCATGGGGTGGGTGGAGATCAAGACCCACCCCATGTAGGGAATGACAGTTGAGCTGTTGCTTGAAAGAGGCTAGGGATTCCAAGGTGAAGAGGGAAATGTATTTTAGACATGAGGAACTATACAAAGGCATGGAGGCTGGAGATGTGTCATTGTGGAGAACAACTGGCAGAACAGCTTGATTATAATATAAAATGTGTGAAGGTGAATGATATGAAATAAAATGGGAAAGGTAGGAGGCAAAGGTAGGAATCCAGTTTTGGAGGGACTTCAATGGCAGGCTGATGATTTTTTATTTTCTCCTTGAGGTAATAGGGACACAGTGCAGACTTTTAAAGTAGTTTGGAGTGGAGAACTCATGTAGGGAAATAGTGGGAGGTGAAACTGGAAAACAGTTCAGGACTGGCTAATATTGGCTTTAATGCCAGTGAACTTTTTCCTGCAGGGGATGGGTAGTTATGTAAGGTTTCAGAATAGGAAAATTACATGAACAAAGTCAAGACAATTTGGTGTCAGAGTATATGAGGAATTGGAATGGGGGCACTAGAGAAGATAGGAAACTCTGCATGTGATAAACAGGGCCCGAATCAGCATGGGATAGGCATGAAAGACGTAGAGGTAACCCTTGGGAAATACCTATGAAGAATGGAGAAGAAGGATGAAGAATGAAGAAAACAGACTGGCCAATGAAGAAGGAAGAATATCAGGAGTTATTCCACATAACTTCTACCAACACGATTTCCCTCTACTAGATTCCTTTCAAACAAATCTCATGTGATATGCCTCCCCCTTTCATTATTTGTTGCATTACTGGTTATCCAAAGATTTTTTTCATTTCTTGCTATATTAAAATCCACTAAAATTAATAATGAGACATATGCCTTTTTGGGAAACATTTCAAGCCAATAATGGAATACTATTGTGCCCTTAGAAATGGTGAAAGGAATGGGTGCAGAGAAGCCTCAGAAGAATTGTGTGAACGGATACAGAGTGAAGTGAACAGAACCAGGAGCATGATCTATAATGAGAACAACAGTGTAAAGACAACTTTGAAAGACTTAGAAACTCTGATCAATGCAGTGACTGACCACTATTCCTGAATGAGGATGAGGCATGCTACCCATCTCTTTCCAGAGAGACTCAAGTTGCAGAATAAGATGTCCATTTTCAGACATGCATGGGCAATATGGAATTTGTTTTTCTTGACTATGGATATTTCTTCCAAAGGGTTTGTTTTCATTTATTTATTTTTCTATTTTTCTATCAACAAATAACTGGAGTTGGGAGGGGAAGGAAGCCTAAGGATACAGTTACAAAAACCCCCAGACAATTTGGGAATTTGTTTTGCTTGACTATTGCATATTCATTACAAGAGTTTTCTTTTCCAATGAGAGTAAGAGGGAGAGAAAACAAATGCTAATTAGCAGTGTTCTAGGTAGTTGGGAGCCAATATTTCAAAATAACTGTGATTTCCTTAATGCAAGTACCCCTTTTACTGACAAAGTCTTAAAGGAGCTAGGCATATCAAGAAGTGGAAATAAGGAGAAAAAAATTCTATGCACAGAGGAAAACCTGGGCAAAGTCAAGAAGTAGGAAATGGAATACTGGGACATACGAATACATTTGTAAAGTGCATACTGGAAAAAGCCAATAGGTTAGCTTCACCTGAATCAGTCCTTGGACCCAGGAGGTGATTTAGCCTACCCCGTGTTCAGTGTATTTTTCATTACAATTCCTCTGGCTGGAGTGACCTAGATCCACAAGGTGGGAACTTTTCCAGCAGCAGGGGACCAGGAAGAGTTTGGACTTCATTGACATGGTTTTCAAGAACCTAGGCTCTCTTGTATGCCACAACAAGGGATCAAACTTTGTATCAGTCAAGTTGAGAAGGAAGGATCAAGATGAATCCTCTGAAGCCTTTAATATGCTTTGACATCTTTCAGCATTCAGATTTTTTCTTTGCCGTCATGTACCAGCCTGATTGTTTCCATGTGTTCCTCCAATAGAACGTAAACTCTATGAGGGCAGGGAAGATGACAATGAGGATGATGATGATGATGATTTTTGTCTCTGTCTCCATATTCCCAAAGTCTAGCACCATTTGCCTGGCATATTGTAGGTGATTAAGAAATACTTATTGAAACAATCAATCAATTAATTAATTAATAGGAGTGAAGGCACTTTGTGAGGTCATCACATCCAAATTCCTGCCTTGCACTAACCCAAAAGAGAGTATTGGAAGGAACAATGAGCAGTACTCCTAGGGTCCATGGGGCTGGGTAGGAGGAGACTCTTTCCCAGTTGAGGCCACAGATTTAGGGCTAAAAAGTACCTCAAAGACCACCCAGTCCAACCTCCTCATTTTACAGATGAGGAAACTGAGGCAAATGGGGAGGGTCACACAGCTAGTAAATGTCTGAGGTCACATTTGAGCTGATATCTTCGTGACTCAAAGTCAGGCTCTATGTACTGTGCCATCTTGCTGTCTTGAAGGAATAGGTAGTAGTGCTAAGGAATGTCCATCCCATTAGCACTACCAGGAAGAAGATGCTTAACTCTCTCTTCTGGAAGACCCAGGTGTCAGCCCAGTTTGGGGGTGAGCTGTGGAGAGCCCCCAATACTAGATTTCAGATGTCATGAGGCACCATTGCCAAACTGTGTCCTGAACTTGGAGTCAGGAAGACCTGTATTTGGATCTCACATCAGATAACTTCTGTCTGTGTGACCTTGGACATATCAGCCAGCCTCTCTGGACTTCAGTTTCCTTATTTATAAAATGAGGGAGTTAGGACTAATGAGCTCTAAGGTCTCTTCCTCTGCTTCTCTCCCCATTAACTAGACCACTTGCGGGTTCCCCCAGGCAGGTGGAACTTTTGGAAAATGGCATCCCCTTCCCCATCACTTTCTAAAGTAGGTAGGCACAGCCTTGATGGAGAAGCACCTGTATTTCTCCCCCTCTCACTCCAGTCGCTCAATTACAGCCCATAAAATGAAATGCTTTCAGTCAGGGAAGTTTGGTCTGCTGGAGAGCAGGCGGGTGGGCACAGGAGAGGGGGAAGGCAGCAGCTGATGGCCAGGGCAGCAGCAATAAAGCCACCAGGGCCTGGCATTTTATATGCCCATAAAACCTAATGTCAGCCATAAAGTGGGTGAGGAGGGTCCCGGTACCCCTGTGGGGCCCAGGATGCCTTTCTTAGCTTTGCAAACGCCCTTTGGTGAAGCCACCCCTGCACCCTATGAACCACCTTCCTGAGCTAATGAGTTCAGATCCACTACATCTGGCCCCTCCAGCTACCCATGTTTGGGGAAGCTTGCCTCCCCGGTCAGTGCCCAACCTCATGCTGCCTTTATTCTCTCCAAGGCACTGCCCCTTCGACCCAGAGGCAGATAGGATGGAGCCGTACCAGACACACTAATCAAGGCTAGCTTGATCTCAGCCAAGTACTCTGGGCCTCAGTGTCCTCAGTTGTTAAATGAGGGGATTAGACAGACAATTTTTTCTGGAGCTTGCTGCCATTTTTAAGACCTATGCTACCACGATTCCTGGGAATCAGTGATTTCATGCCAATCAATACTGGGGTTTCTTAACCTTGGATCTTAATTTTTTTGATAACTGAATTTTAATATATTTGGTTTCCTTTGTAATATTTTATACATTTAAAAGTGTGATTGTGAGAAGGGGTCTCCACACTGCCAGAGGGGTGCAGGACACACAAAAATGCTAAGAACCCCTGGTCTAGACCAAGAGGAGCTGCCAAGGGTTTCTTGGACAAGTCACCTTGCCTGTTTCCTCCTCTGTGAAGGTGCCTGCTGGGATGGGGGAAGGCAGGAGTGGGAAGTGGAGCTCAGCTTTGAGAGAGGAGAGAGAAGAAAAGGAGCCCAGGTGACGGATTCCCTTTCCTGGCGGGGTGATTGGGCTATACAGACTCGAGGGCCCCCCAACAGGCCACTTGAATCTCACCCTCATTTGCCTCCCTATTCTTCTAGCCTTGCCTGCCTCTGAAAAGACTCCAATGCAGCTGCAAGCCTTGGTAGGGGGGAGGAGGAGAGAGAGAGAGGGAGGGAGGGATGGAGGGAGGGAAGGAGGATGGCTAGAGGGAAAACAAGCGATGCAGCAGGGAGGAAGGGGTGGGTGGGAAGAAACAACTGACGGTTTGGGAGGTTGGCGATGAAGGATGGCCAGGGAGGGGCCAGGCCAAGGTTTGTGGTGGACCCAGGGCCCACTGTCCCTGTCACTGGGCAGGGTTCATGGGGATAGGTTCTGAAAGCATCACTGGAATTTACAGACATGGTTAGATCTGGGGTCTCATATAAGAGCAGCAAAGACAACGGGAGCAGCTCTCCCACCACTGAGCAGCTGTTATCCCCCATACCCTGCCCCCACCCTGTCCCCACAGTCTTATGCTAGGCCACTGTCAATGCCTCTCAGATCAGGGTACAGGGTCACAGAATCTGTTATGTCTTTGCCTCCTAAGGTCAGAGCTGGAAGGAACCCGATAGACCATCAAGACCTCTCCCCTTCCATTTTACAGAATAGGAAACTGAGGCACAGGTTAAACACCTTGCTATGAGTCACACAGCTACTGTGTCTGACTTGGGATATGAACTAGGGCCTTCCTGACTCCAAGGGGGGGCCAGGGGGGACTGTATCACCTGAACCATCTGCTTTCCATCTACTCAAGGGGGTTTTTTAACCTGGGGTCTGTGAACTTGGGTTTTAAAAACCTTTTGATGACTGTAGTTATCACTTGTAATCCCTGTGTATTTAATTTTATGAATTAATAAAAATATTCTGAGAAGAAGTTCATAGGATTCACCAGAATGACTTGCCAGGGAGGGTCCATGGCCCAAGAATCCCTGGACTAGTCTGCATTTATCTCAGACCT
Organism: Petaurus breviceps papuanus; assembly: GCF_028583685.1. Taxonomy (NCBI): domain Eukaryota; kingdom Metazoa; phylum Chordata; class Mammalia; order Diprotodontia; family Petauridae; genus Petaurus; species Petaurus breviceps. The sequence continues at coordinate 5,229,519 of NW_027185771.1, forward strand.
ATTGACTTACTTATGTGTTATCTTTCTCATTAGAATGTAAGCTCCAGTGAGGGCAGGAACTAGGTTTGTTTGTTTTGTTTTTTGCTTTCTCTTTGTATCTGTAGTACTTAACACAGTGCCTGGAACATAACAAGCTTTGATAAATGTGTATTGACTGACTGTAGTCCCGAGAGATGCCACTGGTTTTCCTATGGGTGTCCAGGTTCATTTGGAAGCCCTGATAAGTCAGGAGCACCTAGGTGGAGCTGGGTCTTGGAAAAACTGGGGAGTAGCTAGATGTGTGCTGGTAAATCTTTAACAACCTGCTCCTTGGGGGGGGAAATATACATATGACACCTTTTAGTTTAATCCTCATTAATACAATTTTCTCCATCACTTCAGGTCTAGGCTATCAATAAAACAATAAATCAAGCCCTGATTTGTAATGTTTACCAATTTCTGAGATTTGTCAATGCTCACACTGAAAATCTAACCAGATTAATTGTTTTAAGTCCCTTCTTTGATCTTATCCACAAAGGCAGCTTGAGAAGGGGCCAGATTGAGTTAGGCGCTCTCTAAGATTCTGCCGGGCTATAAGTCCTGTGATCTTTAATAACAATAATAATAGCTAGCATTTATAGAATGCTGGCTCTAGCCAGGCACGGTGCTAAGCGCTTTACCAAGATCTAATTTTATTCTCACAACAAACCTGGGAGGTAGGTGCTATTATTACGTCCATTTTATAGATGAGGAGACTGAGGCAGACTGAAGTTAAGTGCATTGCCCAGAGACACACAGCTAGTAAGTGTCTGAGGCTGGATTGGGACTCCAATCTTCCTGACTCCAGGCCCAAATACCACCAGCTAACTTCAAAACTGGGAAGTACAGTTTATGTACCAGATGACTGAGTCAGGATCCCATAAGAACTCAACAGCTTGGATGAAATGGAGTAGGGGTAAATGATAGAATCATTTGGAGGAATAGAGGGTGGGGAAGGAGGGGCTGGACATTCACATGAAACATGAGACATTTTCAAGAGTCTTCAGTGGGTTCCCAGCTAGCATGGCAGCCCACGGTAGGATGTGTAAGTCAGAAAACCTAGTGAGATTTTAGGCTGTGTGGAGTTCTGTTTGATCCACCGTTCTTCAGAACACCCATGCCTTGGGTGAGGTTTTCTAGCTTCTGTTCTAAGCTTTTTATTTTTCTTCCAAGTATTTCCTCAAGAACTAGAATTTCATCCTTTATGTCTTGCTAATCATTGACTTACCCAATTGTTCCTAATTAGCTCCAGGATGAACTGTGTTTAGCATTTAAAACCCATCACAACCTAACCCCAACTGACTTTTCTAGCCTTTTTACACATCACTCCCCTTCATGCTTAGTGTAGGCTAGCAAAACTGAACTTTTTTGTGTTCCTCATACGTGGTAGCGCCATTTCCCACCACCATGCCTTTGCAGTAGCTGTCCCTTCATCATGGAAGGTACTCCCTCTCCACCTCTGCCTTTGAAAATCCCTAGTTTCCCTTTAGGTTCAGCTCAAGGGCCACCTTCCACATGCAACCCTTTCTGATCACCCCCCCCTCTTCCCAGACATTGGCGCCATCCTCCCTAAACCACACTGTTTATAGTTTGTAGCCACCTGTATACATACATGTTGTCATTCTCCCAGCTATACTGTAAATTCCTTGGGGTCATGGGTTGTTTCAGGTTTGCTTTCGTATCTCCAGTGCCTGGCACATAATAGGAGCTAAATAAATTCCTTAATATCTTTTAGTAGGCTTTCTGTCTACTCTTGGAATCCTTGTGGCCAAGCTATTCTCTCTCTGCTCTCACTGTCTTGGTCTCTGTCTCTCCTCTCCTCTCCTCTCCTCTCCTCTCCTCTCCTCTCTGTCTCTCTCTGTGTCTCTGTCTCTCTCTGTCTCTGTGTCTCTGTCTCTCTGTCTCTGTGTCTCTGTCTCTCTGTCTTTGTGTCTCAGTCTCTCTCTCTCTGATATTACTTGTAATTATTGTGGAATTATTTTCTTCTGGAATTTCATCCTGGGTTTACCTCATCATTGCATTATAAATCATGCTCTGTTTGCTTATGTCTTCAATCTTTCCATTAGGAATAGCTGGCAAACGTTTCACTCCATACTGATTCTCTAAAAGTTCTCTTGGCTCTGCGATTGCTTGACTTATTATCACTCCCATCCCTTGTGGATGACTGAGGTGGGTGTGGGGAACACAGGGGCATTGGGTTCTCCGTCCTTGGTCTAGGACTTTGTTTGAGACACCAAGGCACAAAATGTGCCCCTGGATAAGGTGACTGAGACTCAGATCTGATGTTCCTGTGCCCTCTCCTCTCCTGCTGTCCTAGCTAGGGTAGCTGCCTGGCATTGTGGTTGTGTCCAGGCTCTGCCCCCTCTCACAGTCCTGGCGAGGTACCCTAAGTCTGGTCCAGGTTCTGCTGCCTCCAGCAGCCTTGGATATTGATGTCTATCCCTGCTCTAGTCCATGCCCTGCTCTATCCCATGGTCCTAGAGGGATGAAGCAGGGAGTGATCCAACCCACTGAGGTCTCCTGGATGGGAACCATGAGGCAGGATCCCATTGTCTCATCTTGCCTTCTCCCACAGTTCTGGATGAGGCTGTGAAGGTCCCCTCAGTACTTTCTCTAATTATGAGCTGATTTCTTGGTTCTGTGTTGTTGTATATTTTTTTGGAGGGTGGGGAGGAGAGGGGGTTGCCTCACTGGGTTTTTCTTAGTTCTTGTATCCTGTCTGTTGATTCTTTGCTTCTCTGCTATTGTTTCTGGGGTCACCACAGAAAGAACCGGGTTTGGCTGGAAACTCATTGTTGCTGTATTTCCTGGATGTGGCCTGCCTCTGTCCTCAGACACTCTTCCCCTCTCCCTCAAGCCCTTCCGAGTTTAGGACTACATGGGGCCTTCAGATAAACACCACTAGGCCAGGGAGAGGAAGGAATGCCCACCCCAGAGACATCCCACCCAAAAGGAAAGGCTCCACTAGCCAAGGGGAGCTGTTTGTGGCTTCTTTCCTCAACAGGGCTAATGTGTTTCAATCAATATAAAGTGAACTGGTGACAAATTTAGGAGCAAAGCTTCCCAAACAGTATAAATCAAATTAATGACCCTTCGGATTAAATCAATTGCTATAATAGAATCAATTTAGTCTGATAGTGCCCCCTTCTTACCATGTTTAATCTCACCCTCCAGCCTCAAGTCAGGAGGAAGAGAGAGACCCCTGGTCAATTTACCCCCTTAAGATGCACTTATCTCTTTGATGATTTCTCTAATAGCCAATAAGCTGAACGGCAAGACAGACCGGCTGCTCATAAGAAGAGGGCGGGAAGGTGCAGCCGCTTCACAGGTCCCTGGGGCTGCCTCCACACTTTCCTTCTCCCTCAAGGACAGCTCTGCTCAGCTTCTCTTGACCCAATAGGACATAAAAGGAAGCCAGGCTATTAGATGTAAGGCTTTGGGGAGGGCTGGCTTTTCTCCTTTTTATATTTTATTATTTTGATTTCAAACATTTTTTAAAAAGCATTCCCAAAGACAGAAAAGAGAATTCTATAGGAAACCTTGGACCTCCATTTCAGACTACTTGCTTTAAAAAAAAAGCCATGTAGAAAATTTGGTTATTTTCAAAACTGTTCAGCTTATCTATTTTCTTCTAAGCATTTAAAAAATATGTCACAATGGCCCCAGGCATTCCACCCCACCCCCAGAAGAAAGGGAAAATACCCTTGTAACAAATGCGTACCATCAAGCAAAATCAATCCCCATAGCGACCATGTCCAAAGAATGTGTATCTCATCTGTCCATTCCTCCTCTTTCAGGAGGTAGGAAAAATGCTTCACCATGGGTCCTCAGGAGACATACTTGATTATTGCATGGGTTAGAATTTTTGAGTCTTTCAAAGTTAGTTCTTTCCTTCTTAAAAAGGTTTTATTGGTGCCATAACGTTTTCTCAATTTGGCCATCCTTGAATCCTTCCTTGTTACAAAGAAAAACTGTTAAGCAAAAAGCAACTTATCGAACATCGGGCATGGCTGAGGGCATATGCAGCACTCCTCACCTGTTTTCCTCCACCTCTCTGCCTAGAGGATGGAAGTGTGTGGCATCATCTTTCCCTAGGAACAAAGGAACCTTTAGCCTGAGTTTAGCTGCCATTTAGTGTGATTTTCATTTATATCAGTCTAGCCATCATGTACGTTTTTCTCTTGATTCTGCCTCCTTTACTTGGCTTCCATTCATACAAATCTTCTCATGTTTCTTTAAATCCATCTTTCTTATGGGATGGCAGTAGTTTATCTTATTTGATTTGGCCCCACATTTTAGCCTGTTGTGATCTTCTCGGATCCTAATTCTCCCATCCGATACTTCCTGTCACCCCTAGCTTTGTATTGTCTGCCAATTCAATATCTGTGGGAGGCAGCTAGGTGGGGTAGTGGGCAGAGCTCTGGATGTGGTATCTGAGTTCAAATCCTGCTTTAGCTATTTACCAGTGGTGTGATCCTGGGCCTCTCTCAGAATGAAGTTTCTTCCTCCGTAAAGTGGGGATAGCACACAGAGTTGTGATGAGGACCCAATGAAATAATATTTGTAAAGTACTAGAGTATGCCCAGCTTTCTTCTCCTCTGTCATAAATTCTAAAATGGAATGATTGCTTTTCTTCAAGTTTTTCATTATTTCTACTCTGGTAACCAGGTGCCCTCCTCTCTTTTTTAAAAATAATTTTCCCCCCAGTTATCAAGTGTGTATCTTTCCCTCCCCCCCACTTACTGAAAAGAGAGAGAGAAAAAAGGGAGAAAGAAAGAAGAAGGGGAAGGAGGTAGAAAGGAAAGGAGAAAGAAAAGGAGGGAGGGAGGAAGAGAGGACAGAAGGAAGAAAAAGAAGGACAGAAAGAAGAAAGGAAGACCAAACTATTGTATCAGAAGCATAATCAAGAAAAACAAATTTCCATGTTGGCCACATCCCAAAATACATTTCTTATTCTGTGTTTTATCATCTTTCCATCAGGAGGTGAGCAAAATTTTCTTCATCAGTCCTCTGGGATAATGGTCTATTGTTTAGTTGGTGGGAATGCTTAAGTCTTTCAGAATTGTTCATTTTTACAATATTGAAGTTATAGAATAAATCATTCTCCTGGTTCTGCTCACTTCATTTGGTATTAGTCCACACAAGTCTTCCTAGGTCTTTTTGAAATTACTTTCTTCTTTTCTTATGGCACAATAGTATTTCAGTATATGTACCATACTTTGTTCAGCCATGCCCCAATTGTTGGGCACTCCTTTAGTTTCTGATTCTTTGCCACCAAAAAAAGTGTTGCTAGAAATATTCTTGTATATATAGGATCTTTCCTTCTCTCTCTGATCTCTTTGGGGTTTAGGCCTAATTATAATATTGATGAATCAAAGGGCACATGCACTTAGTCTATCTTGTTTCAGAGGAAAGAACTAGGCGTAATTGGTAAGGTTTGCTAGAGAAAGAAACAATATTATACTAGAGTCTGCTGAGTGGTCTAGTCTGATTGGGTTGGTTTTCAGGGTGTCTAATTCCCCATTCTTACCCTTCCTGCGTTCTGTGTCTTTTTTCTACCAGTCTTTCCAGACTAGACACTTCAAAAGCTTCTTTTGTCTCGGATATTAAGAACACAGTCTACATGGACGTAATAATACCATTACCATTCAATCACATACACCCTGCAGATCCTGACTGTGTTCTCACCCATCCCCACTGGCTCCAACCTCAACAAACATGGAACCCAAGGATGCCCCTTGGCTCAGGGCCTGACCGTTGGACCAGGCCAAATGTTGTCAACTAGCCAGATTGTTGTTCGTCCTTCATTTTTGAAGAGGATCGATGACATCAGGAAGGTGACATCTTGACTTGCAAGTGAATTGGATGTAAGTGAGGCAGGGATGTGCAGTCCCCAGCCTCACTCTTTCCTCTGGAGCCATCTGGGTCCAGAGGCAAGATATAGATCAGGATGACTGGGAATGACGCAGGATGCGGTGGGAGACCTTGCCGTTGTTGAGCTAAGGTCTCTCCAAGGTCTCAGTTTGTCTGAGGCAGCACCCAATCAGTGATTAAGGCCACAATGCTAATGAGTCTCCATTCCTCTTCACCCTTAGCTTTGGGGCAGGGGAAAGGCTGAGATGGTTTTTCTTCCCTGCTTCATCCTTACTGTCATTGTGACGGTGGCCCCTAGGTGATGGCTGGCACTCCATGGGTGGCTTCCGACTCTAGCTATATGCTATTGACTGTCACTTCTATGCATAAACGGGCTGGGGGAGGGGGGCGGAGGGAGGGTGTTTTTGAAGCAAGGCAGCTAATTGGGCGGCTCCAGGGTGGTAGTTTTTTTTTTAACCAAGAAATGGCTTTTCCCTATTAAGGCAGGTACTAAAGGGAATGTCACTGATGCATTAAAGATGTGGCTTGTTGTTGTTGCCGTTGTTTTAATGGTTTTTATTGCGTGGTGGTCGGGAAAGGGCTGGCAGGCTGTAATGAAGTAGATTGATGACTTAATAGCCTGTAGCCATTACAGAGTAATTGAATGGTTGTGTATATATGATCAGACTGTCAATGGTAAACGTGAATCGCAAGTTAATCAAAGGGAGAGGCGCCCACTGGGGTGGCAGAGACAGGCACATTTGCTCACGTCTGGGATAGGAGCTGGTAGGGTGGGGCAAACATGGCAACATGCACTGGTACACACACCCAGCCCGCGCAGAACACATAAATGCACACCCCTCCAATGTACATGGTCAATATTTATCTAGTCACAAATGCACAGAGCTAAAATGGCACCAGTCCCTTCATTTCCCTGGACCCCATTTCCTCCTTTGCAAAATGAAGAGGTTGGGCTGGAGAATTCTAAGGTCCCTTCCAAACCTAAATCCATGATCCCATAATCCTGCAGTGGTTGGAGTACTGACTTTGATGGCAGAAAGATCTGAGTTCAAGTCTCAACGTACTGACTGTGTGACCTTGGCCAAGTCTCCTTACCTCATAGGGTCCCAAGGAACTATCCAAGATGATACAATTGCAGAGAAGGGTCTAACCTTCACTGGTAGAGAGTTTCTTTACCTGGGACTTTCTTGTACCAATGAAATCTCAGGTCTGGTAACTATCCACACACATTTGTGTGTGGACAGGTGCTATAACATGTTTTTCTAGAGTGCTCTAAGATTGCCTTTCTAAATCACGTCAAGGATCCCGGGGTGGACAGGAGGGGCCAGGGATGGGAGGATCCCCCTACGCACCATGAATGGCTTATCATTCGCTGATTCAGCAAATTTTTGTCAAGTTCCTACTCTATGCCCAGCACCAAGGACAGGCAGGTACCCCAGATTTAAAGACAAAAGGAAGCTAAGGGGCTTGCATGCTATGTATTATTTCATGGAGAAAGGAGGAGAAAAGAGACGCCAATCGTGACACTCTACCAGAGTGGAAGAGAGATGTGTGGATTTTGGGAGGCCCTAAGGTTTTAGGTCTTAGGGGGTGGGATGAGCCCCAGGCAAAGAAGGAGAGTTCTCTTGGCATGGGAAGAGGCTGATCTGGCAACCACACAATTGCTTGCTGCTTGGGCCTTGAGGAATGGACGAGGAGACAGAAAGGAGGAAGCAGAGTGTTCCAGGTGTGTGCTATGTGTGCTGGGAGGTTTGTGGGGGGTAGGGGGTGGAAGGCAGCTATTATTTACCTACTATGTGCTAGGCACTGTGCTAAGCACTTTATAGACATGATCTAGTTTGATTCTCACAACAACAATCCTGAGAGGCATGTGCTTTTGCCATCCCCATTTCACAGCTGAGGAAACTGAGGCAGACAGAGGTTAAGTGACTTGCCCAGGGTCATACAGCTAGTAAGTGTCTGAGGTCATATTTGAGCTCAGGTCTTCCTGCCTCTAGGCCCAGCACTCCATCCACTGCCCCACCAGCCGCCTGGGTATATGGACATTGTGAGAAAAGTGCAGAATCTAAAATATGAACGGAAATTTTAAAATGATCTCTTTACAAACACTCCTACCTTAAGCTAAATTTTCTTGGTCCCTTCTGGAAATATGATCTCTGGGGCTCCTAGGCCCTCATTCCAGAGCCCTCTGGTCCTGAGTCCTACTCCCTCAGTTCAGAATGCCATGACCATTGGCCAACTCCAACCCCTTATCCCTAATTCCTCTTCAGCTTCCTTTTCTCTCCCATTCTGGGCCTCTTCTTGGACAAAGAGCGTCTTCTCTTAGGCAGGTGGGTGAGAGCTTGGGAGTCAGGAGTGAGCTCTCACATTCACCTTCCAAGAGGGAATTGCTTTGAAAGTCCCCAGTAGCACACCTCCCAACTGAGATCCGGGCTCTCCCCGCCCCCCTTCACCGTTCCCCTCCCCCGTATGAGTAGCCATGCTACTCATTTCTGTGTGTGTGACAGTCAGGTGTTTTACAGCGTTTGCTACCTGTGATCATCCATCAAAACAATCAATAGAGCTCCTACCGAGTGTTATTAATGATCTTGTCAGTGGCCTGGCGCTGGATGCCTGGGGTTGTCTGCAATGATAGATCATTAAGAGGTTTTGCTGTTATTTATTCTCCAGTGACCTTGTCTCCCCCCATTGTTGCTTGCTTAAGAGTTATGAATGTGAGACATGATAATTTGATATTGATCTATTTGGTAAGTTAAAAAATTTACTGCATCGTCAATGTTTTAACAAAGGATATTCTTGATTCTTCCTGCAGCCGGGATAAAGGGTGGGTCTGGATATCCCTATTCACTGTCTGGAGTTGAAGAGAGGAAATAGGCCCCCCCAAAGTCTAAAAGGGCACGGAGCTCAGCTTTGGGGATCAAGGCGGGCTTAGGAAAGGCTTGAGCTGGATTCCAACCTTGGGAAGCTCCAGACACATCCTGAAGATGAAGATGACCTTGACAAGGGCCATGACGGCAGGGCATCGCCCTGGATCTAAGAGCAAGAGCTCTGATGGTTATGGTGATGGCATGGCGGCAGAGATGGTAGCACCACGACGTCCCTCACGTGGGATGCCACTGATTCCTAGAGAGCTTTCTTCTGGTTGTGCAATGAGAGAAGGAGGACCAGGTGGGAGTGGGGAGAGATGGGAGGCAACGGGAAGGCACAGACGGACTCTCAGGGCAATGGAAGGGAGTTAATGAGGTTGGGGATGGATTCCAAGGACAAACACTTACGAATGTGCCCTAGAACCCACAATTCAATTGGTCAATAAGCATTTATTAAGCACTTATTATGAGCCAGCCACTATGCCCGGTGCTGGAGATGAAAAGAAAAGAGAAAATAGTTGCTGCCTTCAAGGAGCTCACAGCCTAATGAAGGGGACAACATGTAAACAACCATGTCCAAACAAGATATATAGAGTACGTTGGTGGTAATTTCAGAGGCAAGGCTTTTGTATGTAAGTACAATCTGAATAGCAAGGAAATAGAATTTCTCTCTTCTCTGGACTCAAAGAGGGATATAGATCTGAACAGGGATTGGTCTTCATTTTCCAGAAGGGGAAACTGAGGCCTAGTGAGGTGAAATGATGAGTAAGGTGGAACAGCTAGACAATTATAGACGGGGCACCCAGCAGGGGTTGGCGTTCCTCCCATCCGTTGGAGGAGAGAAGCTTCTATCAAGACTTGCAAGCAATATCTGTGTCATCTTAAAGACAGACGCGATCTTTAGTGAGCCTGGGAGACAGGAGGATGGTGAGGAAGGAGCGGGGAGGGAAGGTGAGGTTATACATAAAACCCTTCCTTCCTTCCTTCCTTCCTTCCTTCCTTCCTTCCTTCCTTCCT
>NW_027185771.1:5239304-5254481 GCF_028583685.1 Petaurus breviceps papuanus
TTCCTTCCTTCCTTCCTTTCCCCTTTTCTCTGGCTCTAGGTCTAAACCTGCCCCTTTCTCTTAGCCTTGCATTTTTCTTCCTTTGTGAGTTATGTCTCTCTCAATATGACATATCTTGTGGATTGGTTTAAACACCTTTCCTATATTTCATGGGTGTTGTGCCTTGCATAAGAGAGCATGAACACAAAGGTGTTAATTAATTAATTACATTGCATTTGACACTCTTGGAGTTAGGACCCAAATGCTATATTCTTTTTTTTTTAATTTTTATTTTTTTAATTTATTAATTTGTTTGTTTCATTTTAGTTTACAGGATTCAATTCCACAATTCCTTGAATTTCGCATTTTGTCCTCCCCCCCCCCCATGGCGGCTTATAGTCAAGTATAGGATCTGTAAATACTTTCACATTATACATTGGTCAGGTTATAAGGATGGATTGTACCAGCTAGAATGAAAAATGGTAAAGAGGACATAAAACCCAATAAGAGAACGAAAAAGATCAGGTATTTTGCTTCCACATGGATATAAACTTAGTTCTTTCTAGTTCTTTCTCTGGATGCACATTTTTCTCTCCATCATGTGTCTTTTGGGATTGACTTATATCCCTGCATTGCCGAGAAGAGTCCAGTCTATCAAAGTTGGTCATCACACATACGTTGTGTCTGTAATTGTGTACAAATTTCTCCTGGTTCTACTCTTCTCACTCAGCTTCAGTTCTTTTAAGCCTCTCCAGGTAAATATGAAGACTGCCTGCTCCTCGTTTCTTATAGCACAATAGTATTCCATAACATGCATATACCACAACTTGTTCAGCCATTCCCCAATTGATGGGCACCCACTTAATTTCCAATTCTTTGCCACCACAAAAAGAGCTGCTATAAACATTTTTGTACATATGGGTCTTCCTCCCACTTCTATGATCTCTTTGGGATATAACCCTAGGAGTGGTATTGCTGGATCAAAGGGTATGAAAGTATTTATAGCCCTTTGGGCATAATTCCAGATTGCTCTCCAGAAAGGCTGGATCAGTTCACAACTCTACCAACAATGCATTAGTGTTCCAGTTTGCCCACATCCTCTCCAGCATTTGTCATTTTCCTGTTTTGTCATCTTAGCCAATCTGACTGGTGAGATGTGGTACCTCAGAGTTGTTTTGATTTGCATTTCTCTAATCAATAGTGAATTAGAGCATTTCTTCATGTGCTTATAGATAGCTTTAATTTCTTTCTCTGAAAACTGCCTGTTCATATCCTTTGACCATTTATCAGTTGGGGAATGACTTGTATTCTTATAAATTTGACTCAGTTCTCTGTATATTTTAGAAATGAGTCCTTTGTCAGAGACATGCCGTGTTTCCCCGATAATAAGACCTATCCCGAAAATAAGCCCTCCCCTTACTGTGTAAGATTCCTCTAAAATAAGCCCTCCCCTGAAAATAAGCCCTATTGAGATTGCTACTGTAGTGAAGGTGATCCCCTGCGCTACACGCTACATTACGGTACCCTCTGTATGCACCGTCCCCCCCCTGGGTGAAACGCACGCCGCGCTCCGAGCTGCATCCAATCAGAGCTGCAGCAGTGAGTGCATTATCCTGTTCTTCCCCAGTGATTTGCTTATTGAATAAAGGTACATTTTTTTGTTCACATTTACCTGTTTATTAAAATTGCTGTCAATGTTCATTAAAATAAGCCCTCCCCTGAAAATAAGCCCTCTGGTGTTTTTCTGTCCAAAAAAATTAATAAGACAGTGTCTTATTATCAGGGAAACACGGTAGGTTGTAAAGATTCTTTCCCAATTTTCCACCTCCCTCTTAATCTTGGTTACATTGGCTTTGTTTGTACAGAAACTTTTCAATTTCATGTAGTCAAAATTATTCATTTTACATTTTATAATGTTCTCTAATTCCTGTTTAGTCATAAAGTCTTTCCCTCTCCACAAGTCTGATAGGTAAACTATTCCTTTATGCCTAGATCATGAACCCATTTAGACTTGATTTTGGTATATGGTGTTAGATAATGGTCCAAATGCTATATTCAAATGAGAGCAATGTAAATGAACAGGAAACATTTGCACTCAAAAACAACCCTGTTTAGGTCAGAGAGCTGGCCCAGGGACCACTCTGCCTCCAAAGATCTGACATAAGATGGGAACCATAGTCTGGGCCATCCAACCAGTCAGAGCCAATCCATCCTTAAACATCCATGAGGGGGCAGCTAGGTGGCACAGTGAGTAGAGCACTGGCCCTGGAGTCAGGAGGACCTGAGTTCAAATCCGACCTCAGACACTTAACACAAAAACTAGCTGTGTGACCTTGGGCAAGTCACTTAACCCCAATTGCCCTCCAAAAAGCAAAAAAAAAAAAACAACCCAAAAAAACATCCATGAGGATGGAGAGGAGTATTTAATGAGAACAGCATTTGTATTTGGCCTTGGAGAATCTTATACTACTGTGTTTTTTTTCCCCTGTAGAGTCATATATTTTAGAGTTGGAAGGGATCTTAATGGCCATCTAGTCCCATCTGTATCTGAGAAAGAATCCTACTTACAACATAATGGACAAATGGTCATTTGGCCTTCCCTAGGATATCTCCAATGAGGGGAAACCCACCACCTCTTTACCCCATTCCTGTTAGGAAACTTTTTCTGATGTCAGTCCTAAATCTTAGTAACTTCCACTCATTGATATTGGCTCTACCCTTTGGGGATGAACAAAAAGTTTGATCTCTTTTCCACATGACAGCCCTTCAAAGACTTGAAGGCCACTTTCACATGCCCACTGGCTCTTTTCTTCTCCAGGTTAAACATTCCCAGTCTCTTCAGATGAACCTAATGTGGAATCCTTATTGACCTCCCCTCTGTACTCTCCATCATTATTTCCAAACTGTGGCATCCCAGATAGAACACAGATCACTTTAAAGGCATCCAAAGATTTATCTTAATTCTTATCTCTCAACATAAGCTGCTTGAGAACAGTAGATATTCTTGAGCTTTCCATGTCTGATACCTGAAGAGGAGAGCCTGGATTCTTGAAGACCATGTTAATGAGCTCTACCACAGGCCCTACCACAGGTGGGGCGCAAAAAAATTGGAGTGGAGATGTCTATAAATTTGTGCATCTCACATTTCTTTTGAGTTACTGCAATTCTGCTTTGTTCATAGAACGCAGCACTTTCTTTGATGGCGGCACTTCATATTGGGAGGTCCTTTGCCAGTGTCTCCCATGTCTCACAACTGATTCTAAAGTTATCCAGAGAGATCTTGGGAGTGTCCTTGTATCGCTTCTTCTGACCTCCATTTGAGTTCTTGAGTTGTGTGAGTTCTCCATAAAACAATCTTTTAGGCAAATGCATGTTTGGCATTCAAAAAACATGGCCAACCCATTGAATTGTGCTCTCTGCAGTAGAGTTTGAATGCTTGGCAGTTCAGCTCAAGAAAGGACCTCAGTGTCTGGTACCTTATCCTGCCAGGTGATCTTCAGAATCTTCCTAAGACAATTCACAAGGAAGCACTTCAGTTTCCTGGCATGGCACTGGCAGACTATCCAGGTTTCACAGGAATACAACAATGAGGTCAGCACAACAGTTCTATAGACCTTCAGTTTGGTCAGTAGCCGAACATCTCTTTTCTCTCACACTTTCCTTTGGAGCCTCCTAAACACTGAGCTGGAACTGGCAATGCATGCATTAATTTTATCATCCTTGGAAAGTATACTGCCAAAGTAAGTGAACTCATCCACAGCATTCAAAGTTTCTCCATTTGCTGTAATCAATAGTTCTTACATAGAGATGGTACGGTACTAGCTGGTGGAGAACCTTTGTTTTCTTGGTGTTAATTGTCAGGTCAAAATTAGCACAAGACAGATCCATCTCAGCCTCAGAAGCTGCATGGGTGCACAATCATCTGCAAACAAAAAGTTGCACACCAACTCTCCCTCCATTTTAGTTTTAGCTTGTAGCTTTTTCAAATGAAACGATTTCTCGTCGGTGTAGCTGACCTTGATTCCATTTTCATCCCTGTTGAAGGAGCCTGAAAACATTGCTGAAAATATCACGTTAGAAAGCATGGGAGCAAGCATACAGCCCTGCTTTACTCCACTGGTGACTGACATTCAGAACCCGGGAAAGCGTGCTGTCATGGAGCTGGTGTGCAATATTGATGAACTTCTCTGGCAACCAAACATTGCCATGATTCTCCACAAGCTCTCATGGATAACAATGTCTGAGGCCTTGGTCAGTTTGATAAGCATTGTGTACATACCTCTATTCTACTCCTGGCATATCTTTTGGAGTTGTCAGGCAGCAAACACCATATTAATTATTCCTTGGCCCTTTTTGAAGTCATACTGTCTCCTGGGTGGATTACCATCTTCCAGGTGAAGGATTAAGCTATTAAGGAAGACTCTGGCAAGATCTTTCTGACAATAACTAAGAGCGAGACCTCCTCTCCTCCCCGTGATTGCCACAGGACAGTCCATTTCCCTTTCCTTCATAGAGATGGACAGTGGAAGCATCCTTGAACTCCTAGGGGGATAATCTCCTCTTGTTATATAACCTGGAAAATTTCAGTCAGCTTTTGTATGAGCAGTGGACCCCCTAACTTGAAAATCTCAGCTGGAATAGAATCAGCACCAGGCACTTTGCCACACAAGAAGAGCCTAATGGCCTTCAAAACCTCTTCTTCAGTTGGAAATTTGACTAGAGAGAGATTAATCTGAGATATATGGCTTCAGCATTAGTTGGTGAAGGTCTGTTGAGAACACTATGGAAGTGTTCAGTCCTTCTCTTCAGGATCACGTCCTTATCACTAATCAATGTAGCTCCATCAGCACCGAGTAGTTGAGATGCACCATAGGTATTTGACCCACAAATAGCCTTCAGGACATCATAAAAGTGCTTTGGATTATTACTATCAGTATAAAACTGAATTTCATCTGCCTTCTTACTGAGCTAAGACTCCTGCGTCACTCTAAGCTTTGTTTATACTTTACTTTTGATGCAGCTAAATGCTGCCTTCTTAGAGACAAACTAATGATCATGTTGGTAAACTCTGTGGAGTTCTTGCTTTTTGTTTAGTAGCTTCTGAATTTTCCCATCATTTTCATCAAACCAATCCTGATGTTTGTGAATGTTCTGGCCCCAAAGAGTAAAAGTGATGCAGGACACTAAATCTCTGAAAAGTTCCCACTCCTTTTCTGTTCTGCTGTTGGTAACCATATCTTGGCTCAGCTTTCCCTCTGGGTTAGTTACACACTGGTCATACATGAAGAAGCATGCTAATTTGTTGACATGAAGTCTTCTTATAGTTGTCTTGCCTTGGGGTCACCACTTTTATTGAATGTGATTGTTTGACCTGGAAATGATAAGTCCATGATTGGTCTAGCACTCTACCACACATTGCCTTTGTCAGTCTCACATCTTGTCTGTCTCTTCTCCTTACAATAATGTAGTCTATTAAATGCCAATGTTTGCTATGAGGGTGCATCAATAAAGTTTTATTGTGTCAGGTAAACAAAAGACAGTGTAGGTGATGAAAAGGTCATGAAATGCACAAGTCATCAGTAGTAAGTGACCATTGCTACTGTTGTTTCCAACTCCATTCCTCCCAAGGACTCTTTGTCATGCCATGGCGATGGTCCAGGATGCAGTGGATGACCTTGGCATCTTCCATGTCTAACCAAGCTCTAAGTTCTCCACAGGCCCTGCTCCAGCCGCCTTTGTGGCCACTGGAACGATTCGGCTGGGAGTACACACCCACCTAACTCATTGACAGGTTTGAGGCCTGTTGATTACCCCCGACCTGCCTTGGCCCGTCTGCCAAATGGTTTATTGGGATGTGGTTGCTGCGTATGCTACAACTTTTGGGAGCCACAGGTGAGAGTTGGGTGGCAGGAGGTCACCTGACAGTGGAAAGCAGCACTGAAGAGGGCTTGGTAGGCTCACGTCAGAGACACTAGTATTCCCTGAACACCCACACCTCTTTAACGTATGTAAAGCTCTTTGCAAACCCTAGAATGTCATATAAATGCTATGAGTATGATTATCCAGGGCTATATAGGGTGCCCCAAAAGTCCAAGTGCAGCATTAAGCTTTACTTTAAACTAGCCTTACTAGAGCTCTTTCAAAATATACTTAAAACTGCACTGACTTTTGGGACACTGGGAGCTAATGTCTCCGGCAGGATTGGATCATTGAACTTCTTGATTCCAGTTCCAGCACAGTATCTACTATGGTTTGGTTTCTTTCTCTGTAGGAGAGAGAATTCTAAGATTTTTAAAAGTTTCTGCTCAGAAGCATGTGAGCCTTCTTCTCTGTTAGAAAAGGAACTTGATCCTCATCTTGGTGACCTAAACTTCTCTGGACCCACAGATCCATGTGAAAGCAGGAGAGCATGAAGGCTGCTGCTGCTGGTGACTATAGCAGAGAAAGAGTGGACAATGGTTGGTGTATATTCATGGGGGCGTTAATGTGGTTGAAGGTGTTGGGAATACATAGACAGATGGCTAGACTGGTGGATGGCTTGAGGTGTTGGGGAAGGGAAGGGAGACTCTCTCTCTCCTTTCTCTCTCTTTCTCTATCTCTGTTTCTGTCTCTTTCTTACACACACACACACACACACACACACACATGCACACACCTTCTGCGTGTTTTCCACATAGGTTCACAAATGAATCACAGCCTGAAAAGGGTTAGGACATACTAGGTGAACCCTCCAGGGTTCCCTCCAACCTGGAGATCAAACTGTACCCTGAGAGAGATGACTGCTAAGGCAAATTTTTCCAACTCATTGTTGAAGTTGGAGTCAAAGGATCACAGGAAGAAACATCAATTCAATAAACATTCATTAAGTGCTTCCTACGTGCCAGGAGGGGCAGCTAAGTGGTACAGTGGATAGAGTACCCAGACCTGGGATTAGGAAGACCTGAGTTCAAATCCAGCCTCAATCACCGGGCAAGTCACTTCACCCTGTTTGCCCCAGTTTCCTCATGTGTAAAATGAGGTGGAGAAGGAAATAGCAAACCCTAGTATCCTTACCAAGAAAAATTTAAATGGGGTCATGAAGAATCAGAGATCACTAAAAAGATTGAACAACAACAAAAATGTGCTGCGGATTAAAAAAAGAGGCGAAAGACATTCCCTGCCCTCATGGCACTTACAATCTAATGGAAAAGACAACATGCAAGCAAATATATTCAAAACAAGCCAGACACAGAATAAATATGGAATAATTAAGAGAGGGAAGGCACTGGAATTGAAAGGGGTGGGGACAAGCTTCCTGCAGGAAGTGGGATTTTCGTTGAGACTTAAAAGATAGGGAGGGTTAGGCTATGAAGGACTTTAAATGCCAAACAGAGGATTTTGTATTTGATCCTGGAGGGGATACAGTCTCAGGAGTTTAATAAGTGGGTGGGTGGGGGAGGTGACATGAGCAGACTGAATTTTAGGAAAATCACATTAGTGGTTGAAAGGAGAATTGATTGGAGTTGGGGGAGACTTGAGGCAGAGAGACTGATCCATTCTAACCACCTCTGTCTGCAGATAAGGAAATGGAGAAAGGTCAGAGAAGTGAAGCTTGCCTAGGGTCCCACAGATCCACTCAGACCCTCAGGCTCCAGATTCAGCACCCTTATCAGAGCGCTACCGCATCTTGGAACTCTTGGGAACATTAGCAACAGCCGTTCTCTACCCGCCACTTTGGAAGTCCTCTCCTAGGTCTTGCTTTCCATTTTCCTGTCTCCTACTTCTCTCTTCCCCCTCCAATTCCTGTTGGACCTTCCTTCTCTTCTCCTACCTCCTTGAATAATTTCTGTATTCACTCTAGCAGACTCCCTTCCTTCCATGGGAATAACCAGGGTGCTCCATCATTCTCACTGCCAGGTACCCACTCACTCCCTTACCCCCCTTTCCTGCCTCCAAGCTGGCACCTGGAACTGCCACTGCATTCTACCCCTGCCATCCATCCTTCTGATTCTCTCTCGGGCTGTGGGAAAGATGGATGGTCCAAGCTACTGATCAGCTCCTGTGGGGCTTGGAAAACCAAGCCCTGAAGATGTTTCTGTCATGGTCCCATGTTTCTTCTCCCCACATCTTTGGCAGTCCTCTTCCCTCTGAGACCTTGGATTATTCTCTCCACCACCCAGAGAGGCTCTCAGTGATCCATCTTTTTCTGTACCTGGGTCTCTAGGTTTCCAAACAGTTTCCAACCCACCACGGAAGTCAAATGAGGACAAATGCACATTTGGAAGGCAAGGCTCCATCAATTCAAGTCGATCCAGTCCCCAGGAAGTACATGACCTTCATACATCAGCAGAGCTGGGGGATGGAGGGCAATAGCTATTATATTCCATAATTGTATTATTATTGTATGAGTCAATGGCTTTTGCTAAGAAGGGAGCATTTATCTTGAGACAATCGATGGATCATTTGCTATTTCTGATCAGTTTTTTTTTAAATTTAGAATGAAGGGGACAGAGCTGAGGGTGAACTGGGAATTGAGTGTTCAGTACACAACTGGAATGCAGAAAATATCATTTGCTGTCTAAACCCCTGTGCTCTCCAGAACCTAGTCCCCAAATCACTGTAGTTCTATATAGAGACCTGTCTACTGAGAAGATAATGGAAAGAGCCTGGATTTAAATCCTGGTCTCTGCCACTTACAAGTAGTATGGCCAGAGGCAGGAGGTTCATCCTTCCTGATGACCAGTCCAGCTCTTCAGCAGACAGGCTTAAAACTTAGCACCGAGTCTCAAGGACTGTGGGCTAAATGAGGGATGGAGTGACCACATCAAAGAATTCTTGAACCCTTGAACTCTACGTCTTTTTATCTACAGTGAGAGGAAAAGCAAGGAGAGAAGTGGGAGAAACAGGGGAGAGGGAGAAAACATTTATTACACACCTACTATGTGCCAAGAGCTTTACAAATATTAGCTCATTTGATTCTCACGGCAAACTTGGGAAGGGTTATCTCTAAACTGAGATGGACAAAGGATTAAGTGACAGATTTACACTGCCCTGAGGTTTAATTCGATTCCCCACTGTACCAGCTAGCTGCCCCAACTGTAGGGAGGAAGACAAGAGCAGGAAGCCTGTGTGCAAAGTGGGCTGGCCTTCAGGAGGACATTGTACACAGTTAGCGTTGCATTGTTTGATGACTGACTTTGACAGACTTGGCTCTTCTCAGCAATGTAGGGTTCTGAGACAAACCCAAAAGACTCAGGATGGAAAATGTTACACACATCCAGAGAAAGAACTTTGGAGTCTGAATGTAGATTGAAGCATACTATTGGCTCTTTCTCTTTTTTGTTTTGTTTCTTCTTTTTTTGTGGTTCATTCCACTGCTTATAATTCTTCTTTGCAACATGATTAATGTGGAAATATGTTTAATGTGAGTGTATATGTAGAGCCTGTATCAGATTGCACGCCATTTTGGGGAGGGAAAGAAGGGGGAGACAATTTGGAGCTCAAAAGCTCGTGTAACTGAATGTTGTAAACCACACACACACACACACACACACACACACACACACACACGCATATTCAAAGAGTCTTGGAGTCAGAGACTTGGGTTCGAGTCCTGCCTGACATATAATAGCCACAGGACCGTAGGCAGGTCACTTAACGTCTCAGTAGCCCTGGTACCTTGCTATATTTCAGATCGGCCTCTGGAGCTTTTCTCCATATGAATTAGTTCCCTAGGTCGATGAAATCCCATTTTCCAAGTAAGTGGTATATATATCCATCATATCTGCATATGTACAAACACATACAAACATATTTTTGGGAGATGAACCTTCAGAAACCTTACCCCGCCCTTATTCTCCTTCCCAAGTCAGCTAACGATCAATCTCTTCTATAGGGGAAATTGCGGGTTTTCCGGGCAGACTTTGTCTTAAGCAGAAGCAGGGATGGGAAGAGAATGGCTGAGGCTTCCTCAGGCTGGCTTCCGCTCCTGCCGGCCCCAGGCCTGGTCCTCTGGGCGGTTGATGCTCCCTACCCACAGGCGGTCTCCCCGCGCGTTCTCCCTGCGCTCTCTGGCTCCCTAGCTCACTCGGGTCCCCAGCCCGGTTCTCTCTTTCTTCCTCGAGTTCCCTTGGCACAGATACCAGGCTTAATTGCTTTCCTCTACTACCTGCATCCCGGGAAGGTGCAGGATGCTCCAAGACCGTCCCCTCCCTTTCCCCTCGGCTGGAAGAAAGGAGATGGGCCGAGGCGGAAAACAATGGTTTGACAGTCGCCGGGGGCCGCTCAGCCAATGGGGGCAGCCCGGCTCGGGGCGCACGTCGAAGGCGCGTTAAGAGTTATTCAATGTCAGAGCTGCACAAAGGCGAGGGCTTATCTGGCGCCTGCAGAAAGAGCTCTTCTTCCTGCAGCCCCCAAACGCCAAACGGGAGCGGGGGCTCGGAGCCGCTCTTTGAACGGGTCTTGTCAGAGCTGGGGCTGGGGCGGGGGCTGCTCAGCCCGCGGAGGCCCGGCGCCCCCTCTCCGCTAGCTCCCGGAGAAGCTCTGAGCCCCCACTCCAACAATTCTCCCTCCTCCAGCCTGAGATTAGCACTTCAATACACAGGGCTCCCTCCACTTACCCCAAAGCTCGCTCCATCCCCGGAGTGAGCCAAGGCCGGCCGCTCCCCCTAATCTGCTTTGTGATTCGGGATGAATAGACCTAAGGTGTTCTCTTTTTCTCTTCAGTCCTTTTCACACCTCGCTCTGCCCCTCGGGTTAATGACAGCTCCAGGGGATGAAGCTCAGAGTGCAGGTCTTGGGGCCAAGAGAACAGCGTGCAAATCCTACCAGCCGACGATTGGAGGGGCAAATCACGTAATTTCTCGGGGCCTCAGTCTCCTCGTTTGTATAATGGGACATCTTGTTAAGAGGAAAGTGTTTTATAATCCCCAGGAAGGCCTTCACTCAAGTCCCATATCAGATACACTCTAGCTGTGTGACCCTGGGCAAGGCACCTGACTGCTGTTTAACTTAGTATCTTCATCTGTAAAATGGGGATAACATTCACACCTCCCCCCTCAGGGCGCTTAGCACAATGCCAGGCACATAATCCAACATATGTAAATGTTATATAGAAGTAGTAGTAGTAGGTACTGACTGACATATAAGTGATAGGTAGATTTACCCAGAATTCTTTTCACTGTACCAACACTCTTCGTCCCTTAAGGAGACAGCATGAAAGGTCATAGGATCTGGGTTCAAATCCTGTTACTGTTTACTAGTAAGCCTTAATTTTCCTCGATCTTGGATTCCTCATTTGTAAAAGCAGGGGGAGGGTTGGGTTAGATGGCCTTTCAGGTCCCTGCCATATCTAGGCACCTCAGTGAATAGAGAACTGGACCCCTGGAAGATCTGAGTTCAAATTGTATTTCAGACACTTAATAGTTGTGTGACCTGACCTAACCTTTGTCTGCCTCTGTTTTCCCACGTGTAAAATGGGGATAATAATAGCATCTCCCTCCCAGGATTGTGTAAGGATAAAACGAACCATATATAAAATATTTTGCAAACCTTAAAGTGTTACATATTGCTATTATTATTACTATTATTTGAACATCTAGGTGGCTCAGTGGACAGAGTACCTGGAGTCAGAAAGACCTGAGTTCAAATCCAGCTTCAGACACTTAACAGCTGTATGATGCTGGACAAGTCACTTACACCTATTTGCCTCAGTTTCCTTATCTGTTAAGTGAGCTGGAGAAGGAAATGGCAAACCACTCCAGTATCTGCCAAGAAAACCCAAGAGTCTGATATGACCGAAGCAATTGAACACATTACTATTTTCTATGACCCTTCCTAGTTCTAATACTTTCTAATCTATAACCATCTATGGTGTAGACATGTATAATTTAATTGGAAGACTAGAAAGGTTAGAGAAGGTTTCATAGAGGAGGGCTTTGAATAAAGGAATGAGTGGAAAAGGCCTTTTAGGAAGGGGGAACCAAGAAAGAACAAAGTGAATTCTAAGAATCGCAGGATTTAGAATGAGCAATGACCTTGGAGATCACTAACTAGTCCAGTAACTAGACATTGAACCATTCGACAGATCAGGAAACAGAAGTCCAGAGATGTTAAGCGATTTACCCATGGGGTCATAAAGGTAATAAAAAGCAGGAGCTAGATTTGAATCCAGGTCATAAGATCATAGATATAGAATTGGAAGGAGTCTTAGAAGTCATTGAGTTCAACTCTTTAATTACATAGAGGAGGAAACTGAGGCAGGGAGAATTACTTGCCCAAGGTTGCAGGGAATAAACAGTGGAACCAGAATTTAAACCAAGGTCCTCTGACACCAAGTCCTGTGCTCTTTTCGCCAGACCACCATCCTTCTCATTTCCAATCCAGTATGACTAGAGAGTTTGTTGGCAGGCAAGCGGAGACGAAGATGTTCTGGGGCAGAGATCTGGAGACCTGGGCATGGAAGTTTAGACTTGGTATTGTAGAGTTAGCAAGGCATGGATGGTTCTTTGTTTTTAAAATGAGAACAATGATAAGAAGCGTTTTAGGACAATTAGTGTGGTGGCAACAATGAAGCCAAGGAAGACAAAAGAGAAGAAGCCATTGGGTAGGAGACGAGGACCTGAATGAGGAAGGTGGCTGGGAAAATGGAAGAGAAGCAATGGAGGTAAGAAACATGTCAAAGGAAATATCAATGGGCTTTGTGACTGCCTGGAGGTGGGGGGTAAAGGAGAAGGGCAACACACAGATAATGCCAAGGTTTGGCCACTGGGTGACGAGAGAATGGCAGTCCAGGGAAGTCAAGAGGAGAAACTGGTTTCATGGGCAAATTGGCCTAACAGAGTTGGCTCTGAGTTAGGAATCAGGAGACACCTGGCTCATGGTGAATCCCTCACTGTCTCAGTCTCCTCACCTGGGAAGTATGGGGCAATGTGATGTTGGAGGGTCCTGCCAGTTGGAAAGTTCTCTCCATTTGGTTTTAGATGTGCTGAGCTTCAGGAAATGTTAACTTCCAAATGGAAGCCTGGAGACTTTGAGGACAAGATACCTTCCAAACAGGAGCAGGAGACTTGGGCATGGAGCATGGAGGAAAGAACAAGCCTGGAGATACAGATTTAGGAATGATCAGCATGGAGGGCCAGGTGAAGCCATGACAATTTGATGAGCAGAGAATACAGAGATGTGCAGAGGGCCAAGAACTGAAATCTGGGGGAGCCTTTGTAGCTGAGGGCAGGAAGAAGTGGAATCACCAAAGGAAAATAGGGATAGAATTATCAATTAATCAATGAAGAAGCATTTATCAAGTGCCTACTCATGCCAGGCACTGTGTTAGGTGCTGCAGATTAACTAAAGATGCAAATGAAACAGGTCCTGTCCTCAAAGAGCTTACAGATGGCGAGACAGAGAGGAGGCAAGCAAAGGACTGGTTTCTTTATGTGTGTGTGTTTTAAGATTAGAAACCTGTGGATGTTTGAAGGTAGAGATGAAAAAAGATGGTAGAGAGGGGTAAACTGAAGATTCTGGAGTGGAAAAGAAAAATGTGGAGGAAGGAAGGGTTAGGACATAAGATACAGGAGGAAGAGTTAGTTTTAGATAGAAATGTGAGGGGGGGAAAAGGAGGGAGAGAGTAGGGTGGAAGAAGAGAGAGATGGGAGGGGAGACAGAGACAGAAAGAGGAAAGAGAGAAGGAGAGAGAAAGAGAGAGAGAAAGAGATGGAGGGAGGGAAGGAGGGAGGAGAAGGAGGAGGAGGAGGGGAGAGAGAGAGAACATTCATAAAATATTTAAAAAGAATGGGGATGGGATGGAGGATTTGAGGAGAGAGAAACAGCTACTGTGGGAAGTCCATTTCTGGAATCGATAAGGGATGAATAAAAATAATGCCAAGCAATGGCAAAGATGCCATTAGATTTGACAGCTGAAATGTGTACAGGCCAGGTCTGCAGGGTTCTGGGTCTTCTTCAGCAGCAATCCGTGGCCTGAGACAAAAAGTAGAGAAAGCAGATGGTGGAAGTAATTTGTGATTTGCAATCAGCACGGTCAGGCTGGTAGGTCAAGGTAGTGTGGGAGTTTAAAGGCTTCCATTACTCTTCACCTTCTATTTCTACTTACCTTTGACATATTTAAAGGTCCGTTAGATTGTAAGCTCTTTGAGGTCAGGAGACTGTTTTTTTTTTTTCATATTTGTAGTCCCAGTGCTTGGCACAGGGACTGCAACATTATAGGTGCTTATTGACTATTAAAGACCTGAGATGTCTGTGCAACCCTGTCTCTGCAGTTATTGGTAAACCTGCCACATCACGGGATCTTGCAGACTAAGGCTCCCTGATCAGTATCTTAGAAGTGTCCCCCACACCCAGCTCGTTGCACATGAAGGATTCAGGTCTCTTCATTTTGGAAAGTTATAGCTTACTTGTCCAGGGAACATACCACAGAATGGGTGATAAAAGGAGCTGGGCTCTTTCCCATTCTGCCTAGGGGCTGGCAAATGTTTGGTGCTTGTTTAGAAAGTTGGACTGCTTAAAAAACCAACCCCCCCCCCCCAAACCTCCTCTTTTGACCTCTCTGCCTTTTTACCTGTTTACACGGTCCATTCTGCACCGTGTTTACACTGGCAATCTAAAATTTTGTTAATCATTGTAGTAACAGAATCTCCACAGGTCACAAGACCAAGAATGCCCTTTACAGAACAGCTCTTCACCATCTTCTTGGATGGGACGAGGTTATACAGCAGCTAATCACGTGTGTGTCCCATTCATCAGCTTCACTCAAATCATCCCCATCTCCCTTTCAATGCATCAGAACCCAGTGGAGATGCTCCAGTAACATTTCGCTTCCCAGTCCTCCTAAAGCTGAGATCAAAAGGTCTGAGTAAGTGAAAGGGAAGAGATTGGCAAATGGCTTTTTAATCAAGTTGTCAGCAATAGCCTTCCCCTGATACCTGGCTTCTGATTTTAATTTGAGAGCAGAATCTCAGCATCTCAGTGGGGTCTGGCTGGCCAAGGCTGTAGCATGTGAAGTAAGCAGTGTTTGTGCAGGGCTGAAGGGGGCATAGACACACGTGTCAGCTGTTTGCTGAGGCTATGAGGAGAGAAGACCAGGGGGACTGATAAGGGGCCTGGGTAGAGGAGAAATAACATTAGCCTTTTGGATCAATGGGAATTTGCTGGAAACTTTGATGATGACCAGTCACACGAACTAGCCTGAGGCACACTGTCCCCTCC
>NW_027185771.1:5259481-5302974 GCF_028583685.1 Petaurus breviceps papuanus
AGATCACCTCAGTTGCTAGTGTTTCCCCTAACCCCTTTTATTCTGTATATATTTTGTCTAGCTATCATCTGTCTATGCTATCTTTCTCCATCTCTTCTTCTTCCTCTCTGTCTCTGTCTCTCTCTAATTTTGTACTCAGTCAATGTAAGCTCCTTTAGGGCTGGGACTGTTGATTTGTACTTCTGCTCCCAGTATCCAGCACCATAGTAGGTGTTTAACACATGAATGAATGATTCAGAAAGTGGAATGCCGCCTCTAGGCTAATATCAGCTCTAGGAGAGTGAAGCCAGGGAGATTATTTTCCTTCTCTGAATCTTAATTTGGTTTCATTAAGATACTTAGACAGGGACATGTCAGGACCAAAGGTCTAACAGAGAAGGGGATGGCTTTAAAGCCAGACTGCCCTTTCTGGAACACACCAATACTTGAGGCAAACTATCGACCAACAACAATATGAGTTGACAGACTCTAACCTTCTGCAATATAACAATGACCCAAGAAAGGATGTAAATGCAGGGCCCTGGAGGGGGGAATGTCAGTGCAGCACCATACTTTCAGGTAGTTGGCTGGGGGTACCACTGATTTTACTCCTCTTTGGCCATAAACTCCACACACTTGTAATGTGAGGCAACAGGGTGGCACGGTGGGCAGAGGGTTGGACTTGGGGTCAGGAAAACCTTGAGCCTGCATGCAGCCTCCGGCACAGACAAGGAGTCCCTTAAGCCTCAGTTTCCTCCTCTGTAAAATGGGGATACCAGGAATTGCCTCATAGAGCTCTTGTGAAGATTAAATAAGTCAACACTTGTAAAGTGCTTTACAAACTAAGATGGAATGACATTGTAACAGGAGACATTGCCAAAGCACTTTGAATGTTATTTTATTTGATCCTTACAATAGTCTTGTGAGGCAGGCACTGTTATTACCTGCATTTCACAGATGAGAAAACTGAGGCTGACAGAGGGTCCCTGAGTGACCTTTACCCAGGGTCACTGTTACTACTAAGTGTATGAGGCAGGATGTGAAGTCAGGGCTGCATGATTTTGGGTGGTTCTTCCCCTGGATGATAATTCTCCTGACTGTACATTCTCTTCAAAAGCAAGAACTCTGGCTTCAGTTCATGGTCAGGCTCTGACATTTTGTGATCCACATTTAGGCAAGTTCATTTCTTCTCTGTGCTCAAACTGCCCATGGAGCTGGTCTTTGCTTGGTGTTCCGTAACTGGTACGTGGGCTGCAGTCCAGTCTTCTCCCTGACTCTGCTGCTGATGGCCGGTGGGTTTGGGTGAGAAACTAGGTGTTGAAAGCTGATGAAACAGGCGGGGTTGGGGGGGGGGGTCTTTTGCCAGTATCACCTGAAATCCCACAAGGGGAGGGAAAGAGGGAGAAAAAACTGCAGAGCCCCCTCAGCCCCAGCCCCAGCCCCGCCACTGGGATGAGTCTGGGTTATTAGGAGCAGTTTGTATTTATTTGTGCTTCCCTAATTACCGCTTCTTCACATCTGTAGGAAAACAGAAGGAGGCGTGTGGTGGGGCATGCAAACAGACACATATCAATTTACAGCGGGTTATTAGAAATTCTCCCAAAGAGATTAAACCCTTCTAAATGATGGTCCGCTTGACTGCTCCATAAAGAAATTTTAAAACTTCACCTCTTAGCCAACTTTCCCCCCAATTCTGGCCTCTCCTCCCAAAAGGTGGCAAAAAGTCAGTGGAAAACTGTAGAAAGGAATGAAAGAAATTAGCAGGCATCACCGAGGAAGGCTAAGGACAGAAGTTTAATTTAAACAGCAATTTCATCTGGGGATGAGTTGCATATGGCCTGAGGCTGATAGATATAAACAGTATGGAGGATGAGCGTCCCAGAGAGAGGAAGCTGGTAGCAGGGAAGGGAATGAGAGCTCAGCTCTTCCCCCTTCTCCCCCTCCCCCGAAGTTCCTACATAGGCAATGAGGAAGTTAGCTCCCCAGGAAACGAAGGTGTCAAGGCAGCTTTTCACTCTGTAGTTTAATGTAGTCCGCACTCTTGCTTCTGTCAGAGGATGACACAAAACTATGGGGCGGGCTGCTTAGCCCCAGAATTACATTGATGGGTGTTAAGGTAATGGCCACTTGGCCTATATTCTGGTTTAAGAGAAATAATCCTAGACTTAAACTGTAAATATCTTGCGAATGTGCCCATTTCAATGTAAACAGCCAAGAGTCTGGGCAGACTCCTCATGGCCTGTCCTTAATGAATAGCCTAGGTCCAGGCTGGGTGGGTGGCTCGTGGTTACGGTGGAATGAAGTCTGGAGCTCAAAGGGAGAACATGGCAGGTGTAGGCTTTCTCTGTCTTTCCTATGCACACAGAGGTAAACCACACACAGTAGTTTGGCATCCATGATTTCTTTTTAATTCAGTTCTTTCAATGTTTGACTGTGGAGACCCCCACTGATATGTTTAATGCAATCCAAAGCACGAATTTCACTTGGAAACTGGCCACCACCTTCACCACTGAGTCAGAAGCCTTAGAAAAGCAGAGCCAAGGTTAGAGGTGCAGTCGTCTGAGGGCAAAAGCATCCCACCAGCCCCATGGATGAACCTTTAGGATGGAGTTCTGCTATTGACACACTAGAAGTTTATTAAAACAGCAAGATCAATAAAATGTCCTCAGATACTGATTGGAAGGAGAACATGAAAAACAGCCCTCTTTTCTGAGAAGGGAAGGAGGGGAAGGCATTTTGGCTGCTCTGCATTTAGCAATCAGTCTGAGACTGTAAAAAAACACCAGAAACTATAGAAAAAAATCAGATTAAACCTAGAACAAGCCATTGCTTAATTCTGCTTTAGCAGCTCGGAAACAGGTGATTAAAAGAGATGTCTCTGTTTGGTCTTGCCTCTTTCCAAGGCCCAATCATAGAAGGGGATTCTATTGTTAGAGGTACAACATGAGGAAGGTTTGGGAGGGCTCATAAGAGCAAGCCCTGATGAAGATGGACCAGGTCACCCAGGCTTTAGCTGCAGGCCAGGCCTTGGGTCTGGCTAAGCAGGGTAAAACTGCTTGAGTAGATCCTTTTTGTTGATCTTCCCCATCTGGTTCCGTGGGATTTCCTCGACTAATAAGATTTCAGAAGGGATGGTGTAGGCCGCCATGTATCCTCTGGAAAAGATGAAAAAAATTTGATAACAGGTTTAGAGGGACCAGCTCTTTCTAGAAAGTCTAGTACTTGATGACTATGGATCTGGAGGAGAAAGAGGAAAGGATACGAATGTTGTGGGTTGGCATCCTTGGGAACAACCTTGGATTGGGCGGATGCCTTGTACAGACAATACAAGAGGGGTTTTTATGACTGTTTTCTCATTATCATCAGCAACAAGCATTTATTAAGTGCTTACTATGTGCTGAGCCTTAGCCCCTGCTTTCAAGGAGCTCACATCCTAATGGGAGAGACAGAATGCCAACCACCACGCACAAAGATGTATGTATGGCTCTCCCCCTACCTCTTCCTCTAGCCCTTCTCAGTCTCTTTTTCATGATCACCATTCATGTTCTGCGGATGTCTCCCAAGGCTCTCTTCTGGGACCTCTTCTCTCTCTTTCAGGGATCTCATTTATTCCTAGGGGTTTAATGACCATCTCCATGCAGGCCACTCCTAGCTCTAAATACCTAGTCTGGGGGCTCTCCCGAGCTCCAGTCTCAACATCACCAAACGTCTATCCCATAGGTATCTCAGATTCACTGTCTACAAAGACAAACTCATAATCTTCCCCCTCAAACTGAGCCCTCTTTTGAACCCCTTATTAACATTGAGGGCACCTTCATCTATAGTCACCCAGGTTTGTAACCCCAAAGGCATTCTTGATTCTTCTTCCTTCATTATCCCCTGTAACAACTGGTTCTAAAAGTCTTACTGATTCTGTTTCTATGCCACCTCTTGCATCCGTCCCCTTCTCTCCCATACCCAACTGCCATTGCCTCTTACCTGGATTACTACAGTAGCCTTCTAACTGAGCTCCCTGCTTCACCTCTCTTGCCTCTCCATTCTCTCCTTCATGGAGCTGCCCAATGGGTACTCATAAAGCACACACCTGGCCATATCATTCTTCTGTTCACTAATGGCTCCCTCGTATTGCTAGGATCAAGTGCCAACTCTTGCTCCTCTGGCTGGTACTCAAAGCCCTTGCCCAATCCGGATTCAGTCAACTTTTCTGGACAATTTGCTTCCCATCATACACTTCATGTTCTAGTCAAATGGCCCTACTTTCTATTCTTCATAGAACATCCCATACCTTGGTCAACCTGGAAGCACTTCTTCCTTATTTTTATTTTTTGGGATGTAAGGTTTCCTTTAGGGCTCAGCTCCTACATTACCTCTCCTGAGCCCCTCATGGGGAAGGGTTGCGAACACCCTGCTGGTGCTTTTCCTAGATCCCCAAATTCTTTTACATTTATTTTGCATTTCTCTACCTGTGCATACCTTGATTCCCTTAAGTAGAGAGTAAGCACCTTGAGGGCAGGCATTATTTTGTCTCTGAATTTCCAGAGCCTAGTACAGGGTCTGATATAGTAGGCAATTAATAAAGGCTTATTAAATGAATGAATGAATGATCACCACATACAAACTCTTTATGTCATAGAAAAAGAAATTGAGGCCCAGAGAAGATAAATGATTTCCCTAAAGTCATAAAGCCAGGATAGCAGGGCAGGAGTCCAATCCAGGTCCCCTGACTCAACAGTTCACACTGTGTACATTCAGAATCAGGTATCACATGTACAAAATATAAAGCTCCCAAATGATGTTGTGATATCAAAAAATAGAAATGGGTGTTTGCATTGGTTCCCATGTTTCACCGTAATGATCTTGTCCTTTCCATCAAAAGAGAATTAAATTTCACACTACCTTGGCTGTGCCGATGTGTATTTTGACAGAGCTTAACCATCTTCACCAACATGATAAACACTCATTCTACATGTTGTCTTGCAATGGGTTATGAATCCAGACTTAACCAACAAATATTTAACGAGCAACTACCATGCACCAAGCAGGAACCCCCTGGGATATAACCATATAACCCCCTTGGAGTTTAATATGAGTCAAAGCCCATGAATGACATGGACAAATACTCATGTCCATTTTGGGAAGGGTTTTGAAGTCAGCAGACAGTAACTTTCCTAAGGCTTCCAGGATCAAACCTGAGTGATCTGGACATAGGAACTCGAAGAGTGCTAAAGGCTAGGATTGGGCAAATCTGGTTTGAAGTTCCTTTAATGAGAACAGCAGTTGAATATTAAATTCTTTGGTGCTCCCAAGGCTTGTCTATTCCATATTCTACGAAGGTTTGTTCCACTGTAAAGATAGACAGGCGAGCAAAGGATGCGTTCCCTTTGCTCCTCTCACTCTCTCTGTTTCCTTCTCTCTATGTCTCTGTCTTTTTGTCTCTGACTCCTTCCCCACCCCCACTCCCACCCCCATAATTATACTTCAGTTACCATGAACTGATGACATAGTATTTTGAGTTGATTTTTCCAGTAATGGTGATGGATTTGATTGTTTCACTTCTGGCCAATGGCCCACATTTCACAGAATCAGACTCTTAACCCTGGAAGGGCACTTAGAGGTCATCTAATCCAATCTCCCATCTAGTACAGGCATCCTTTCTACAGCATGTCTGACAGATGGTCACCTGACCTCAGTTGGAACATTTCTAGGAAGGAGGAATTTAATTAACTCAAATGGCAGTCCATCATTCCACCGATGGACTCAGAGAGTCTTGGGGCTGGATGCAGCCTGAGAGCCCATCTAGTCCAACACCTTCACCTTAAAGTTTATTTTTTTCTTTTGTTAAACCAATATTGTGTCTCCTTGTTCGATTCCACCCATTGGCCTTAAGTTCTGACCTTCGGAGACACACAGAACAAGACCACACTCTCATTCAGGTGTGTCAATCCTTTAGAATTTTAAAGACAGTCATCATGATTCTCCATTGTAAGAGAACTGGTTGAGGCTTAGGGAATCATGGGAATGATATAAAAAGAGCAAAACTGCCCACCCTTCCTGGGGACTGAACCCTGGCTTTGTGATAACCGTGCTGTAAACCAAAGAGCCTCTATAAGCCACTCATTCAGCTACAGTCTGTTCATACATCTTGGTAAACAAGTACTCATTATTTACCAGCCTGGATTCATTTTACCATAGTTGCCTTATCCCAAAGGGGCACAGGGATAGGTAACAGAAATGAAATTATCATTCTTTATGATTGGTCCAATATGAATTGTTATTCATTACAGGCAAGTGGCCATTTGCAAGGCTATATTAAAATAAACATGGCTTGGCACAAGTTTCTGGAAGTTGCAGAGGATTAACTCTTTGGTATTTCCAGTTGTGTCATGTTGCAGAGCCAGCAATTGGATGTGGCTGAGAAATCCCAAATCGCGGCCTTAACAGATGGTGCTGTTTATGAATAAACATGAGCCTAATAGCCTTATAGGTCTGTGTACATCTGCCCACAACTAGCAAGCATCAGCGGACACGACGAAGTACATTGGTGATATGCCTTAATGGCACCATTATCACGCAATAACATGGTGCTGTTAATGCATCCTGCTGCAAGCTGACAGGGTTACAGCTATGGCTTCCTGCAGCAACAATGGCTTACCCATCAACACCAGGGGATCTTGGGATGGAAGCTGCAATTTATGGCCCCTCCACTATGTGCTGACTTGTGATTGGATGCAGCTGTGAAACCCCAATTGTGGGTGACATTGTTCCTGGAAACCCCTTGGGTGGGCAACCTTACATGGGTAGGTAACATCTGTGTGCCATTGGCAGCTGCTGGTGGGATCAAGAATGTTTCTGGACTTACATATTGCCACAGGCATAGAAATGGACCTATGGGGATGTGATTGTGTGTGTGTATGTGTTTGCACACATGTATGTAACATAAACCTACATGCCTTGTCATTGTAGGAATGCTGGCCAATATAGCCACAGTCAAGGTCTAAAGTGGGGAAGGGGGGGGGCTGGGATTTTTTCTTCAAATAATGGGCATAAGGATTTAGGGTGAGATTTTCTTCCTGTAAAGTCCCACTCCTTATCCAGAAAATTTCTCATGTGAACATTTATTACCATGGCTAGCACAATGTCATGATCAGAGGGTTTCTATGCTCCACTCAGTTCTCACATATGATTCCCACACTTGGTTTTTTGGTAGTCTGCCCTCCATTCCTACTCTGAGTTTTTAATGAATAGAAGGAGGATCACAGAAACAGAGTTAGAAGGAATCTTAGAGGTCATTGAATCCAACCCTTCCTGGTATCAGCATTCCTTTTAAAATATTTACAGTAAATGGTCATCCAGCCTCTGTCTGAACACCTCCAATGACAGTGAATTCATGAGTCCCCAGGGTAACCCACTTCATCTTTGGACATCTGTAATTATCCAGAAATTTTCCTTATATTGAGCCAAAATCTGATACGCTGTAACTTCTACTGCCCATGAGTTCTAGGTCTGTTCTCTGGAACCAAAAAGAACAAGTCCAATCCCTCTTCACATCCATTGGAAGAAGCAATGGTGTTTCCTCCCTCCACCTCCCCCTTCTCCCAAGTTCTGGAGAACAAGGACAAATGCCTCAGGTCCTTCAATCTACCTTTGATAGGTAAGATTTCTAGTTTCCTCACCATCCTGATCTCCTTCCACCGAATGAGTGTGTTCAGAAAGCTGACAGTGACTATGTAAACACAACCAGTGCCAGGAACACCATCCCTCCTCCCCCCTGCCCCACAGAATCCCCCTCTTCCTTTGAGGTACAAGCTAAGTACCACCTTCTGAAGGAAGAATCTCCAGATTCCTCCCAGCCACTTGTGCCCTTCCCCCTAAATGACCTGGCATTCAATTTTTTGTTAAATACCTATAATACTTTAATTTTTTATGAAATTCTTATCTCTGTCCTTGCTCTCTCAAGCTCCTTGTGAGCAGGGCATATTTCACTCAATGTATTTCTATCACTAGAACCTAGGACAGAGCCTGATAAATAGTAGGTGCTTAATAAGTACCCACTGATTGACTGATTGAATGCATTCAACACTGCCAATATGGTCCCAAATGTGCGAAACAGAAGGCACTCAGTACTGGCTGGTCTGGTCTGAATGTCAGGATCTTGCTGAGAGAAGCCCAAGGCTGTAAACAAACCTAAGGCATGACCTATTCATGCCCTAAACTTGCTTCTGGGAGGGTTTCACACAGCCATGGTTTGGGAAAGGGAGACTGGGAGTGGTGGTGGAGGGCATGGGAGAGGGGGAGCAAGGAAGGTGTTTTCCTATTGTGAATGAACAAGTGAATACAGGATTATTTCAAGCTGCTCCACAGAAAATCTACCAACTTTTAAAAGTGTCTTTTGGACCGTTATCCCAGGACTGTCTTCTGGGATCCACAATAACCACAGACCAAGGCTTCTCCTTGGTCTCTGTAGGTCTCTTAGGCTCCTTCCAGTGGAAGAGGACAAAAGCAGAGGTACACCAGAGAATTCTACTGGTTCCCAGGGTTGTGTGCTTCAAACAAAAGTCCTAACACTAGGTGTTTTGAGCTGTGACCTCCCCTGCCCCATGCAGTAACACTTAACAGGTGTGGTCCCCTCTCCATCCCTCCTGCACAATGATCACATTCCAATTCCCTCTGGAATTCAAAGGAATCGATAACCCAAGGCCATGGCACTCAGGCGTAGTTACAGCAAACCCCATTAGAATGAACAGGCAATTAAAAATGTATTACTAGCAAATAAATAATTTGCCACATTCAGTTCCTTTTGTTTCCTGATTAATGGCTGAAAATATCCATGCCACATTCCAGCAAGCATAATGATATAGGACACTTCACTGAAGCATCATTATGATTCCTGAATTTCCTTCCCATTGTCTCATGAGTTGAAAACTCTCCTACCAGCTGCTGAGGTTTTGCTCTTAGACCCAACTGGACCAACATTCTCCCTTCTCCAGTGCTGTTCTGACAGTTCATGTACTGCCTTGTGTCTATTTAACAACCACCCATTGTCCATATGTTGGGCTACCCAGCCTAATGACTACCCTGGACCTTTGTCCTTCAGTATCAAGTGCAATGCTATGAGCATCAAAGGGGCTTAACAGATGTTACCTGACTTGAATCAGTGAGTGACACAATCATTCTAGATGCCTCAGATACTTCTTAACTAGACGGATTTCTGAACATCACTGACAATGACATGAATCAACAGTTTGTTGTTTCAGTAATGTCTGACTTTTCGTGACCCCATTTGGGGTTTTCTTGACAAAGATACTGGAGAGGTTTGCCATGATCTTCTCCAGAATCAGCATCTAGCTGTCCACAAACACAGGTCCTGAGTAAATCACAGGATGTAGACTAGGACCCCATGGGATTTCAGAGCAGATAGGCCCTGTTGGTGACAAGCTTCCAGGATATAGCATTTGACTGGGTAGAAAAACAAGAAATTGAATGTGACTCTAGAATTGTGAGCTTTGGATCAAGCAGGATGGTTGTAATTCAGAGTAATGGGGAAGCTTGCCTAGGTAGATGATTTAGAAGGGAAGATGAATAAGTAGGGTCAAAAGAGACCTCACACAGGATTACAGAATGATCACTTCAGAGAGGCCAGGGACCTTTACAGGTCATTTGGTCCACAGCTTCCCTTTCTGAGAGGCGATGTGGTACAAAGGCAAAGGTGCTGGATTTGAGTCTGGGCCTCAGTTTCCTCAGCTATAAAACTGAGGTTGTTGGATTCAGTTCCAATGAGTGACCACGGAGGTTCCTTCCATTTTGAAATCCATGACCTTATGATTCTGATAAGGACTCCATCTGGCATCTGCTTTGCTAAGCGTGATATGGAATCTGCCCATTTGACTAGCCCAATCTCACTGGTTATGGAACATAACTGGACTGGTCAGTATGGAAAAGAATGAAGTTGAGAACAATTTATAGACAGAAGCTAGATCCAACAAGGCAGATGAGCTCCCAGAGGGTGCAAGGGTAAAGAGAGATACTTAGACAAGTCAGGGCAGAAACTCTTTGTGTTGGCCAAAAGTCAGTGGGGAAATGGAAATCATGCTAATGAAGGTGGGAAGTGGCAAAAGACCAGAATATCTATGCTGGGAAGTGAGAGAAACAGAGTGGAGGCCTCTGGAAAACACTGGCTACTGATGATCACAATGGGGGCAGGTGAAGTTGGGGGACCTGGAAGTTGTCTAGTAGGAAAGGAACAGCTGTAATATGGGAGTCCCAAGAATAAGAACCTTGAATTAGTGACATCTGAAGAGGAAAGCTGGGTGAGAAGGAAAGCGAGAAATGTCTATAAGAAAATTTGAGGAGAGGAAAAATCCTCTGGGAAGCCTTCACAACCAATATCTATTCAATGCAGCCTTGGCTGGGTTCCACTCAGTGTAATTCTAGTACAGCACAATATGTGTCCTAATGTTTGTGTCATTCTTAAAGAAAAACATCACTCATCAGGCTATTAGAGAAGCTATTAAAATGAATCAGGAACCTCATCGTGCTACTAAGGATGTGGGCTTAAATGTTGCTAACGCTTAGAAATTCTTTAGGAAGCAGACCAGTCACTTCATTGAAAAGTGGGAGTTTCTCTTTTTTTAGATGTAGGTGGCCTTTGAATATGGGTTCCTGATAAATTATAGACTATCTCCTTGGACCCTTTTAAAGCAAGTCCTTTTCCAAAGGACATGTTCTCTTTGCCAGGCTTTGAAACAGTGGAAGGAATGCTGGAAAAAGAGGGAGAAGGCCCTAGGAGGGTCTCCCTGCAATCGCTTACTATCTAGTCTCTCTCAGTTTTCATTTCCTCATCTGTAAAATGGGCTGGAGAAGGAAACAGCAAGCCACTTCAGTATCTTTGCCAAGAAAACAACAAATAGGGTCACAGAGAGTCCAACATGACAGAAAAATGACCCAACAACAGGACCTAGTAATCCCTGAACTGGGCAGCCAGGTGGCACAGTGGATAGAGCATCAGGACTGGAATCAGGAAGAACTGTGTTCAAATGTGGTCTCAGATATTTACTAGCTGTGTGACTCTGGGCAAGTCACTTAACACTGTTTGCCTCAATTTCTTAACTTGTCAAATGAGCTGGAGAAGGAAATGGCAAACCGCTCCAGTATCTTTGTTATTTTTCTTTCTTTCTTTTTTAAATGATTTTTTAGTTTTCAACATTCACTTCTGTAAGTTTTAAATTTTCTCTCCCTCCCTTCCTCCTCCCTCCCCAAGATGACTTGCAATCTGATATGGGCTCTACACATACATTCCTATTAAACACATTTTCACATTAGTCATGTTGCATAGAAGAATTATAACAAATGGGAAAAACCATGAGGAAGAAAACAAAACGAAACAAAATAATCTGCTTTGCTCTGCATTCTGACTCCATAGTTCTTTCTCTGGATGTGGCTGGCATCTTCAGTCATGCGTCCTTTGGAACACTTCAGTATCTTTGACAAGAAAGCCCCAAATGGAGTCACAAAGAACTGGACATGACTGAACAACAAGAATGAAAACTTTGAGGCAGGCGGGTGGCTGTTAGAGAGAGTGCTGGGCCTGGAGTCACATCTGGCCTCAGACACTTCCTACCTGGGTGACTGGACAAATCGCTTCATAACCACTCCGGTATCTTTGTCAAGAAACCACCCCCAGACAGTATGGTCCAGGGGTCATGAAGAGTCGGACACGACTGACAATCTCAGGATTACAGAATTTCAGAATTAGAAGGCTGCATGGTTCAATCAGTACCTGAAAAATGATCTTCTCTACAATACCTATCAATCAATCAATCAATCAATCAATCAATAACAAGCACTATGCCAGGCACTGGGGACCCAAAGAAAGGCAAAAAATAAACCACAACAAAAACCCAAAATAGGATCTCTTCTCTCAAGGAGCCCACGCTCTAATGTGGGAGATCACATGCAAACACCTAGGTAAATGTAAGATGCATACACAGTAAATGGGAGGGAATCCCAGAAGGGACTGTGGGGACCAGAATTACAGGTGGAACCTCCCCATAGAAGGGAGAACTTGAGCTGAAGTTATGAGTGAGAGCATGCCAGGCCTGGGAATGGGAGAGAGGGGGACAGGCTTGGTGTCACCTGTCACTTTGTCGTCAGGTTATCCATGTCACTGGTGACAAAGCTGAACTGCACAGATCTCTCTAAAGAAGCCCTCCTTCCAAGCTGATATCAAACCAAGGGTGACTACTTCTGTATCTGATCAATCATACAGACAGTCTGGAGATACCAGGGACCCTCCAATCCCACGGGACCTCAGATTCTGATCAGCCTTCGGTACCCCAGGATGCTCTTTGAACCAGATGATTGGAACACATCAAGGCCGCCTAGGTGATCTGTTACTACCTCCTTATGTCTCTTGGATGTCAATCAACTCCCCATTAGTCATTTTTGTTCTCTTCTTTCCAGTCCAAAGATCATTTTCCTTGGCAGAAAAAATGAAAGCAAAATGTGACTTCAGCAGCTTCTGCCTTCCCTTCACTGCTGATTATCTTTTGCCCATCCATCCCAAGCAGAGATTTTGTTCCTGCTTTGATCCTCCTTCCCCCTGACCCCCACAATATATGTGCAAACAAAATCCTTCTTGCCACCCTTGTCTTTCTTTGCCAGCCTCAGCTCATTCTGAGCTTCAGCACTAGTGACTCTCCCTCTAAAGGACCAGACCACACCCTTTTGTCTTCACCTTCAGTTACCTGCCTTTGCTTCCAACTTTGGAGTGGAGGGAACCCTTCAGTTGGACTTAGAAAAGTCTAAGCTCTAATTCTACCTCACACAGCTGGGCAAGGCACTTAGCCTCTCTCAGCCTCGGTTTCTTCATAGGGAAAATGAGGATGAAAACAGCACCTACATCTCAGGGCTGTTGTGAAGATCAAATGAGATAATGTGTATAAAGTGTCTGGTAAACTTTAATATAGCATCTAAAAGTTAGCTATCGTTATCATTAGCTACAACAAGTTTTTAAAAATATAAAATGGAAGCTTTGGTAGACAAAATCAGTGCTGATAAATTAGGATGAAACAGATTACTATTACTGTACCATAAGAAATTACAAATGTGAAGAACTCAGAGAATCATGGGAAGATTATTTATAAACTTATTCAGTGTGAAGTAAGTAGAACCAGGAAAAAAAAATATTCATAATGGCTACAATTATGTTAACAGGAAGAACAAAAGAGGAATTCTGCGTAATTACTTGTATTGACCAAACTTGGTTCTGGAGAAGGGCTCAGAAAATATACCTTCTTCTCCTCTTGGCAGAGGTGGGAAACCATGGATGTAGACTATTGCATACACTATCAGATACAGTTGATGTGCTTGACCATTTTTGCTGAACTGCTTTTTTCTCGGTTTTCTTTTTAACCCTTTATATCAAGGGATATTTACTAGCTAGGTAGTGAAGAGGAATATATTTGGAAATGAAAATTATGTAAAAACAAAAAATATCACTAAAAATAAGATTTTTTAAAAACCTAAACTAGTTGGGAGTTTCATGTACACTTGCACTGGTCTCTTGAGACCCCTGCCCCTTTTCTTCCTCATCAGAACTGTTTGTTTCTTCAAATCTCATTTTTTAGATCTTCCCCATTCCTCCTGGGATAACTTCAATATAGCTATACCTCATGGGATGTTACATTTCTATGAACCCTTTAAAATTCATTTCCCCCAAATTTTAGAGTATATGCTAGACTATTCATGTCTTTCTTCTCCTTCCCTATCATAAATGCTAAAACAGAAGTCATTTCCCCTCAAAGCATCCATAATTTCTACTCCAGTTCATTACTTCCTTGTTGGAGAAAATCAGATCCAGAATAGAATTTTCCCCCTTGTTAGTTCCTCTTCCTTTGGAAGGATGAAATGATTATTTAAGAAAGTTAAGACATTATTAGCTGCTCTGCTTTCACCTGAGAGATCCAGCAGATTCTGAATAACACAAATCTCCTATCACTATTCTATTCTGCCTCTGGGTCAGAATTGCAACATGTTTCTCAAAATCCTTATCTATTTCCTCTTATCTGATGAATATCTTGTTTTTGTTCCTACCTTCCTTGATTTTCACATCCTCCATCTTTGGTACCTGAATTTCCGCAAATGAATACCTTTTATTAATATACATTTATTCCTTTCACCCTCCCACCACCAATTTTATCTCTCTTGTTTCTTCTGAATAAGGTATACCATTCCAGAGTCACCAATTCAGCAGTGTCAGTGATAACTGAGATCAAAGTTACCTCCTTAAGTTAGGATTTCTAGTTAACCTTGTTTGTTATTGTATATAGATATCTCAGGCCTGACTTTATTATTCCTTTCTTTCTTGGATTTTCTCTACTGTTTCTCAACTGATAATCTTCCTTCACTGCTACTTCCTGTGGTATCTGGGACATAAATAGGCAGTCTTTCCCTTTCTCTTTTCCCTTTCAATTTAATTTTGATTAGATTTGCTAAACTCTAGGCAAATAATTCTTATCAGGTTTTGTTAGGTATGCTCCACTCCTGGTCAGAAGCCTGTCATTCCTACATTTTAAGGCACTGTCTAGAAACACAAATTCAAATTTAGTAGAAAGAAATATAAGATAAAATACACCAGTCAAAATCTTGGACTAGAAAGTAAGAAGATTGCTTTGCAATTTTATAAATAACAAGTTTTCTTCTGAAAATCCTAGTCTATAATGCAGCCATTTACTTCCCGGGCAATTCTATTATTTCTTACATCCTTTGAAAAGGAAAACTGGGACAAAGAAGTAGTTTGGTTAAGATATGCTGCTCAATAAAGAGCAAACCCAAGGTATTAAGGTATTAAACTATACATTTATCAGTACATAGGGTGCTGATGAAATGTCACTTGGCATGAAGTTCTTTTTTTCAGACTTTAAAACCTTTCATACTTTTTTGGTTCTTAATACAATTTAATTCAACGAACACTTATTAAAGCCTGTTGGATATAAAACAGAGGTTTCAAACACATAGCTCACAAACTCCTCAGTGCCCTTGAAACCAGATTAAAATGTAATTGGGGAATATCTGACAAAGTAAATAAAAATACAATATATAATGTCACATAACGAACACGTATAATGTTAACTTGGGGTTTTCTGAGTTGACACGTGGCCTGTGGAAATGCTTATGTATAGTTTGGTGGCTCCCATCTCTATTTCAGTCAGACCCCACTGCTGTCCAGTACTCCACTAGGCACCAGGGGAGATATAGTCAATAAGATTTGGGTCCCTATGCACATGAAGTTTACACTCTGGGAGATAATAATGACCAACTTTTGTATTTTTCAAAAAGCTTTGCATATGTTACTTCATTTAATAATCTTCTAGGGATACTACATGGCTGGGAATTAAGGAATAACAGGTCTTAGAAGAATTAACATTGCAGGTGACCCAGAGGACCATGGAGAGACCTCTGATGGATATAAGAAAGCTAGAGTATTGTCTTTAACAACTGGCTTCCTTTGGTTTGGAGATCCGAGGCAGTGGATCAATGTCCTCCAAGCACTAAACAGGAACTCTCAATACTGTAAAAGCAGTGTGGAGTAACACCACTCTCTACCTAATAAATGAGAATATTTGCAACACACACTATCTAATCAAAAACGCTTCCTACAACTGTGTTTGTGTGGGAGTCTGCTTGCATATGGGAAGGAAGAACATAACCCTTTAATTAGCAGAATATATAGATTTTAATAGATACTAATCATCTCCTAAAATTAGATAATGGAGCCAAAACAACAGATAAACAGACAGTTATATTATTAAGAAGTCAAAACCCTAAAGAACACTGCAGTCTTTCTCACTACTGGAGTACACACAATCTCTTTTTCTCTCTGGTCAATCTGTATATCCATGGGTGAGCTGTACTGATCAATCAATTAACCAACATGCATTTATTAACCACCTACTGTATAGCAGGCACTGAAGAAACATTTGACAAAGTAAATAAAAATGCAATAT
This sequence comes from Petaurus breviceps papuanus, assembly GCF_028583685.1. Lineage (NCBI taxonomy): Eukaryota > Metazoa > Chordata > Mammalia > Diprotodontia > Petauridae > Petaurus > Petaurus breviceps. The sequence goes on from NW_027185771.1 coordinate 5,275,465, forward strand.
ATAATGCCACATAACTAACATATATAATGTTAACATGGAGTTTTCTGAGTTGATATGTGTGGAGACAGAAGTGCAAATAGTTCCTGCCCTCAAGAAATTCATAATTCAATGACTCAGAGTGATTTTGTGGAGGGAACACCAGACCCCAAAGATCCTAGTTCAAGTGCTACCTCAGTCAGGTTCCAGCTGTGTGATCTTGGGCAAATAACTGAACATCTCTTAAGCCTCATTTTCCTCTGGAGAATGAGAAGAATAACACGCACACTACCGGTCTCAGGGGTTACTGCATATTGGCAGAAGACAGAATCACTGCAGAGGAATGGGAGCTTAGACTCGAAAAGTCTGCTTTGCCCTTTGGAAGGGGAGCTTGTCTCTCCCTTTCCCTCACTTCCAGCTGCCTCCATGTCACCAACCTGGGGCCATGCCCAGCACTGACAGGCAGTTCCCTGGCACTGATCCTGGTACATCATGCCAAGTCCACGGAGCATCTCTACCATCACTCCCCAACCTGCCTCCAAACTCAACAATCAACACATCCTGCCATATGGACGGCTCTAACGCAGGATGGCGCCTGTCACCGTGAAGTCAGATCGAAGGCGAAGGCTGCAAAATGAATCACTCTGAAGAGGGACATGTGTCTCCTGCCAGTGAGCATGAAAAGTGGGGAAAACAAATGGAAGTGACATTTAAAATAAAGGAGGGAGACAGGGTGAGAGGGAGAAGGGGAGATTGAAGGGAAGAGGCATCTGGTTTGGTGCCTGCGAGACACATTAGGATGAGAGCTGGGGAGAGAGGTGGGGATGCCTGGAGGTGTTGCCACCTTCCGTCAAGCACTCAGCAGCAGAGGCTTGGGGCTCCCATTTTCCTCTTTTCCAACTTGGATGCCCAAGTCTGAAGGGTGCCTCGCACCCCCAAGGAAGATCTGATAAATAAGCTTCCAAATCAAAATTGTAGGTGACTCAGAGAATAATGGAGAGACACAGGACAACTCTGGGCAGGCTGTGGCATTGTCATGAGTAACGGCCTTCCTTGGGTTTGGAGATTTGGGGCACTAGATAAACATCCTCAAAGCACCACAAGTGAGCTCTCGAAGGAATTGCGGCTGTTTAATCCTAAATGGAGGCCAGTCTTGTAAAGGGGAAGTTTAGAGGAACACCATTCCCTACTTAATAAATGAGAATATTTGCAGAAAGGAGATCTGACCTGTCTGGTTGGCATCTGTCAGAGACAATGAACGGAACGTTAACAGAAAGGATCTCAGTGGACCCTCCTGTTTTGCTTACTTAGGCCAATGCAGTGATGAGTGCCTGCTTGGAGCCTCTACCAGTTCCCACCTCCTGCCTGCTGTCTGTCCCTGGGGGCAGGCAGGCCTTACCTCCCATTTTCAGCTCCCTTTTGTTTTTCTGTCTTCCTCTTTTAGAATGTAAGCTCTGTGAGGGCAGGAACTGTCTCCCTTTCTTATTTTTGTATCCTCAGTGTTTGGTACATAGTAAGCTCTTAATAAGTGTTCTATTTAAAGGAAAATACCACCACTTGACATTTGTTGTGTTTTTTATGTTGCAGACTGTGTTTGCCTGGGCTGAGGCCACTGAGGCTCTGGGTGTGTGTCTCCTAACCGATGACAGAGTGGGCGATCCAGTTCAACAAGTAAAGTGGGCACTGCATGAGAAGTGAAGTCAAAGATGATATGGCCCCTGTCCACAAGGAGCTTATAGACTAACAAGCAGGCTAAGGGAAGTGATCAAATAGCTGTTAACAAAAAGATGGGCAGCTAGGAGGTGCCATAGTGCACAGAGGCCAAGCCTAGCATCAGAAGGACCTGAGTTCAAATCCAGCTTCAGACACTTACCACCTGTGTGACCCTGGGCAAGTCACTTTACCCTGTTTGCCTCAGTTCCCTCATCTGTAAAATGAGCTGGAGAAGGAAATGGTAAATTACTCCAGTATTTTTGCCAAGAAAACCCCAAAAAGGGTCATGAAAAGTTGGACATGATTGAAAATAACTAAACAAAAAGAAGAGGGAGTGTTAAGAGGAAGGGGGGGTCATATCTGTTTAGGGGGACCAGGGAAGGCTTCATGAAGGAGGTATTATCTGAGCTGGGCCTTGAAGGATGCACTGAATGTCCAAACTTATTTCAATAGGGGGAGAGAGAGGGGGGTGGGAATCTCAGATAGAGGAAATACTATTAATCTCTGCATAAGGTTGAGTGTAGCTATGCTTGGGGAACAGCCACCATATTGTTTGACTCAGTCACGGGGTACACATAGGGGTACAAAGGAAAAGCAGGTAGAGGCCAGAGCATGGGGAAATGCAAAGCATGAAGCAGTCTGATCCTTCTTGCATAGGCAGTGAGTAGCCAAAGAAATTTTGTGAATGGCGAGAGAAGAGGTGTATGTTGCTGTTGGGCTGTTTCAGACGTGACTCTATTTGGGGTTTTCTTGGCAGAGACACTGGAGTGGTTTAGCCATTTCTTTCTCTAATTTGTTTTGCTGATGAGGAAATTGAGGCAAACAGGGTGAAGTGACTTGCTCAGGGTAACACAGTTAGCAAGTGTCTGAGGCTGGATTTGAACTCAGGTCTTCCCATCTCCAGGTGCAGTGCTCTATCCATTGTGCCACCTAGCTGCCTGTGGGCATGTGACATGATCAGAAACATGCTCTAGGAAGACTAATTTGTCAAAAGTGTGTAGGATGGGTTAGAGGGATAAGAAGCCAGTAGTGAGGAGACAAGAGGGTCATCCAACAGCCCAGACAAAAGATACTGAGGACCCGAGAAAGAATGAAAGGCAGGGGCAGAGATACTGTGGAGTTAGGATTGACAAGATTTGGGGGTTATGGGGTATGGGAGGGCATTGTTGGGGCTGGGAGACTTGGAAAGGTCAAGGGTGACTAAGGTTTGGGGCTTGGGTGACATAATAAGGGTGATGACTTCTCAACCTGCCAAGCTGAAAACTGGCAGCAGGGAGATTTCTTTTCTCGAGAGATTTTGGGCTGTGATTTAGCCTACATCTAGAGAAAAATGTGCTCTCTGAATGTGCATCAGGGGGCTAGAAGCAAATCAACGGGGCAAGGAAGCCCCACAAAAAAGCCAGGCTGAATTCAGATCACAGACTGGCTCCAAGCAGATCTGGCCCAGTAACTCAGAGTAACCACAGCACTGGCATCAATCAACCCAACAACGTTTATTAAGCTCCTCCTGTATGCTGATCTAGGATCTGGAAGCACTCAGACACCAAGCAAAAACATACCAAAAAACCCCACAAAAAGAAAACAAGGAAAAAGTCCCTGCAACAGGGCTTTGTGGACAGGGAAATCTGATGCAAACATCTTGAAAAATACAAGAGGTCTAAGAAAAAAACTACTGGATGGATTCCGATTGCCATTGATTAATACGGCAGCACAGAGGCAATGGGAGAAGGCCTTTCCTCCTTCAACCATTAGATCCTCTCTCCTATTCTCCTTCCCCATGATTGTGTCAGCAGCAAGTCCCAGGGAGGATCCTTGGGATGAGAGATCACTTGGTGGGGAGTTGTTGCTTTTGGCTGACACAGTGCTTTCCAGCTCAACTTCAGGTTGGCCTCTGATAAGGCAGGGGTCATGGTAAAGAGGGGATCCAGGACCCTGGAGGAACAGTCACAAACAGCAAGGTGTCCTGAGAGCCCTTCCTCCCATCTGCCTACTTTCCTTCCTAAACCTTCACAGAAGCTGCATCAAGACCAATTGTGGTCATTTGATGGAGTGATGGTGGCTGTCTGTGCATAGTAAGGCGGGGCTGGGAGAGTGTCACAGAGCTCAGCTCAACTATAGGGTAAGGGGATAGAAGACTGTTCTCTCTGTGACCTCACAGGCCTAGGATGCTCAGAAAAGGCTATAGCTTTCTGTCCAAGCTTGAATTTTTTTTTATGTCACTGCTAGGAGAGAAATTAGACTCACTAGCCTACTGTCAAATACAAATTAAGAATGTAAAGAAGTTTATTTTAACATGAATGATAGGCACCTCCACTGGGCTCCTTTTTCTAGGGATGGAAAAGTGAGTGCAAGCTCATTTGGTACAAGGCCGAGAAAGAGGCTTGAGGGTGGACATGACCACAACGTCCATCATGGCTTACTACTCTGGGTCAAGTCAGAACTGGAAACTGATACAGACACCACGATCACCCTCAGTTCATCATGACTACCCAAGGGGAAAAAGACCCAGGACCGGGGAGCAGAGGGGGCCACAGCTGCTCCTGGCCTCCATTAGTCCCTCCCCTGGCCTTACTCTGACCACAGCCTCTTTTCTCTGCTTTTACCTCCACATAGAAGCCAGTGCACTTTCAAGATGTCTGGCTCTCTCTTAAAAACCCTGGCAGCAGAGTGGATGCAATCATCTGCCACTCATTTCAGCTAATCATAATAGCCCCTGCACAGCCTGAGTGTCCTAGGGGAATCTCCCCTGTACTGCCCGAGCCCCTTCCCACCTCTGTACCCCACGGTGCCCTATTCTTTTTGCTTTTCTAGCAGATGATAACCCTGGGTGGATTCCATACATTTGCACTGAGTTTTATAACCTGGTTAAATCCTCCTGAAAGACCAGCTCAGCTGGGAGGTACTAACAACTCCGTGTCTTAGAATGAAAAGGAAAATAAAAGTCTCTTAGCCTGGGTCCTGGATTGGACCACACATGATTAAACCCTGGGAGGAGTTGCAAAAGGGTCACCAAAGGATCTCCATCCAGGGAGAGTCTTTCAGCAGGAGATGGATGACCATTTTGGAAAGTTTAGCTATAGATCCTCTTGGCATGGTGGGGGCGGGCGGAGATGGGTGGAGGAGGGAGATGGCTAGATAACATCAAGCAGCCCTAGAAGGAAAGATCTATTTCTTTGCTGAGCAAAAAGCATCTATCTCTACTCCCAGAAAGTCAGGAAGATTGAATAGAAGCACAGGAGTCCTCGGCAGGACCAGGTTTACTTTGACTTGCTGATGGAAGTACAGATTCTCAGCCTTCTCTGGACCTCCTTTTGGGCATAAAAGGGTTAACATGTTATTTGCCTTGAATGCTCGACAGACAGCAGAACTTTGCACCTGGGGAGCCGGACTCTGTGAAACTGTCTCCAGGAAGGCTCTCAGCCTAGGGTGCTTGAGAAGCAGTCTCCCCCCATTTACCCCCCAAACCAAAGTAATTGTTTAATCAAAGCAGCAACTGGCCAACCAGAATCTTCCTTGCCTTTGTTAAATTGTAGTCTTCCAACTGTGATTTTGCAAATCCAGGGGAATCTTTAATTGCCCAGCTGTGCCGCCCCTGATGAAACAAGGATTCCTACTGTTTGTGAAATCATGTTGGACGCGCCAAAAATATCTTTAGCACTAAGGAGAAGGAGGCGAATTGGGGTGGGGAGTGATGGGGGAAGGGAAACCAGGAGGAAGGTTTCTTTGGTAAACTGGGAATGGTCTTATGTTCATATCTGACAGAAGTAAAGCTAAAATTTAATCCACATTGACTGAAAATTTCCTCCAAGAGTCTCTGTTTTTGGACCCTGGCTATGCCTAGTACCATTGGGTGTGGGGAGTCTAGTGCTTTGACACTTGTGAAGCAGGGGTGAGAGAACAAAAGCTGTCAGTAGAAAGTAGAAATCACCAAGATATCTCTGGGGAAGAACCAGGAGAGAACATTGGTAGAGAGAAGATGGGAGGGAGACCCACAGCAAGCTTAGGCAAAAAGAGGGGAGAGGAGAAGGAGATGATGAGGAGGGAGGAAGAGCAGAGTCTAGTTGTCAGATTGTCTTTAAGGACAACAGAAATAGGCTGTGACTGTTTTAAAGACTGAGGATGTCTAATAAGAATGCAGACCTCCCCATCTCTTGGCAGAAAGGCGGTGGACCACAGGTACAGAATGAGGCATACATTTCAGACATGTGAATTTGTTTTTCTTGACTATGCTTATTTGTTACAAGAGAAGGCTTTCATTTGGCAGGGGATGGGTGGGTGGGTAGGGAGAATTATGGGGGAGAGTAGTTATAGTGATACCAAAAAAGAAAAGTGTGTCAATGATCGAGTGCCAAAGAACAGATGGAAGGGGGGCCAAGAGAATCACAATCATGTTAAATTTAATATATATTAATAGAAATTCATGGTTTCCTAAATAACCTCTTTTTTCTTTTCTTTGGAAATGGCAACATTACCGTTGGTTGATATTAACATTCAGGATAGAAAAAAGAGAAAAATTTGAAGAACAAGTGTGTAAAACCATCCTATATTTTAGGGGGTACTCAGCCTCTTGACTGGGGTGATGAGGACAGTGAGTGTCTGGAAGTGTGACATATGACAGGGCAGTCACATCATGGGAAGGAGGAGGGCAGGCAGCTTCAAGGCTGAGGTGCTCAGGAGTCAAATTTGCTTTCAAACAAAGACAATTGAGGTCTCGGCACTTCTGTTTTGAGGGTGAAATAGAGCATTAACTCCCCTCCTCCCCAAGAGTGTTTGCATTTTAGAGTAGGCCTTTGGAACAGAGCTAATTAACAATCTTGTTCCTGATCTGGGGGCAAGAGAGGAATAAAGAAATAAGAAATCTGTCTGCTTCTTCACAAATATTCCTTCTCTATGCCTCTCATCCTGAATAATTTATTTCTACAGCTGGATTTGCTTTGCATCTCAGCTCCATCCACATGGATTTCTCTGAGAGAGTCAACACATTTTCCCCCTCTGGACTTCTTCCCTGGATTGAGAGAGATACCCTTTCCTTGTTAGCCCCCAAAGGTTCTGCTCCTAGCACATTGTGGGGTGGGTCACCCCATATGCTCCTATTTGTCTGTCCACAGTGCTGCACTCCATATTCCAAGTTCAGATTCCCTGGGGTCACATTGGAGGAAATACTTTCAAATTTGGTTTATAAGACTTCTCAGCCCTCAATGGTGGGAATGAAGGGAAGATTTCTATCTTTATAAGTATAACTTCTATCAAGCACTCAAGGAAGAACGTTTAGAGTGGAGGGAAAATGCATGTGGGGGTGGGAGATGCTTGAACCTTACTCTCATTGGAATTGGTTCAAAGAAGGAAGAATATATATACATAGACTCAACTGGGTGTAAAAATCTATCTTACTCACAAGGGAAAGAGGAAGGGAAGGGGAATATGAGAAGGGGGGATGTGATTAAGGGAGGATAGATTAAGGGAGGCAGTGGTCAGGAGCAAAAGACTTTTGAAGAGGAATAAGATAAAAAGAGAGAGAAGGATAAGCAGAAGAAAATAAGATGGAAAGAAATACACAGCTAGTAATCATAACTGAATATGAATGGGATGAGCTCACCCATAAAATGGAAGCAGAGGGCAGAATGGATTAGAAACCAGAATCCAACAATATGTTGTTTACAAGTGACACATTTGAAACAGAAAGACACACACGGAGATAAAAATGAAGAACTGGAGTAGGATCTGTTCCACTTCAGCTGAAGTCAGAAAGGCAGGGATAGTGATCGTGATCTTAGACAAAGCAAAAGTAAACCCAGACCTAAGTAAAAAAGGCAACGAGGGAAACCACATTTTGCTAAAAGGTACTATAGATAATGAAGTAATATAAAAAAAAAATTTAAGGGCAAATTTCTCAGATAAAGGATTCATTTCTCAAACATATAGGGAAATGAATCACATTTATAAAAATAAGAGCCATTTCCCAATTGTTAAATGGTCAAAACATATGAACAGGCAGTTTTCAGAAGAAGAAATCAAAGCTATCTGTTGTCATATGAAACATGCTCTAAATCACTATTGATTAAAGAAAAGTATTATTTAAATATTTCTGAGGTACCACCTCACACCTTTCAGAAATGACAAATGATAGAGGGGATGAGGGAAATTAGGTACACAAATAACCCATTAGTGGAATTGTGAACTGGTCCAATCATTCTGAAGAACAATTTGAAACTGTGCCCAAAGAGCTATAAAACTGCACATACCCTTTGACCCAGCAATACCACTACTAGGTCTTATCCCAAAGAGATAAAAAAAAAAAGGAAAAGGACCTATTTGTTCAAAAATATTAATAGTGGTTCATTCTGTGATGACAATGAATAGGAAACTGAGGGGATCCTCATCAACTGAGGAATGACTGAACAAGTTATGAATATGATTGTGATGGAGTACCATAGGAAATGACTAGGGGGGGTGATTTCAGAAAAACATGGTGAGACCCCTATGAACTGATACCAAGTGTAGTGAGCAGAGCTGGGAGATCACTGTGTGTAGTAACAGCAATGATGTAATGATGAGCAACTGGGAAAGACTTGGCTACTCTGATCAATACAATGACCTAAGACAATTCCTGAGGAGTCATGATGAAAAAAATGCCATTCACCTCAAGGGGGGAAACTGATGAATTATGACTACAGACTGAAGTATAATTTTCTCTTTTTCTCTATTTTCCTTGCTTTTTTTGGTGATACGGTTATTAATATTGAAATACGCTTAGCATGATTTCACGTGTATAAGGGATATCATTTTGCTTGCCTTCTCAGTGGGTGGGGAAGGGGTGGGAGGGAGGGAAAGAATTTAGAACTCAATATTTAAGAAGTGTTAAAATTAAATAATAAAACTTTTAGAAAAGTATAGCATCTACTTACTTGAGTTGGAGGGAAATGGTTGTGGGGTGGGGGGAAGAGAAGGCAAAGGAAGGCAGCATCCTCAGTGAACAATCCCCAAATTACACTGTGCTTTACAATGACCCCAGGCCTCTCCTCATGTGGGCTAATCTAAAATTGGTTTATGAGGATGCCAGGAATAATTTGGCATGTGTCATTTCAAATATAATTTTAATGATAATCAATATTTAATTATAATTCAGAAATAATTTTTAAAAATCAAATAATTTCTATACCTTGCCCATTCTTTCAGGTCCTTGTAAGAAAGTGACTTGCCTTCACGAAGCTGGACCACAGCAGTAATCCGCTGACCCCATGTCATATCTGGAACTCCAATGACAGCCACATCTGGGGACAAAAAAATGTCCTGAAGACACTGAGAAACTGAGGACATAATGAACAAAGTCTCTGGAAGGTTCAGATAATAAATCAAACAATGAAGAATGTGGCAGAAGGAGTACCATAATGTGTTAAAAGAATTAATGAGGGCGGCTAGGTGGCTCAGTGAATAGAGCACTGGCCCTGGAGTCAGGAGAACCTGAGTTCAAATCCGGCCTCAGACACTTAACACTTACTAGCCGTGTGACCTTGGCAAGTCACTTAACCCCAATTGCTCTACCTTCCCCCCTCCAAAAAGAAAAAGAAAAAAAAAAGAATTAACAACCTAGTCAATGTTGGAGGCCCAAGCTGAAATAATAATAGTAATAATAGCTAACAACTAGTATTTATATAGAGATTTAAGGTCTGCAAAGCACTTTATAAATATTATCTCTTTGATCCTCAAACAACCATGGGGCGGGGAAGGAGATGCTGTTTTTAGTCCCACTTTAGAGATGAGGAAACTGAGGCAAAGAGAAGTCAAGTGACTTGCTCAAGGTTATAAACAGCTAGCAAGTGTCTGAGGCAGGATTTGAACTCAGGTTTTCCTGACTCCATGTTTAGCGCTCTATTGACTGCATCACCTAGCCATACTTTGCAAAGGAGCCTCTCTCTAATCCACATCCTAAAGAGATCGTCATAGAAGCACAGAATTATAGTCAAACAGAAAGTACCTAAGAGTTCATCTCATCCAACCTCTTCATTTCATAGAGGGGAAAACTGAGGAAATGATTTGCGAAAAATAACAGAAAAATGAGTAAGAAGAGACAAAGAAGTCAGCGACGTGGACCCATGCACTGAAAATATCTGAATAGCTTTTCGACGCTCCACAACTTTGGTCGTTTTGTGGTGTTGCTGCTCCCACGACATTGCTGGTGTCACTGCAGACAGTGTTATCTTGGTCCTGCTGACTTCACTCTGTGTCAGTTCATGTCAGTTCTCAGTGCTTCTCTATATTTACCATGTGTATCCTTGCTGTTGTTGTTGTTGAGTTGTTAAGTTGTGTCCAACTCTTTGTGACCTCATTTGGGGTTTTCTTGGCAAAGATTACCGGAGTAGTTTGCCATTTCCTTTTTTAGTTCATTTTGAAGGTGAGGGATTAAGTGATTAAGAGACTTGCCCAGGGTCACACAGCTAGTAAATGTCTGAGGCCAGATTTGAACTCAGGAAGATGAGTCTTCCTGACTTCAGGCCCAGCACTCTATCCACTGGGCCACCTAGTTGCCCGTCCTTTCTTACAGAACAGTAATTAATAGTCTATTAAATTCATAATTAAAAAAGAAGTCATTCCCCAACGGATGGGCATCTACTTTGTTTCATTTTCTCTGCTACCATAGAAAGTGCTAAGATAAATATTTTAGTGCCTATGGGGACTTTCTCTTATCAGTGACCTCCCTTGGGGTTTTACACCTCGCAATAGAATCTCTGAGTCAAAGGGTATAAGCTTTGTAGTCACTTTATTTGCATAATTCCAAATTGCTTTGCAAAACTAAATCACAGTTACATCATCAATGTCTAGTGTGCCTATCTTTCCACAACCCCTCCAACATTGACTATTTCTATCTTTTGTAATTTTTACCAATTTTCTGTGTGTGAAGTAAAACCTCAAAAATGTTTTGATATGTATTTCTTTTATTATTAGCAATTTGGAGTTTTCTTCCATATGACTGGCAATAGTCTGCAATTCTGTTTATTCATATGCTTTGGTGTAGTTACTTGTTCCAGCCTATTGGAATGTTCTGTTTCCCCAAGATCTAGTAAGAATGAATATAATCTTAATAAGGAAGCAGAAATGTCATCAAGGTAAAAATCACCAGTCTGTTTTATCCCACTTGATGTTGGATTCTTAACCAAGAAGCCATCCTGGATTTTTAATTCAGCCCCTCCCAAGTATAATAAATAAAATATGATTGCTGAATATTTAAACCTGTAAGTGATCCTGCTTTATTTATTCCCTGGTTTTTCTAGAAGGAGAATTTATGACCCTCAGAATATCTAGGGTCCAGACTAAGATATGTCTAAGACATGGTCACTAATACCACAACCAAAACTGGCCCAGTGCTTAAGCTTTGATATTAAGAGGCTATGGCACTGAGTGATAGGTGTAACATGGATCAAAGGAAAATCTAGAAGAATTATTAGGACTCTTTTCCTCATGCTAATTTTCATTATCTCCACTGAATCCCTTTTCCAATGTTATTTTGTCAATGTAGGTATATGTTCTGCAACTGAGTAGATATTCTTTGAGAGTTTGTATTCCCAAAAAATTTATTGCCCTAAGGCCAGCCTAATTAATGATCAGGCTTTCTGAACTGACCAAGACCAGCCCTCAGACAGCAGACACAGAATCCATCACTGAACTTGGTAGGGTCTGCCAGAATTTGAATCCAGTGGACTAGCCCAAATTAGTCACTTCCATGCCACAAGAAGACAGTGGAGAAGGTATTTAGTGGAGGTAATGAATAATGCCATCAGAAGACATTAGAATGACCAACACCTTAGGATATATCATTCTACTACTCAATATACCTTAACTGGTAGAATAATATATCCTAAGGCAATGATCACTCAATGATGGCATTATTTTAGAATGGCCAGACATGATGAATATGAGGAATTCAGAGAACTGTTAGAAGATTTGTATGAATTGATACAGACTAAAATGAGCAGAACCAAAAGACTAATATATATAAGGATTATAATAATGTAAATAAGAAGAAACCAACTTCAGAATAAAGAAAAAAAACCCAATGAGAGTCCTGGAAATAGAATGTGCCCTCCTCTCAGCAGAGAGAGGTGAGCTTATCTAGGGCAGGATTACAAAATCCTGAATATATACATGCCAAATTTAGTCATTGTTATCAGGTGTTTTTGCTTAAAATCTTTTTTTGGGGGGAGAGTGATTATATAAAGGAGGGTTTGATCTGAAAAAGTCCTCCCCCCCAAATGATTATGATGTAAAGACAAATGGCATTAATAAAATTTATTTTTTTGATCAAGTTTGGCCCTGAAAAAGTGATGAGATCCTCCTTTCTCTGCAGAGACAGGAACTCTGGCTGTGGAAGATTTACTATATTATCCTTTGACCTCTCTTTCATTTCATTCTTTCCTACAAAGAAGGAGGACACAAAGAAGAGGAGACAGAAAACACAAGCTGCTCCAGAGGATAGAATGCTAGATTTGGAGTCAGGAAGCCATAAGTTTAAATTCTTCAGACACTGACTAGTGGGGTGGCCCTGGGCAAGTCACTTAACCGGTGCCTGCCTCAGTTTCTTCAAGCATAAAATGGGGCTAACCAAAGCAACTACCTCTCACGGTGGCTGTGAGCATCCAGTGATACAACCTGTGTGAAATACTCTCCAAACCTTAAAAATGTTCAATAAACAATTGTTATTATTATTATGAAATGAAGATAAATATTATTAAAGTTATTATTAAAGATCACATGTTAATTTTTTTAAACTCTAAAAATGAGCCTGGTGTGATGGTGCATGCCTGTGACCTCTTCTACTGTACCTAGAAGGCACTTGATAAATGTTTATGGATTGGCTGGTTGCTGCTGGCAGAGGCTGAGGCCAGTCAGTGGGTCACTTGTGTGTGGGGTGTCTGAACCAAGTCCAGCACTGACATGGCGAGCCCCTGGTAGGAAGAGTGGAGCAGGGGACAAGCTCTGTACTTAGCCCTGGCACCGGGCCCACGGATGGCCGGCTGCTGCATTTCCAGCCCAGATGAGAGGGAGACCCTCCAGTAGCTGGAGAAGCCCCTGGCAGAGCAGGCCCTTACCCACGATGCTCGGGTGACAAAGCAAGTGGCGTTCCACTTCCAGAGCACTGATTTTGTAGCCGCCGCTCTTAATGATGTCCACGGATGTGCGGCCCATGATCCAGTATCTGCTATCCTTGAACACGGCTGTATCTCCTGCAAAAGAGAGGTGATCCCTGTTCATGTCTATTCCTTGTTAAGCTTCAGTTTACTGAAATTCTATTAACCAGCAAATGCCACCCCAAGCAGTATGGTTAGCTGAAGTCTTATTGTCTCCAAGCCATGGGATGGAATATGACTTGTTATACAAAGCTATGTACGTGCCGCCTCCTACACTGACCCCGACACAGGGAGGTCATTTCGGTCCTCTTCAAGCACGAAGGACAACAACAGACCAACTAGCCTCCGTTATACTGTGAGCTCTTGGAGGGCAGGGACCATGGTTTTGCCTTTTTCAGTAGACCCAGTGCATAGTACGGCACTTGGCATCTAGCAAGTGTTTAATAACTGCTTCTTGACTTGCTGACCATGAAACTAGAAAGTTCTGTGTAACATAGGCCAAGGATGGACTGGCTGTTTATCATTTAATGGCCCACTCTGTCAAGTCAAAGAGTGGCAGATGGTCTTCATGAATTGTTGTGGCCCCCAAATTAATCACTTGGTGGTCAAGCAGCTTATGGAGACCATCTCCGAAGTTGCATGTGTGGGGGAGAGGGGCTAAGAGCCCCACCATTGAGTGGCTGCAGACTCAGTCCTACCCCCTTCCCCAAGAGGCCCCCATCTGTCTTTTTTTTCTTATATCCCCAAAATGCCTGGCACATAGCAGATACTCAATAAATGCTTGATGACTTATTCTCCCCCAAAAGATCTTTCGATCTAAACACTGAGCAGAATCTGAAATCTATATATTTTTTCCATCACTCTTCAATAGAAGAAAGACTTAGCTGGGGGAGAAATTAGAAAGCCCCACCAGGAGGCTTTCTCTGGGAGTTCTGGTTTCTGCTCTCAGAATCCATTCCATCTTGTACCATGTCCCTGACAAAATCACCAAACATCCCCGGGTCTCTAGCTGTGCACATGAGGCTCGCTGCCATGCTTGTGAAAGGCTCCGAGATCCTCAAATTCAGGAGTTTGTAAATGCAACACAAAACCAGGAGACGTGAATCTGATGACTTTGGCACGGGGCTGGGGTGGTAATTTTTCCAGGCGAGGGAACAGGAGGAGCTGTAATTATGAAAGGGCATGGATGTCACTGGGGATGATAGCAGAGGAAAGTCGATGGGATTAGAATTCCTTCTGCAGAGTTCAGAAGGAGGGTGGGAGAACGAAAGGAAAGAATGAAGTGTGGCAGGTGTGCTCTGGTAATTAGGCACTCTTTCTGGTCCTGGGAAGATGGAGGATCGGGGTCATCTCAGCACAACCTGGCTAAATGCTTAACAAACTGTTGCACTTTGATAGCTCCTTAACATGATTAGGCCCATTCTGCTAATACAGCCTCTGCCAACCTTTGGGCTAAGGGTGGAGGGAGGAGGGAAGGTGTCTCCTGGCCTCTGATTTCAATTTCAGACTCTTGATAGGAGCACCAGGGGGCTCTTAGCTTTAACCTACCTGTCAATCTTTCTTCTCTCTTTAATGATGCAAGGTTCCATTGTGTTCACACACTGAGCTTGATTCCCCACTGGGGTTTCACTGACAGCCCTGACTGCAGAGGTCTGAAAGCTCACACACAGGAGCTGGCCAGGATATCTGGGCAAATCAGCAATCTCAGATGTACAGAAGGGAGAGCAGGATCGACAGAGCCCAGTCATTTGGAGTATATTTTCTTCTAGTCCTCAGCATGGCTAGATAGGAGTTAGACCTGGTTAAGGAATGTGAGGGATTTGCTGGCGCTGGAAGTGCCTTTTTTCCCTGCTGGTTCCATAGCAGGCAAGCAGAGTGTAATGCTAGTGATTGACCCAGGCCATCATATAGGCCACCCACTTCGCTTGGATAAGTAAAAAGGTGGTGCTCCATTAGAAATGCTTCTAGTATCTAGATGCTGAGTTCCTAGCAAAGTAAATATAATGGTATGGGGAAGGAATTGAAGACCTGGTTTTGAAGTCCAGTACTGACTTTTCTGAGTATCTTTGTCAAAGGACCACAATCACCTAGTCTTTCCTAGGCTTGGTTTCCTCACTGCTACATGGGCATCATTTTTATTTAATTAATGTATAATTAATTAACTCATTTTTAGTTTTCAAAATTCACTTCCATAAGATCTTGAGTTTTAAATGGTCTCCTTCCTCCCCAAGATGGCATGTAATCTAATATAGGCTCTACTTATACATTTATATTAAACATATTTTCACATCATTCATGATGTAGAGTCAGAACTAATGAGAAGAACCATGAGAAAGAAGAAACAAAACAAAACAACAGAAGAAAAGGAGAGCAAATAGTGTGCTTCCATCTGCATTCAGACCCTGAAGTTTTTTCTCTGAATGTGGATGGCATTTTCCACGATGAATCTTTTGTGGAATTGTCTTAGATCACCATATTGCTGAGAAGAGCTAAGTCTGTCAAAGTCAGTCACAATGTGGCTATTACTGTGTACCAAGCTGTCCTGGTTTTGCTCATTCCACTTGGTATCTGTTAATATATATCTTTCCAGGTTTTTCTGAAGTCCATCTGCTCATCATTTCATTGTATGCCATTAGATTCATATACCACAACTTGTTCAGCCATTCCCCAACTGATGGACATCCCCTCAATTCCCAATTCTTTGCCACCATAAAAAGAGCTGCTATAAATATTTTTGTGCACGTGGGTCCTTTCCCCATTTTTATGATCTCATTGAGATATGGGCATCATTTAAAAATACATTTTATCAAGATTATTTCCTGTTTTATATCACCAAAATTTTTCAGTATCCCTTCCTCTCCTCCCTCCCAGAGAGTTGTTCCTTATAGGAAATATTTTTTAAGGAAAGAAAAGGAGAAAAACAATTAGCAAAACATAACAATACACCAGAAAAGTCTGAAAACATATTTAACATGCCACATTTGTGGACTTCTGAACTCTGCCAAGAAGAGAGATGGGGTATCTCTTCGATGGGGCCCATGCTGCTTTTTTGTAATTTTGCAAATTTTCCCCTCAGCCCTGCTCCTGACTTTCTAGAATCCCATACCATGCCTCTGCTGCATCCTGGAACTTTCCTCAGTGCTGGAGGAAGAGCCAACTAACCCTTTGGCCTTCTCACTCTGGAATATACCTATGCCAGGTTCCCCCTCACCTTCTTACATTGGTCAGGTCCTCCTGAGGTCTCCATTTTGTGGAAGGGCTCAGGTTGGGCAGTCTTCATTCCCCTCCCCCACCTTCAAAACCATCACTTCCTTACCTTCATTTCCCTCTACTTTCCTCCTTTTCAGCTCCCTTTGGTGGGCTGCCTTCTCCCATTAGAATAGTAGCTGCTCGAAGGCAAGGCTTATCTTTCTTTCTGTCTATATTAATATCCCAAGCACTTGACACAGTGCCTGTACATAGTAATTGCTTAATAAATGCTCATTTCCTTCCTTCTTTCCTAGAAACATCCATGTTTAATTGTTTTGTGATTTTTATTTCCGTCTGCATTGTAGTCATTGTGTGTGTGTGTAAAATTTTTAGCTCTGCTGATTTCCCTCTGAATCAATTCATATAAGTCTTTACATGCTTCTTTGAATTCATCACTTCTTACAGCACAGTAATATAAAATAGGAATATTAATATGATCTGTAAACCGCATTGGTGGAGAAATTTCCACACCATGACCTCCCTATAGCATGTATAGTCCTTCATATATCTGTATACATAGCCAGGTAAATCAGGGAAATGGTGAAAAAATCTTTTACTCTGAGTTTAAGAAATCTTTTTGACAATCTTCAATGCTATTTTAAGGGAAACTATGGTAAAATATGGGCTTTGTTGTTGTTCTGTCATTTCAGTCATGTCTGACTCTACGTGACCCCATTTGGAGTTGTCTTGCAAAGACACTAGAGTTGCTTGCCATTTCCTTCTTCAGATCATTTTACAGATGAGGAAACTGAGGCAAACAGGGTCAAGTAACTTGCCCAGGGTCACATAGCTAGTAAGTGTCTGAGGACAGATTTGAGCTCAGATCTCCTTGACACCAGGCCTGGCATTCTATCCTCTGTACCACCTAACTGCCCTCAAGATGTGGGCTAGAACAGTGTAAGGTTATGAGACAACTCCAAAAGACTCATGACTGAAAGAGAGGCCCACATCCAGAGAGAGAGATGCCGAGTCTGAATGCAGAGTGAAACAAGCTACCTGCTCTCTTTCTTTGTCTTGTTTTGTTTTGTTTCTTCTTGGCCATGGATCATTCCATCAGTTATAATCCTTCTGTACAACCTGACTAATGATTAATGTGAAGATATTTATAGATCCTGTATTCGAGTGCATGCCGCCGTGATGGAGGGGGAGAAAAAAATGAAACTCAAGGGACTGCGGAACTGAATGTTGTAAAATAAAAGCAAATAAAAAAAAGATGTGGGCTAGGAGATGATATTATTATTGCTGGTTGTATTTGTCCTTTGTTTTCCATATTAGTTGAATAATCTAATAGTCACTATTGGTTTGACATCAATTTGGAATGAACTCTCCCCTAGGAGGATCCCAGAAATCAGTTGTTGGTTATTTAAACTGTTAATATTTTAATTAGTGACTTGGATAAAGGCATAGATGACTGGTTTATCAAACCTGGGCAGAGAACTAGGTACTGAATGATGGAGTCAGGCTCCGAAGACATCACAGAAGGCTATAATGTTGGGCTGAACTCATCAATTTATTCAATAAGCATTTATTAAGTGCCACTCCAATCCATCCTGTTTTCCTCTTGCTCTATTCCTGGTGCTCAGCACAGTGCCTGGCGTATAAAAGGTTCTTAATGAATGTTCACTGAATGACTGTTATGGTGCTTAAGGATACAAAGGCAAAAGCAGTTCTTGCTTTTAAGGAGCTTACATTGTATTGCACGTGAGTATATAAGATGTGTACAGGTAAGAGGGTACGCATATATACCAAGTAATTTCCAGGGCAACCTAATTTCTCTGCAACTGTAGAGTTGAGGAATCCAATAAGACGCATTCAGTAGTGATAAATGCTGTCTTATACTTGAGTTAAAAAACCCAACTTCACAGATACAAGGTTGGCAGGGTATAGTTTATCGGAAAGCAATTTGGGGATCTCAGCAGACTGCCAAATCTAAGAGTCAATACTGTGACAGACCAGTTGAGAAACCTAACATGACAGAAGGCTCCGCTCTACTGTGTTTGTCCACCTCTGGAATATTGAGTTCAATTCTCGGTGCCACATTTTAGGAAGGGCACTGATAAATGAAAGAGTGGCTAGGGGTGGGCAGCCAGGATCATAAAGGACCTTAAGATCATGCCATATTAGGAATGGTTAAAAGAACTAGGAATACTTAGCCTGGAGAGCAGAAGATTCAGGGTGAAGCAGGATGATTGTCTTCAAATCCCTGAAAGGCTATCACATGGAAAAGGAAAGAGCTTTTTTTTTTTTTCTGGCCTGCTTCCTCTAGAAGCAGTAGGTAGAAGCTTCAAAAAGTCAGATTTAGGCTTAATGTAAGGAAAGAAGAAATAAAATGAAGGCTGATCACAAAATGGGGTTGGTGTGCTGTGAGAATCCAGAGAACCACTTGGCTTCTGTCTCATTAGCACTGATGCCATCTTGTGCTGCCACACGCATTGTCCTCCGTCTATTTCATTCTCGGAAAATAGACGGTATAAACCATCCATTGTTTTGTAAAATGCAGGTGGATGCAATTAATCAGCATGTCCCAATTCTGGGAAAGGAAAGACCTTGAAACCTACTTGGCCCTTCCCTACTTGACTGAAACTCACTCTTCCCCTTTCCAACTTGGAAAATCCATCATCTTTCCTCCAATTAGAAATCAGATTACCTAATTTTGTATCCTGGTTCATATCCTATTGTTTTTCTAAAAATGCATTAAAAAATCCATCTCTCCCTGTATTTGGGGTCCAGTACCAAGCTGACAAGGCCTGGTTCTGATTTGTTATGCATGCATTGCTTAGTAAATTGATAGGCTCAGAAACTCAAAATATTGTTTTTTCAGTCATTTCAGTCAATCCACCCATCACAGGAAAAATTTCCAAACAATTACAGTTATCTCTAAGGGTTGCATCATTAGGTGAGGGCAGTCTCTCACTGCAGGAATTCAAAAGCTGGATGGTCACTCATTTGATGTGCTCCAGGGGAGACTCTCAGTCTCAGGCAGAGGTTGGACTATACAACTTTTGAGGTCCCTTCCAACTAGTAGAATCTGCCATCCTTCTGCACCCAAGTAGGCTCGAAGTCATTTAATTAAAAGTCACTTGAGCTCTCTTAATCACACATGGCTGCTTTTGAACATTTCTGATGCATTCAATGTAGAGCTTTTCCCCTCTCCAGTGATATGATAGAATTAGGGTGCAGACCGAGACATACATTTTTGGACATAAGTCAAGTCAAGTCAAGGCAACAACCATACCTAATATGGGCCAGCTCCTGTGACTGAAAGAAAGGCAACAATTTGTTTTACTTGACTATTTATATTTGTTACAAGGGTTTTTGTTTTTGTTTTAAGCTGATGGGGAAGAAATGGGAGTGAAAGGAAAGATTTTTGTTAATTGGAAAGATGAAATAAAAAAAGAGAGGGGTCAGAATATGATCTTTATGGTTGCTTCCCTCTCTAAATCTTATGATCCTAGGATCATAACCAACAGAGAATGAGGTGATACAGCTGTACCCTCCTTTCCCTAAAATGTGATAACTCCATGGGAGGGTGTGGTCATGGGCGAGAAGGAAGCTGTTCTTTCCTAGTTCCCTTTCCCCCCCACTTCAAGATCTACCAAAAGAGAACCTTTTCCACCCCCAAAGGGTTTTGTTCTTAGAGTAATTAGCCAGGTGCATTTTAACATTTTAATCTTTCCCCTAAAGTATTGGATGTTGGCCATTAGCGGCTCTGGGATACACATTTCTTCCTACTTAGTGTGCGGGGTGTGTAATATTTGTAATGCCTGTCTGTTTATCTATATTGCCTGCCTTAGGTCATAAGCTCCCCAAGGGCACAGGCTATGTCTGCTCAGTTTTCTTTTGTGCAGGACCCAGAAGAGCATCAAACACACACAAAGAACACTTGTAATCAGAAGAGTTGGGTGCACATTCTGACTCTTTTCACTACTTTTGTGACCATAGGCAGGTCATTGTGCCTCTGTCTGCTCTTCTGTAAAGTAAGGGAGTTGGATCCCTAATGTCCCTTCCAGAATTAAGATCCTATAAGACCAGCACTTAATCAATATTTAATGAACATGATGGTGAGGAAAGGGCCCTCCCTCTTTTCCCCACCCCATATGGTGCTTTCTCTAAAATTCTCACTTTGGACCCTTCTGGTTCTGCATGTGGCCACAGGCACCCATCTCTCTGCTTTAGGCAGATGCCCCTGGGAATGGCTGGTAAGGAAATGTAAGTACACTCTCTCCACCACAGATGACAGACAGAAATTACCCTCTGCACTGTCCCAGCTGTTATCAACCAACAACTAGTATGTCCAGAACAATAACACACCAGGCAGCTGCCATGCCAATGAGGTTTGCCAACTCCAATGAGACTTGTTAAAAAATTGTGGCTTTTTAAAAAAAACCTTGTTATTCCTTTTAAAATAATGGCAGTGCATCAGACACAGAAACCAGATCCGGCACCAGCCACACATCCAGAGCCTGTAGGGCATGTTTATTTCTCACTACAGTCTCAGAACATCAACGTTATACCATATAATTTGATCAACTACGCTAATAGAATGCTAAAAATGTCCCAGATACGGTCGAGTTGGTGGCCCAAAAGAATCTCCCCTCTACCATCTAGAAGGTCTTCTACCATTTTAGACAATGGCTTCTGTTCTCCACATTGATGTTGATGGGCCACCATGTCCAGCTCTACCTTGGAGAGAGCCCACATGCTCCCACAGTTGGGGATTGTCACAACCTCCCCAAAGACTTACAAAACAACATTCTAGATAGAAAAAGGGAGGCCTGACAGGCATTAATAGCCTGTTAATCATTTCCAAAGGTTGATAACGGCATGTGCAAACATACGCTTCCATTTCTTCAGTTTGGTTTTCTTACTCAAACAGTGACACTCAACCACCTGGTATTCTATAACACTCTCTCCAAACTATTCACAGTGCATTCATACATTTTACTGTAGCTTGTCAGTCCTTGCAAGGCAGGTAAAAGGCAGTTATTGTTATTTCCTTATCACAGAAAGGGGAAAATCGGGCTCAAAGGAGATAAGTGATTTAGGATACTAGGATCCAGAGAAGAGAAAGAGACAGGAAGGGATCTTAAAGCAGAAAATGTCAGAGATGGAAGGGGCTTTAGAGAGTCACCTAGCCTAATTCTTTTATTATACAAAGTAGGAAACTGAGATCCTGAAAAGGATGGGGATTTTCCAACAGTCACATAAAGGTAGTAAGTGGTAGAGAGGGATTTGAACCCAAGTCTCCCAACTGAATCTAGCACTCTTTCTGTTCCATTAAACTCTACTTGGCTGGGGTCATGATGAGAATTAAGGACACAATTAGGGCTACAGAGAGAATATATGCTTTTTGGCTCCCTAGCTCCCACTGTGTGTCCCAGTGAAAAATATGTCCTTCAAGGTTCAGCTCAAGCACTCCCTTATTCATACAGCTTTCTCTGGCTATCCTTGCCTGGATGTATCTCTCCTTTCTAGCATTCATGCCATATTAGCATCAGTTGAAGGATGGTAATGATTCATTGGGGGAAGAGAAGATTTAGGGGGAAGGTGATAGGGACTTTCAAATATTTGAAAGTTTGTCATGTGGAAAGAGTGATTAGTCTTGTTCTGTTTAGGCCAGGAACAATGAGTAGAAACTGCTAAGAGTCAAATTTAGAACTGATGCCAGAAAAAGCTTCCTCCCAACCAGAGCTATCTAAAGGTGTAATGGACTGTTTGGGAGGTCGTGTGTTCTTTAACTAGAGACTTGAGGTCTTTGAGCAGAGGCTGGATGACCTCTTTTTGAGTGTCACAGAGCAAATTCATTTTCCAGTATAGGTTGGACAAGATGGTCAATGAAACTTCTTTCAACTTTGAAATTCTGTGATCTTCTGAATCTCCACTGTACTTAGAACTGCTGTCATACAATTGTATGATTAAAATAGTGATTAACTGTTGAATGTGTATTCATTTTATCTCTCCAACTAAACTGTAAACCCCAAGGTACACTTAATTTGTACAGGATGACCTCATTCTACTCACTTAGTGCTGCCCAAGACCCAAACCTTACCCCTTTACTTGCCCATTTGGGAGTTTCAATGGATGATAAATACACTGTCACTGACAAAAGCAACAAGACACCCATGGACAGTCAATTCATTTGAATGAGCACTTCATAATATGTGCTAGGCACTATACTCAAAGCGCAGTACAAAAACAAAAATGACTCAGTTTTTACTCTCAAGGATTACAGTCTACTTTGGGGATACAATAATATGTAGAGAAGCATCCAAGGCAAGGAGGGATGAGAGTAAAGAAGGGGTCCTAACCAGGTGTCCTATCATTCACTGAGAAGGGAATGAAGACTTTTACTCATGCTAGGTGGGTAGCAGCTAGAAGGTTGGAAACAAAGGTGGAGGGCTGAATGAAGATAATAAAGAGACCAACACCAAGAATGCCCATGTCACAGAACTCTTGTGAAGACCAAATGAGATCATATCAATATTTTGTAAACCAAAAATTGCCATATAAACATTGAAGATGATGACAATGATGTCATCAATCAGAGGAGTGATGAGGAGAAGATTTATATCAAGCATGAAGGGCAGCCTGGGAAAAGGCAGGAGATGGCCAAGGAACAGTAACAGTGTGTGTTTGGCTAGAGTATAGAGTGTATGAAGGACAGTGATATTTGAAATAAAGCTGAAAAGGTGAGCTGTAGATAGACTGTGGAGGGTTCCGAATGCCAGGCTAATGAATTTATATTTTATTTTAGATGTAGTATGGAACCACTGAAGGTTTCTAAACAGGGAGGTGACACAGCAAACCTGCACTGTAGGATGGTTATTTTGGTGCCTGTATTAAGGATGGATTTGGAGAGGACAAAGCCTGGAGGCAGGGAGATCAGTTAGGAGACTACAACAATGGTCTGAATGAGTGGTTTTGAAGTGAACTAAAGTGGTTGCAGAAGGAATGGAGTGGAGAGAAGGGGAGAAATATCCTAATTCTACCTTCAAAATCAATAATATAAGACAACTTAGTGACTGATTGAATGAAGGATTCAAAAATAAATCCCAAGTTCAGAATCTGGTGCCTGGGAGTATGGTGAGGTTATTAACAGAAACAGTCAAGTTTGGAGTAGGAAACATGAAGAGTTCTGTTTTGGTCCAGTTGAATTTAAGATGGCAACTGGACTTCAATGTGGAGATGTAGGACTGGAGCTCAGGAAAGAGGTCAAGGCTTTAACTGTATGTCGTTGGAGTCATTTCCATAGAGGTAATAAGTTGAATCTGTAGGACTGGATGAGATCAACGTGGAAGAGAAAGAGAGGGAGGGATGGAGAGGGAGGGATGGAGGGAGAGAGAAGTCCCGGGCCAGAACTTTGGGAGATGCCTACATTTAGGGGACAGAAGATGGATGATGAACCAGTAAAGGAGATTGATATGTTGAAGAACTATGAGGAAAAAAGTCATGGAAGCCAAGGGAGAAGTGAGTATATAGGAGAAGGAGATGGTTATGGGAAGAGGCAAAAGCGTCAAGGCAGGCCTTGTCTTACAATGAGTCACTTTAAGACATGGTTTATTACAACATGTTTTTTTGTATTCCCAAACAAAGACATTCTCCTGCATTCCCCATAGCACCTATCCCTGAGCTAGACACATGAGAAATATGTCTTAATAAATGTTTGCTGGTTGGAAGAGAGAAGTCTGCCATTTTACCACTAATCAGTCATCTCACAAATGCATGGCATTGGCCATGAGAGAACAGGCAGAGACCATGGACAGATTAGCCCAAGTTCAAACTCTTCAAGTTCATGTCTTATTGACAGTAGGTCAGTGATGCTGCCATTCTATCAAAAGAGTACAATCACACCAGGTCAGGTCTTCTAAGAGTCCTCCAAAGGAAGGAGAAGGATAGACAAGAAGGAAGCTCCTCACAATCTTCTTAGTGCCTGAGCAGATGTGCCGGTTCAAACTGTAATTGGTAATGGACACTGGTATCTGGAAGATGTTGATGCCCTGAAATTGTAGCCAAGAAGTAATCACAGCTCTCTGGCATTTAACATGTTTCTTTTGCCTTTCAAGGGCATGAATGGGGTCACAGAGACCACCTTAGCTCTGAGGTAAAATGGTGACCTCAGTGGCTGGTACAAGTCATCTTATTTCAAGAAACGTGATCCAACATTTAAATGGGACTCGGAGAGTGGCTCCTCTTCTTCCTTTTCCTGCTCTTCCTCCTCCTTTTTTCCTTTCTTTCTTCTCCTCTTCTTCCTCCTCTTCCTTCTCCTCCTCCTTTTCCTTTTCCTCCAGTATACAACAGCTTCCTTGCAGTTCCTTCCTCAAGGTGGAAAACCTCTCCAATACTGTTTTTCCCTAAGCCTACAAGCAGATGCCATTGCATCTCAGGCTTTATGAGAGGTGGGGACACATTAGGGGCTAACTGGATACATGGCAGTTCACTGAGGCAATATGAGAAACTAACTGGACAGAACATCTGAGTGGGCTGGATGGGGGCTGCCAGTAGCAGGGCATTTGCTTCTCAGCATCAGGGACAATGAGAGAGCTTTTGGAGGATGAAATTGTCAAGATGGCATTCTGCCTCACCCACCTGGAAAATTCCAAATTTAGTTCTTGTTCCTCACCAAACACCAGAGGTCCCTGAACGTACCTTCACCTCTCGTAGCTTAACCAATGAGGTGTTGGCTCACCAAGGCACTGTGTGACTCTACTCTCTGACGGTGGTTCTCCTTCCCAGTCCAGTGCCTTTCTAATCTGTTTAAGCAGGTAGCAACTGCTTGGGAACGAGCTGAAGCTTCCTGATGCACACACAGCAATGGATAAGGTAAGTGGGTGGATGGGTGGGATGAGAAGAGAGAAGTCTGTGATGCTAGTGTCAGAGGGACCATGAGAGGGGGAGGCGGAAAGTCAGAAGCAGGCATTACTTGCAATGTGACAGCTCATTTCAGCAAAGGGACCAAACCATTCATTTTAGAGTAGCAGTCAAATAAATGTATTAAATCATTGCCTTAGAAGAGGAATCTTAAAATGGCCAGGTCTGTTGGCTAGGTGGGGGACTGAGTGCATTAAAATCTGGTTAGCTTCAGCTACCACCCTGTATTATAAATGGGTGCAATGAGCTCTCTAGGAGTTTCAGAGTTGGAGGAAAACATATTATATTGACAATTCCCATTCCCTCTGATTGCTGGCTCTTTCGGCTCACCGGTTACTTTCTCATCCCTTCACACTTCTTCCCTCCAGTCTAACTTTCACCTCTGATTTTTTAATGTTATATTTCACCTAGTCACATCCCCAGCTCTATCCTTATGGGATCTTTGGTTAGAAGAAACTTTTTTGACTTTTACTAAAAGGAGTATGTGTGTAGTCAGCCACGCCTTCTGGGATAATTAAGGGAGGAACAAAACCTGCAAAATAAAGTGTGCCTCCTTCCTGGAGACAGACTGAAATCCCCAAACCTCTCCCCTGGTAGCCTTAGGATGTTTCCTTAACAAAAGAAACTAAAAAGAAAGGAGGAAGGAAGAGAGACTTTTTTTTTATTGTTGGGGTGGGGGATGACTGCGGCTAGAATTGTGCGTGTATGCTCAAGACCCCAAACTTTGGTGAGGAAGCATGAAATAGTAGGGAGAGGATGTCAATAATTTGGAGCTCTCTCTGCCAAAAGCTGAACAACTAACAATTTCTTCACTTGTCCTAGTGATAATCCTTCTAAGAGTGGAGGGAAGAATCTACTCTGGAGGTATTTTTCACCTATTTGGAGGAAACGGTTGCTGGAGGTGGGGAAGAGGATGAGAATCTGGGGGTGGTGGCAGGGTAGACAAAAACCACGCAGTCTTAGAATCTGACAGAGAAGAAGAGGAAAGCCGGCTATGTCTGTAACCTAGATTTTAGGAGAGTAGATTTCAAAAGGTTCAAAGAAAGGACAGATGGCATCCCATGGGCTACAGAGGAAGCCAGTCCAGAATGGATGGGAAACTCCCAAGAATGGAACTCTGGAGCCACACAAAGAGAAATGGTAATGAAGAGGAAAAAAGGGGGTGTTGTCTAAACAGATTAGTATGAATGTACAGGGAATTCATTAATAATCAATCTACATTTTACATTTTAAAAAGACACATAGAGGAGACAGAAGCAAGAGTAAGTACAGGCATACCTGGCTTTATTGTACTCTGTAAATAGTTTTTTTTTTTTTTCACAAAATTGGAATTTGTAAAATTTGTGGCAGCCCTGTGCTGAGCAAGTCTATTGGCATCATTATTACAATAGCACGTGCTTACATTGTGTCTCTGTGTCACAATTTGATAATTCTCACAATATGTTATTATTATGTTTATTATGGTAATCTGTGATCAGTGATCTTTGATGTTACTATTGTAATTATTTTGGGGCGCCATGAACCACACCCTTATGAAATGGCAAACTTAATCAATAAACGTCACTTATGTTCTGAGTGCTCCACCAACTGGTCATTCCCCAAGTCTCTGCCTCTCCTCGGGCCTTCCTATTCCCTGAGACACGACAATATTGAAATTAGGTCAACTGATAACTCTCAATGGCCTCTAAGTGTTCAAGTGAAAGGAATACATTAATGCTGCAGATTTCATTGTTGTCTTATTTTAAGAAATTGGCACAGCCACCCCAACCTTCAGCAACCACCATCTTGATCAATTAGAAGCCATCAGCATCGAGGCAAGACCCTCCACCAGCAAAAAGATTATGACTCACTGAAAGCTCAGATGATGGTTAGCATTTTTTTTCTTTTAGCAACAAAGTATTTTTAAATTAAGGTATATAATATTTTTAAGACAATACTATTGAACACTTAATAGACTAGAATATAGTGTAAACATAATTTTTATATGAACTCAGAAGCAAAAGAATTTGTGTGACTTGTTTTATTGCAATATTTGCTTTATTGTGATATTTACTTTATTGAGGTCTGGAACCTGCACTATCTCTGAGGTATGCCTGTAATGGAAATAGATATAAAAGCTTGGTCCAGTTCTCTAAGAATAGTATCAGAAGTGTTACACTTCAGGAAAACTAAGGGCAAAAAAGCCCTTTTTAAAAAAAAATCATTTTGGAGAAAAGAGAAGAATCAAAGGAAATATAGGAGTTGCCATTGGAATGGAAAGAATGATGATAGTAGATAATGGAAAGAAGAAAGAACTGCTCAAATCTTACTCTGCTTGTTTTTGTAGCAAAGGAGAGTGATTTGGGGACTGGAAAATACCCCCAAAAGAGGTCACTAGGAAGTGAAAGGCACCAGGGCCAGATGAATAGTATCCTATGGTGCTGAAAGAACGGGCAGATACAACCACAGGGTTAATGTCAGTCATTTCTGAGGCTGTAGAAGGAGAGGAGGAAGGACCACAGGATTGGAAGAGGGCAAACATTCTCATTTCCTTATTTCCTTATTTCCTTATTTCCTTATTTCCTTATTTCCTTATTTCCTT
>NW_027185771.1:5302984-5312212 GCF_028583685.1 Petaurus breviceps papuanus
TTTCCTTATTTCCTTATTTCCTTATTTCCTTATTTCCTTATTTCCTTCCTTCCTTCCTTCCTTCCTTCCTTCCTTCCTTCCTTCCTTCCTTCCTTCCTTCCTTCCTTCCTTCCTTCCTTCCTTCCTTCCTTCCTTCCTTCCTTCGCAATTGGAATTAAGGGACTTGCCAGGGTCACCCAGCTAATAAGTGCCTGAGGTCAGACTTGAAGTCAGGTCCTCCTGACTCCAGGCCAGCTGCTCTATATACTGAAACAGCTATCTCCCCCAGATATTCTCATTTTCTTTCTTTCTTTTTTTTTTTAATTTTTAATTAATTTGTTTGTTTCCTTTTAGTTTACAGGATTCAATTCCACAATTCCTTGAGTTTCACATTTTGTCCCGCTCCCTCCCCTCTCCCCCATGGCGGCATATAGTCAAGTATAGGATCTGTAAATACTTTCACATTATACATTAGTCAGGTAATAGAGACTGATTGTATCAGATGGAATGAAAAATGGTAAAGAGGACATAAAACCAAACAAAAAAAGGAAAAAGATCAGGTATTTTGCTTCCACCTGGATATAAACTCAGTTCTTTCTAGTTCTTTCTCTGGCTGCACATATTTCTCTTCATCATGAGTCTTTTGGGATTGACTTATAACCCTGCATTGCCGAGAAGAGTCCAGTCTATCAAAGTTGGTCATCACACATACGTTGTGTCTGTAATCGTGTACAAATTTCTCCTGGTTCTACTCTTCTCACTCAGCATCAGTTTGTATAAGCCTCTCCAGGTAAATATGAAGACCGTCTGCTCCTCGTTCCTTATAGCACAACAGTATTCCATAACATGCATATACCACAACTTGTTCAGCCATTCCCCAATAGATGGGCACCCCCTTAATTTCCAATTCTTTGCCACCACAAAAAGAGCTGCTATAAACATTTTTGTACATATGGGTCTTCCTCCCACTTCTATGATCTCTTTGGGATATAACCCTAGGAGTGGTATTGCTGGGTCAAAGGATATGAAAGTATTTATAGCCCTTTGGGCATAATTCCAGATTGCTCTCCAGAAAGGCTGGATCAGTTCACAACTCCACTAGCAATGCATTAGTGTTCCAATTTGCCCACATCCTCTCCAGTATTTGTCATTTTCCTTCTTTTGTCATCTTAGCCAATCTGACTGGTGAGATGTGGTACCTCAGAGTTGTTTTGATTTGCATTTCTCTAATCAATAGTGAATTAGAGCATTTCTTCATGTGCTTATAGATAGCTTTAATTTCTTTCTTTGAAAACTGCCTGTTCATATCCTTTGACCATTTATCAATTGGGGAATGACTTGTATTCTTATAAATTTGACTCAATTCTCTGTATATTTTAGAAACGAGTCCTTTGTCAGGGACATAGGTTGTAAAGATTCTTTCCCAATTTCCCACCTCCCTCTTAATCTTGGTTACATTGGCTTTGTTTGTACAGAAGCTTTTCTATTTCACGTAGTCAAAATTATCCATTTTACACTTTATAATGCTCTCTAATTCTTGTTTAGTCATAAAGTCTTTCCCTCTCCACAAGTCTGACAGGTAAACTATTCCTTGTAAGGGACAAGAATAGATAAGTCAAAAAACTATAGGCAAGTTAGTTTCAATACCTGACTCAATTCTAGACTATATTACTAAATACATTAGTGTGCCTCTGGGAAAGGTGAGAAGTGTGAGAAGCCAGCAGAGCTTCAACAGGGACAGGGGACACCAAAGCCTCCCTTCCCTTTTCTGTTGTTGACAGGATAACTAAAGGGGTGGATCATGAGGATACCATAGACAGAGATCACCTAGATTTCAGCAAAGCATTTAACTATGTTTGTCATTCTATTTTCATGGAAAAAATGGAGAGAAGTAGACTGGACCATTGTACAGTTAGGTAGTATGAGAACCTGAGGAATGACTGCACCCAAAGACTCAGCATCTACTTGGAAAGGCATCCCTGGAAGAATGTCCCAGGGATATGGACTGTTTGGCATTTCTGAACTGTTGCTTTATATAAAGGTATAGACGGCAATGCCTGTCAGAATTAAGACACAAGGTTGGGACGGATCGCTAACATGCTGGTAGGATGACAGAGTCAGGATCCAGAGCCCGGAGAGAAATGCTGAGACACTTCCAGTAAGATGGCACTTAATAGGAACAAATGTCAAGACTTATACTTGGGTAAAATCAAAGCCACAAGCACAAGACGGTGGAATTGAGGCTAGATAGCAGTTCATCAGAAGAAGATCTGGGGTTCAAGGGGACTGAAAGCTCAATGAAGCAGCAGTGAGATACTGTCCAAGAGTAGAGTGTGCTGTCTCAGAGGGCAGTGGGTTCTCTCCCTCCTGCATTAAAGCACTTCAGGAAAAGGCTGGATGGCCACTACTTGGTTGTGTTTTAGGGAGAGGTATGGGAATCCTTGTTCAGATACACTAGTGCAGTATAGTAGACTGATAGCAGTCCTTTGAGTCAGGAAGATCTGAATTTCAATTCAGTCTCAGAAACATACTAGCCATGTGACCCTGGGCAAGTCACTTAACTTCCTTCTCAGTTTCTTCATTTGTAAAATGGGGATAAAATAGCATGTCTCCTTCCTTTGCCAACCCCTGCTACTGTGAACATAAAATAATGTTTGCAGAGGACTTTGTAAACCTTAAGGTATTACATAAATGTTTTTATTAATGAATGGATTGAACTCCATTGCTTCTGAGATGTCTTTCAGTTCCAAAACTTTTTTGATTCTTTGATGTTTCCCTGTGTCCTCCGTAGGAATGTGTGTCTTACCCTGAGTGGCCCAGCTTGTGGGAGAGGCTAACAAACGTGTCCCAAGGGAGAGTGCCGTCTCCCCATACATTTATTTATTTAGACTCTTGGGCTGATCAGTTCTCACAAGACCTCAAAAAATTCTTGTGACTTATACAGTTTAAGTGAAAAAACAAAAACAAAACCCAAACCCAAACCCTATGTTACAGGCTTCTTTGTCCTGAGCTCTTGCTCAAAGGAAAGGTTAGACCCCTTCTCTGTCTTTGCTGCTCTCCAATGCTTCCCCTGTTTTTCTCTTTATTCTTTTAGGGGGTTGTTTCTTATTCTAAGACCTAGGATGCCAAATCACATCAATAATACTATAATTATCGAAGCAGGGTGGTGCAATGGATAGAGTACTGGGCTTGACGTCAGGGAGACCTGAATTCAAATTCAGCCTCAGACACTCACTGGCTTTGTGACTGGGCAAGTCACTTAAACTCTGCCTCAGCTTCCTCACCTGTAAAATGGGGGATAATAATAGCATTTACACCTCTCAGGGTTATTGTAAGGACCTACTGAAATTATATACGTAAAAAGGTGTCCAACCCAGTGCTGCCACAAAGTAAATGCTACAGAAATGCTTATACCTTCCTTTTCCTTTCCTCTTACCACAGTACAAAAAAAGTATCATGGCTGAAGCACAATTCTATGCCGAATATAAGGACTGTTTTCCAAGCTCTTCCCTCCCTCACTGTCCTACAGAATTAATGCTGTTTAATACCTTGTGGTAAAACAGGGACTCCCTCTATGGGAGAGAGGGAATAAGCATTTACATAATACCAACTAAATGCCATGCACTGTACTAAGCACTTTACCAATATTTTCTCACTTGATCCTTGAGGAGACAGGTGAAGAGAGGTTAAGTGACTTGCCCAGGGTCATACAGCTAGCAGGTGTCAGAAGTGACAAATGAACCCAGATCTTCCTGAATCTAAGACCAGCTCTTAAGCCATTACCCCACGCTGCCTCTCCTGTCCTGTACTTAGTAGGTTCTGAGTCAATGTTTATTTAATTGAATTTATTTTGATGGATAACAAAGGGGACTTTTCCCCACTAAAGGTCCATATTTCTGAACTTTTCATGAGGGATGGACATTATAGTAGAAATGTGCTTCAATATGACCAACATACAGCAGCAGGGCTGGTAGATAGACTGACTGAAGGATTGTCTGAGCTGCATCCAAAGCCCCTGGCTGGCAGGGGCCTCCTGGAATGCTGCTGTCTGGTACAGCAGGGAGTCAGAGGTGGGTCTGGGAGAGTCACTCCTCAAGGAACAGATGACTTTGGATTTCATCCACATCTCCCTCCCCCTGGAACCTTGAGAAGCTGGGTAAAGGGATGGCTGACACTGAGTAACCCAGGGAGGAGGGAGTGTAGGAAACGTGGGGATGTTGCAGCCTGTGCTGTTTCCTGCCAGACCTGACCACATGAGCAGAGGAAGAGATTAGAGGGGAGGGTGTATGCACTCATGCACAGGAGGCACAGACGTATGGAGATACCAGATGGGATTTTTTCTAACCAGGATGCTGCAGTTGTCACACAGGGATGCCATGTACACAGCTCACTGGTGGAAGACTGGGTGGGGCAAACCCACTCCCCTCTCAGGCAACAATGCTGCTAGTATTTTCTAGGCAATTGAAAGTAGAATGTAAGCTCCCTAAGGGCAGGGATGGTCTCACTTTCCTATGGGTATCCCTCAATCCTAGAATAATGCCTGGCACTTCGTAAATGATAAATAAATGCTATGAGACTCTGGGCTAGTTGCTTAACCTCTGTCTACCTCAGTTTCCCCATCTGTAAAATGGGGTGATAATAATAGCATCTGCCTCATAGGATCAAATATATAAAATGCCTAGCAAACCTATGTAAATAATAATATTAATAATGGCTAGCATTTATAGGCTGCCTTCTATGTGCCGGGTTAAGTAAGCACTTCACAAATATTGTCTCATTTGCTCTTGCCAACAACTCTGGGAGGTAGGCACTATTATTCTCCCCATTTTAAAGATGCAGAAACTAAGACAAAGAGAGGTCAAGTGACTTGCTCAGGGTCACACAGGTAGTAAATATGTGATTCAAACTTGGGTTTTTCTGAGTTCAGGCTTAGCACTCTATTCCCTGTGCCACTTAGCTGCCTCTGCTAATATAAATAAATATAATAAATGCTTTATTATTAATAATTACTACAGATGTCTGTGACTGAAAAGGATTGATCCTAAATAACCCATAGGACAGTCCCAAGGAGATGAAAGCATTCTGAGTAGTGGTATTCCAAACAACCTTCATCTCTCTGAATGCTACAAAGGTGAATAGCAGCATGCGTGGGCAAAACTGGTGTTAATAATTTTTTTTCTTGATGAAATTGTACAAATGCTGAGAACAGAGGCTGCATCCCCTCATGGTGCCTAGAGGTCTGGTTTAAAGGAAAAAAAAACTAGAGTCAAGGGTTTAAATCCTGGCTCTTATTAGCTGGATGACCTTGGATAAGTCCCTTTACCTGAACCTCAGTTTTCTCATCTATACAATGGAGATCACAGCACCTGAACTATCAGCTTCACAGGGCTGCTAGGAGAAAAGTGTATTGTAAGCCTTAAAGATCTATAAAAATGGGGACTGCAGCAGCAGCCACTGCTCAGTCTTCCACAGAGAGCAGGTGCTTCCCGACTCATTTGCTGGTTGATCTCACCCTTGATCTGTTTGGTTCCTTCTTTTAACCCTCCTGTCCTTTTTGTTTTTTTATAACAAATCTGAGCAAAATGATTTTTATTCTAAATAAAAGCTGGCCCCATGCAAACTTGACACCTATTCTGTTGAATATCATCTTGTTGATTTCTGCCCGGTACTCCTGTCTGGAGGACCAACGAGGTGACTTAGGAGGGATAGAGGGGAACGTCTGCCTTTACATTAAAAAACCCAAAGTTCAGGATAGAGGAGAACTGGAGGGACAGCAGCAATATCCTTCCTCTCCTCACCCTCCTTGAGCAGAGCCAATGGCGTGATAAATTCTGCTCAAAAACCAGGAGACCACGCGCAAACAATTATCTACTAATAAGCTAGAAAGAGGACAAATGGAGACAGTCTCAGAGGAAGTGCCTAGGATTAAGGAGGAGTGGGAGAGGCTTCTACAGAAGGGACTTTAGCTCAGATCTGAGGAAAGCCAGGAGAGGAGATGAAGAAGAGAATATCAGGTCTAAGGGATAGCCAGTAAGAATGCCTGGAGCCAATGGAGGGCCTTGTGTCAGGAGCAGCAAGGGTCTCCAAGTATGTGGGAGTGGGTGAGGCATAAGAAAACTAGAAAGGTAGGAAGGGTTATGAAGGGCTTTGAATGCCAAACAGAGGATTTATATTTGAACGTGGAGGTGATAGGGAGGCACTGGCTGAATGAGGTAGAGGCAGGGTGACATGTCTAGTCCTGTGCTTTGGGGAGATCAGTTTAACAGCTCAGTGGAAGATGGACTTGAGTGGGAAAAGATGAAGCAGGAGACCAACCACAGGGCCACGTTAATAGTCTAGGCATGAGGGATGAGGTGGTGATGGTGTCAGAGGAGAGAAGGGGGGGTGTTATATGAAAGATGTTTTGAAGTTAAAATCAATAGGACCTTGGCAATTGATTAGATCTATGGAGGGTGAGAGAAAGTGAGAAGGCAAGGATGACATTTAGGTTGACGGGATGGATAAACGGGAGGCCAGTGGTGCCCTAGATAATAACAAGACAGGAAGAAGGGAGGGTTTGGGGGGGAGATAATGACTTCAGTTTTGGGCATGTTGAGTTTAAGATGTCTATGGGACAACACGTTCAACATGGAAATTTGTCATTTTGCTCATAGAAAGTATTCTACTGTGTTTGGGTACCACATTTTAAGAGAAGGCTTGGCAAAGCTGGATGGTTCACATCCAGTGAGATAACCAAGATGGAGGACTGAAACGGATATTATATGAGAAATAGCTGAAGATATCTGCTTAGCCTGGAAAGCACTTATGAGAGCTATCATCTCAAATCTATTTGAAAAGCTTTTATTAAGCACCTACTGGATGTAAAGCACTGTTTTTGAATGTTTGAAGGGATGTCATGGGGAAGAGGAGGTCAGAATTAGGACCAATGTATGGAAATCACCACTACATAGATTTTTAACTCATTAGGAGGACGAACTAGTTATGGTACAAAAATAGAACAGGCTGCTGCATGATATTCCCCATCAATGAGCATGTTCAAGCAGAGGCTGGTAGATGGATCCTTGCAATGGCTAGGAGCCTAAAGAGAGGTAATTCAATTCACCAAATAAATGCTGAGCACCTACTGGATGGAAGGGACTGCTAATGTCCCTTTCAATTCTTTAAGATTCTGTGAAAAAGAAACGTTAGGGAGAAAAGAGAAAATCATTCCCCCCCCTATCCCTTTCCAGCCCCCTCCTTCCTGCCCTCCCCTATTTTAAGCTGAACACAGGACTGTGTATGTGCTTGGGGAGGGTGGCGGAGACTTGGATGGGTTGGCAGATTTTTTGGTACTTATTCATATGACTAAACCACTGTGATATTCAACTACAGTAAGTGAAGGATTACTTCAATCTTAAGTAAATTGCTATCATCTGGTTTTTAAGCCCCATATATAAATCGTTAACATCATTTTAAATGGGTGAATTTCTAAGCCTGCCTTTTTTTTTTCTCTCCTTGTTAGTTCTGAAAAGAAGATAAGCTAAAAAGATGAATGTATCTTGGATATGGAATACAATTCAAAGTCTTTTAAAAGTATGTATATTTCTTTACTTCCCAAGTGTCTGAACCTAATGGCTTATGTATTTTTTTCCTGCCAACATATTGAAAAATGACACCGCCAGTTTTGTCTTAAATAGCACACATAGAAAATAAATGATTACGCTGTCATGAAAATACAAGCCCTTTACTTTGCCTTATCTTCCCATCCCACCTATCACTGCAGTGTGATAGTCCAATTTGAGGAGGAAAGCAGATTATTAAAATATATCTTCTGGGCTTTCTAATGCCTTTGGTTTTGCATGGCCTTTTAAAAATCATACAATAATACAACTGGGAAGAGATCTAGTCAACTCTCCTTGCTTCTGGAAAAAAAGGAATGTATTTAAACAGACCCAGGAGAAAAAAAAATTTCCTAAAAAAAGAAAAGAAAAAGAAATAAAAAAAAATTCTAGAGAATACAACCTTCTCCCTCACCAGGGGAGGTATTTTGTTTCATTTTTTAAATGAAAACACCATACAGGATTCTGCCAAAGTAAAGGGGATAATGGGTTAGTGGAACTCAATGGCATGTCATTCTCTACCCCATCAAAGACAATAGAACTAATGCTTATACATAATGCAAATACTTTACAAGCAAAGAGAACTACAAAAGGAAAGAGGCCTGTGATCAGTTTGCAACTAGGGCAGAGTTTTCCCAGTGCCAGGCTCTGGGGTCTGGCCTCTTCTCTCAGACTAAACTCCTTTATGTCAGTCTCACAGAATTGGTGCAAGAAGATGACTAAGGGAGATAGGATGATGGGCAGCTGGAGTTGCCACAGCACCAGGTCCGGAGTCAGGCAAACCTGAGTTCAAATCTTGCCCCAGACATCACTAGCTGTGAACTAATAGGGACTAGCTTTGTTCTACTTGGACGGGGCAATAGGTGAAGAGGCAGATTTGGGACTGATGTAAGAAAACACCATCCTAACTGTTCAGTGCTCCATAGCAGGATGGCTCCCCTTCAGCATGACCTCTTCCCCCCCGCAGCTTCTCAAGCAAAGGTCAGATGCCAACTTGAAAGTGTGATGAAGAGGCTTCCTTTTCAGTTTCAGGTTAGACTACAAGGCTTCTGAGGATTAGCTCAAAGAGTTTCTGATTCTCTCATTCCACTTCCTCTGACATAGTGTTTCTATTTCAGGCTGTTACGGACCACTTTCAGGTAGTGGAAAGTCAGTGGTTGATATGAGAGATTAGCAGGTGCCTGGTCTGGGACCAGGATGCCAGAGACCGAGGGCATAGTTGTTTACACGAAGGCCAATCAACTTCAGAGCCAGAGTGGAAACCAGAACTAACACCCAAGCCAAGTGGAAGGGGCAGGTGGGGCAGCCAGAGGTATAAACAGAGTGGATCAGGGAACCAGCAGAACTAGAATCAGGTGCTGAGAGGGCAGTGGGAAAAAGAACTGGCCCTGAAGTCAGAGGATCTGGGTTTAAATCTCTATTCCTCTATGACGCTGAGCAAGTCAGAACCTCCCTGGGCCAGATAACCTTGAGGTCCTTTCCAGCTCTAAATCTGGTTTTGGTGGACCTAGGGAACTGAGTCAGGTTGCTGGGCAGTCACCCTGCTTGGCTTTCTTTAAGAGTGAACTGACTGCACACATTCTCTTGCTTCTTAAAAGGTCTGGCCTGCCATGATTAGGGACCTGGGGACAACAGGACTAGTGGTGCCAAG
>NW_027185771.1:5312222-5338585 GCF_028583685.1 Petaurus breviceps papuanus
GGGAAGGAGAGCGAGGGGAGGAAAGGAAAGGAGGAATAGAGGGAGGGAGGGATGGAGGGAAAGAAAGAGAAGAGGAGGAAAAGGTGTGTGTGTATGTGTGTGTGTGTGTGTGTGTGTGTGTGTGTGTGAGAGAGAGAGAGAGAGAGAAAGAGAGAGGGAGAGGGAGAGAGAGAGGCTCTCTGAGAGTATGGGGGGGGGACATAAACCTTCCCTTCCCCCATGCACAGTGAGAGCAGCATCAATAGTTCACCCATCTGCTCACATATATCACACACTTCATTCTAGTTTATTAGCTGGAATAAATCATAAATATTTCATTATACATCAACGACGCCCGACTCTGGGAAGGCACAATCCATCACCTCGACACTCCTTGCGACCTGCCGCTACGCAATAAGCTTTCCAGTCTATTAAACAAGATTGATACAGTGTGCTTGGATGGACTGGGAGAATTTATTTATGGTGCAGTGGGAGAGGGGAGGGCATGAACGGACGATAGACATTGAGTATCCAATGCCGGCACTCAAGCTGTGCTCCTGAGGAATGAAACACTTTTCAGAGGCAAGGGTAAGATGCTTCTGAGTTGAGCTTAATCCCATATAAAATGACCATGATTTGGGAAGCTCTGAACAGTAAAATTTTAATGCCCTACAGTGTTTGCCACTAGAGATCTCCCCTCCAAAGAGTGGGGTGACCTCTGTGTCATCCCAGCAACAATTTGCATCTGGTAATGACCCAAATGCAGAATGGTGATTCCACGAATATCTCAATATGGCAGGCTCTTTTTAGGAGAGGCTGAAGGTTGAAGAAGTAGGATGGCTGCAGGAAGAAAAATGGCTTTATTTTCCATACAATTCCTTATAGAAAATCTATGCTAAATTCATAAGCAGAGTGAAAAAAGAAAGAAGTCCTTCCAGACTCATTGAATCTCAGAGTTGTCACCTGGGACAATCTGTATCTGAATAGGAAGTCTTTCTATGACATCCCCAACAACTGGGCCTTCAAATACTAGGAAAACATGCTGCCTCCAGAAGAGGGCCATTTCACTTTTGAATAGCTCTGATTGTTGGAAATGTTTTCCTTATATGGGGCTGGAACGGGTCTCTTCATTCTCCACCTAGTGCTACATATTATGTCCTTTGGGGCCAAAGAGAATAACGAATCCCTCTTCATCCCATCCTTCCTTAGCCTTCCACTACTACTACTGCCCCCAACTAAACACTGGTTCACAGATGTGGAATGCTGCATGTTGAGTCAGAACCAAACCTTTTGTAGGTTTTTGGTTTGGGGTAACTTTTTCATTGTTCCAAGGCGAGGTTTCCAGGGAGAAGTGGGAGAGCAGAGCTCATTTCTGGGCAGCCTTTATTATCAGAGATTTCTTCCTCTTATTTCCTACATTCATGAATCCATGATGTTACCAATGTGGGACATGATTCTAACAGTGCAGCTCACATCTACTCTTATGTGTCTTCTTAACTTAATTTTTTTCTGCATCTTCCCTTAATACTCTATAGAGAATCTACCTGGTGTTCTCTTAGGTCCTTTAACATTTCATAGAAACAGGTGAAGGATCCAGGTCAGTCTTTAGACCATAAGTTCCCGAGGGCAGGGACTATCTCACTCTTGTCTTTGTGTCTTCTACAACTAGAACATCGACTGGGACACTGAGTGTAATTGGAATGGTACACAAACATGAGCTAAGTGAAGAAAATTTAATAAGCATCTTCTATGTGCCAGGCACTATGCTAAGAGGAGCGGAGACAAAAAAAAGGCAAAAGACAGTTTTTGTTCTCAAGGAGCTTTGTCTAATGTGGGAGAAAATGCGCAAACTTAAAAAAAGGCCTTCTTATGGTAGCTGCCTCTTATCTCTACCTCCCTCGCTTTCTCACATCTCACTCCCAGGCACATGCTCTTCAATCTCAGTAACAGAGGCTTCCTGGACGCTCCATGAACAAGGCCCTTCACCTCTTGGCTCCAGACCTTTTCTCTGACTGTCCCCCAAGCCTGGATTCTCCTTCTCAGCTCTCCCTACTGACTGCCTGGGCTTGCTTCAAAGCCCCAATCTCATCTTCTACAGGGAGCTTTTATAAGCCCTCTAAATTCTAGTGCCTCCCCTCTGTTAATTATTTTATATTTACCCCATTTATGGCTTGTTTACATAGACCTGCTATCTCCCCAGCACTTAGCACAGTGCCCCAAACTTAAGAAACGTTTACTGATGAACTATTTACAAATAAGCCATATACAGGATGAAGGGAGGATAATCCCAGAATCAAAGATCTAGCCCTCAGGGAGATGGGGAAAGGCTTCCTGTTTGTAGAAGGTGGGACTCGAAGAAGGTTAGGGAAGCCAGGAGACAGAGATGCAGAGGGAGAGAATTCCAGGCATGAGGGACAGTGATAATTCTCCAAACTGAAAGATGGACTGCCTTGTGCAAGGAACAGCAAAGAGGTCAGCATCACTGGATTGCAGAGTGTATGGAAAGGTGAGAGAGGACCAGGGCATGAAGGCCTTTAAAAGCCAAAAAGGATTTTACATTTGATCCTAGAGGGAATAGAGAGATATCGAATAGGGTGGCTGAAAAACCATCAGACCTACACTTTAAGAAGATCCATCTGATAGCTGAGTGAAAGACAGACCAAAGTGAGGAGAGACTTGGGGCAGAGACTGACCAGAAGACTACATCCAGGTGTGAGGTGATGGCAAAGTGGTGCCAACAGCAGAAGAAAGAAGGGGCGGGGGATGTACAAGAGCTGTGATGAAGGTAGGATCAACAGGTCTTGGCAACTGGCTGAAAATGGGGGCTGTGGAAAGAGAGTGGAGAGCTGGATTGACATGAAGCCTCTGAGTAATCGACCTGTTTTGGGTCTCTTCAACTTCTTAATCTCCACGGATATTTTCCAACACGTTTTCTACCATCTGCACCCCCCCACTCCATACCTAACCTTTGCACTGAAGCCATCAAGTTATATGTTGACTTGATTTAAATGATTTTGCCAAGTTCTTTATGACATTTCTCTACCTCTTCATCCTCTGCAACAGATGGTACACAAACCACAGTTAACTCTATACTGGTCTTTTTTGCTCAGCATGGGCACTGCAAAGATAAATGACTAAGAGGTGTGCCAACTAATGCTTCCTGCTGCCTCTGGGTATGGGTCAGCTTTAACTTTACCAATAAAGAAGTGGTGATCACAAAAAGTCAGCAATGAAGAACAAATTTATAACAAGCTAGCCTCATGTTCTTTTTTAACAGGGTTACCATACAGGTGATCAGGGGAATACTAGAGAGAGTTTATGCTGATTTTGAGCAACCATTTGACCAAGTCCCTCATGCTAGTTTGGGTATGATGTTGGCTATATGATAACGCAGTTGGGTAGACTTGGAACTGGTAGAATGCCTGGAACCACAAAGTCGTCATTAATGATTTGATGGCAGTTTGGAAGGAGAACTCTAGGGCAATGCTCCTGGGAGCTGTCCTTATTTCTGTGCTATTTAACTTTCTTATCAATGATGTGGATAAAGACATAAGTAGAAGGCTTATTAAATTTGCTGATAAGATGATGAAAAGCTATGGGCAACAGCCAACTGGCTAGATGATGGAGTCAGGATTAAAAAAGATCTTGACAGGTTAGATACTGGGTGGCATCTAATAAAATGTAATTTATTTCACAGGACTTAAGAGATCACATTGTCCACCTACCTTATTTGACAGATTTAATATGGATAAATGGAGTCTCACATCGCAATTAAAAAATCAACTCCACAGGTCCAGGATGGTAGAAAAGCATGACTAGGTAACAGAACATTTGAAAAGGACTTAGGGATTGAAGTGAACGCCAACCTCAACATGAGTGGACAATGTGGAACTGAAGTAAAAAAAAAACCAACATAACCTTTGGCAGCATTAAGAGAGGTATGACGACCAGGACTGAAGGTGTGATAGTTCACTGACACATGGTGAGGGCTGTGCCAAGTTCTGTGTACCCTATTTTAAGGAGAACATTAATAAGTTGGGAACCTCCAGTGGAGGGCACTGAGGATGGCACAGGTCTCAAAATCATGCCATGGGAGAAGTAAGTAAAGAAGCTAGAGATGGTTGGGCTAGAGAAGAGATGATTTTTTTTGGGGGGGGGAATACACAAAATCTTTAGGGTTATTATCATATGGAAGAGGGACTAGAGTGATTTGGCATGGCCCCGAGGGCATATCCAGAAACAAGTGGAAGTGAGAATAAAGTAAATTTAGGATTGAAAAAAAGTTCCTAACATTTAGAGCTATCCCCGAGATGGATTGGGCTGCTCTAAGTGGTGATGGATTCTCCTTCACTAGAGGTCTATGTGACTATTGTCACTTAAATTGAACAGAGGGATTGTTATTCAGATAAGAGTTGGACTAGATGGTGGCCTGGGAGGTCCCTTCCAGTTCTCAGATTCTTTGAGTCTGAATACTGCTTTATTTGTCTCTCCAAGAAGAACCTGAGGCCTATCCTTCAAATCAAGCTTTGTCTTGTGGATTTACTTATAACAAGAATGTCAATATTGATACGGTTTGGTTCCTCCAGTATTTGTGAACTCATCAGTTGCTGGGCAAATAGCTTGCATTTAGAGTGTCAAAGTTTATTGACACTCTATTGGCTCAAAACAAGGAAATCAAGTCAACAACTATTAAATGCCTACTAGGTGCCAGGTATTATGCCAAGCACTGGGGATACAGAAAAAGGCAAAAGACAGTTCCTCCCCTTGAAGAGCTTACAGTCCAGCAGGGGAGACAAACATACAAATAACTACATACATATAAGACACACAGAGGACAAACTGGAGCATTTCTGATAATAAAGCTCATTCCCTCCTCCAATTCCTTATTATAGATGATCTTAAAAAAACCCTAATTTTTAGCATCTTTTATCCTCCTTTTCTGCCATTCTGTTGCCACCACCATGGAAGCAAAAGGAAGTCACACAGACCCAGGGCCCATTTAAACATTTTTCTTTGCTTTGTGACACAACCATTAAAGAATTCTTCTCCTTAAGGCCAGAGTGCTGGTGATAAGCTTTTTTATACTTACCTAGGCTGAATCTCAGAAAGCAAGCCTTCTCTGCTGGCAGGACCCTATCTTATCTGAAGTGCTTCTCATGAGACAGAAATGGATTAAGGCTGTGTTTCCAGAGCCTTTGGGAACTCAGCATCCCCTCCGTGCTGCAAGGAGGCATCAAGGCAGAATAAAGAAGGGTCTTTTGGGGGGGCGGGGGGAGGTGAGGGGAGCTTTATAATTAGAAATACTCCAATTTATCCTGAATGCATCTTATGTGTCCAATCATTTGCTGTTATTTCCCGTACTAGACTGGGAGCTCTTGTCTGTTGCCTTTTTGTACCCCCCGCACTTATCACAGTGCCTGGCACATAAACCTAGTTGGCTTGACTTCCTCTTTTTCTGACCAGTGAGGCTCATTTTTCCTTACACAGCCTGGCTTTGGCTCTGGCTCCTCCCCACTCCAGGAAGCTCACTTCCTTGGTGCCAGACTTAGTTCAGCTCCTTAGCTCAAGTGATCCACCAGCCTCAGCCTCCCTAGTAGCAAGGATCACAGGTGCGTGTCACCCAGGTGCTGGTGCTATTATTATTACCCCTATTTTATAGATGAGGAAACTGAGGCAAAGAGAGGTTTAAGTGACTTGCCTGGGATCACTCACACCTGAGTTTGAGTACTGCCTTAGACACTAGTTATATGATCCTGGTAAGTCACTTAGCCTCTTTTTGCCTCAGTTTCCTCATCTGTACAATAGAGATAACAGCACCTACCTCACAGGGTTGTTGTGAGGAACAAATGCGATAATACATGTAAAGTGTACTATAAACCTTAAAACACCATAAAAATGCTAGTTAATATTACTATTATTAGACTGTAATTTCCTGAATCCTTTACTAACCATAGGTGCCTCTTTATAGCCAATGGTAAAGAAAAACTGGAATCTGCAGCCCTTTAACCAGTATCTGAGGTGGGATTTGAACTCAGTTTTTCCTGACACCAAGTCCAGCACTATTTACTGTGCCACCCAGCTGCCTCTAGACCATTCATTACCCTGGCTGCTCCACCATATACATTTTATCTTGATGGTTCACACTCATTGTTTGGTGTGGACCTGTGCCTTCACTGATATGGGGAACTTCTGGTGTGGAAATTACATCCACTGTTTCAGACAGGTATCTCCTCCATAGCTGAAGGTTTTAAAGAGTTAGCCAAGACACTGAAAGCTTGTGGTCACACAGAGATAATGTATCAGGGAATATGGAGCTAGGACTGTGCTTGATCCCCTATGGCAGGTACCCTGTTATTTATACGAAGCCGTTAAGTTTATGAAGTGATTTCCTCATCGCAGCCTTGGGAGTAGGTAGTAAAATTCTTTCCATCCCTCCTTTCCTTCCTCCCCTCTCTCCCTTCTTTGGTTCTTTTTCTTCCTTCCCTTTCTTTTCTTCCCTTCTTGCTCCCTTTCCCTTTCTTTTCTTCTCTCCTCTCCTCTCTTCCCCTTCCCTTTCTTTTCTTCCCTTCTTGTTCCCTTTCCCTCTTTTCTTTTCTTCTCTCCCTCTCCTCTCTTCCCCTTCCCTTTCTTTCCTCCTCCTTTCTCTTTCTCTTCCTCTCCTCTCTTCCTTCCCTCCCCTCCTTATAAGGTTTGAATAGTCATTTTTGCCTTTCTATTTCAAGGGCCTAGCAGAGTTCCGAGCACACATCGTGCCCCTAATAAATGTTCACTGATTGAGGATTTAAGTCTAACTTTATTCTGTGAATGTTCTTCTCCCCGAATCCTGCTCTTACAGGGCAGGTAGAACAAAAACATTCAAGCAGGCTGGTGAATTTCTCCTAGGCTGGTCTAAAGTCTTATACATCACAGATGATCTGAATTAAAATCCTGGAAAGCGCCAATTTAAAATAGTGGAAAATAATACTACTTTATATTTATCCAAATCCTTTCTATCTTAGAACCCCAGAGTGATTTATGCTGAAACCAAATAGTCTTGTTCTCATTTTCCTGTTATAGCCAGGTGAAT
Source organism: Petaurus breviceps papuanus (assembly GCF_028583685.1). Classification (NCBI taxonomy): domain Eukaryota; kingdom Metazoa; phylum Chordata; class Mammalia; order Diprotodontia; family Petauridae; genus Petaurus; species Petaurus breviceps. The sequence continues at coordinate 5,319,268 of NW_027185771.1, forward strand.
ATTTTTTCTTCTAGAAGATTTATATGTGTAACAAGGACAAAAATGGACATAGGGCAGCTAGGTGGCATACTGGACAAAGATATGGACTTGAAGTCAGTGAGACCTGAGTCTGAATACTTCCTTAGACACTAGTTGTGTGACCCTGGTAAGTCACTTAACCTCTGTTTGCCTCAGTTTCCTCATATATTATTATTATTAGACTGTAATTTCCTGAATCCCTTACTAACCAAAGGTGCCTCTTAATAGCCAATGGTAAAGAAAAACCGGAATCTGCAGCCCTTTAACCAGGAGTCTATCTCCTTAATGAATGCTCGATGCTTTGTCACAAGTAGGACAACGATGGTGAAGCCTTTGCTAGAAAGTGGCATCTATTTTGGATAGGGTTTGGTTAATTCATTTGAGCAGCCAGGTGGCAAGATGGTGGACTTGAAGTCTGGAATATTTGAGTTCAAATCTTGTCTCAGATATTTACTGGTTATACTTCTGACCCTATGCAAGCAGGGTTACCTTTCTCGGCCTCAATTTCCTCATCTGTAATATGGGGATCATAACAGCACCTACCTCACAGATAATAATGAGATAATAAAAGTACTTGGCCAACCTTAAAGCACTATGTAAATATCAGCTAGTATATTTGTATAGCCGAATTTAGAGCTGGAAAGGGTCTTAGAGACCATTTTACCATGACTTCTCATTTTCATTGCGTCCCAGGGTGGTCACATACTTGCCCAATGCCACACAGTAGAAGAGCAAGGATCTCAACCTACCCTCTGGCTACAGATTCCGTGCTCATTCCACTAAAGCTGGCTGCTTCAGCTCTGGTGAGGGAAAGAACTAAGGAGGGCCAGAAGTCACTTTTGATTCCTGAAAATCCCAGAAAACCTTAGTTCCTCGTTCTGACCATTTCAGCAGGGTAAAGACTCACAGACCCATGGCCCCAAAGAGGAACCAGAGTAAGGCTGCACAGGTATTCTTTAAGGGAAGACTTACATACAACTTTTATTTTAAGTCTATTATTTTTTTAGGGATTTTTTTCACAAGCAACAAGAATCTTGTGGGACAAAAAGGAGTCCCTTCTATGCCTCACGAAGACCTCCTGAAGGGTGCCCAACTCTGAATTAATAAGGAACCCCTTTTCTGTTTATGAATTATAATTCTAGAATCTTGAAACTGGATGGAGGCCTTAAGAGATCTTCTACTCCAGTTCCTTCATCTGTCAATTTTCCTGCTTTTTGGTAGCTCTAGAAAGAGGCTGGTGGGGTAGGGAGTGGATGAGAGAAGACTGAAACTGAAGGCTGAACTACTAGCAATTCCTGAATTCAATATGCTTCCCTCACAAAATGCATTTGCACAGGGTGTTTCTGATGTCTACACTATCCTCCCTTGCCATTACCGCCTCTCAAAATTCTACTCTTATATCAAGACAGTTCAGATGCTTCCTCTCTCATAAAACCTTTCTTAATACCCTCATTGAAGTGTTCACTTACATCCTCCTCAAATTTTTCTAGGGAAAATGGTCTGCACATTGCTTTTGGCCTTATCAAACTCTACACTGTTTTATATTTGTCTTTGTATATGTCCTTTCCCCACCCCTCAGGAGACTGTAAGCTCCTTGAGGGCACCTTGGTATCCCTAGCATGATGCCTTGCATTATAAGGCTTTTAATGTTTGTTGATTTGAATACTAGCCTATAGTCTTTGGGTTATTTTCAAATGTCTATTATCCTTGCTACTGCCATACCCCGATCCTTCAACAGTACAGGTAAACAGAAGTTAGCTAGAAGAGAACAAGATGGACCCATCCTGTAAACCTAATAGATTCACCAAAGTGGCTTTGAAGAATAAATTTTTCATATTCCAAGGAAAGGCAATGGCCGAAAATAATGAATAAGCTTTTATATTAGGAACAAATCTGTTCAAAGAATACATTTACATTTCTGTCTATCAAGGTTATGCATGCGAGTGGTTTCCACTCCAATCATTAACAGAGCATCAAAGTCTGAAAGAGAAATGCCATCTTAAAAAAAAAAAAGGCAGCTGCCTTGGAACTTCTGCTTTCTTAAAGAAGCCACGCTTGCTAATCATATACACAGGATCTGGAGAGATTAGCTAATTTTAAAAGTCATGGATTTTTCTTCTCTTTTGCTAGGATCTACCTTGAAAAAAGTGGTTAAGCCTCTACAATAGATTGCACCTTTATACTAAGTGAATATGCAAGAAGAATAGGACGATAGGATTTAGAGTTGGAAGGGACTTTATACAACATGTAGTCTATTTTACTGAGAAGAAAACTGACCTGGAGAGGTGAAAGTGACTTGTCCAAGGTCACACAGATATTATACAGTAGAGTCCTAATTTAAAATTGGTTTCAAACCCAGGGCTCTTTCCATTATAGCACAGTCACACTCTTAAATCCTGAAATATAGAACCCCCACATTGTATTAAATATCTGGTTTCCTCCATTATTTCCTCTGTATCACCATAACTATTTTGTCTCAGATTCTATTAAGGACTCTAAGGAAATCAAGTCACTGAATTTCAGGACTATTCTACCGATGAAAAGCAGGAGCAAGACGTCTAGCTTTCCTTTCAAAAAAAAAAATGGCAATTCCAGATGTTTCCTCATTTTCCTTTTACATAATTTGAAACAAATGTTAAATACTTGTTGAATTTAAATTTCTATAATTCCAAATGAAATTGGCCACCTTGAGGAGTAGAAACCAATGACAATCCTCTACCTTCATCTTCATTTCTGTCTTTCCATCGTCATTTCTTTCTTCTCTTTTCTGAATATATCTCTCCCCTGTAATTCTGTGTTGCTTAGGGCTCTTTTTCAAACTAAGTAATGGTTTCTCCCCCATTTTTTGGAGGGAGGAGGAGCAATTTTCCTGGAATTTGAGAAGTTGTCCACCTGGCAGCCCCACACATCATCATTTGGCAATAACAATGGTTGTTTTCTTTTAAAAGGCCAATAAACAAGTAGGTGATCCCCAGAAATTTCCCATAGTCCTGGCATGAACGAATAGTGGGTTTCTAATGCTACAGGGTTCACTCTGATTTACCAGTAACCATAAACCAGCTGTTCCTAGGTAAACTAAAGGCTGATGGAGATGACTTAAGAAAGGAGGAGGGATCCTTATCTAGCAGGGCTACAAATTAGTACCTAGATGGAATCTGGAAGTGATATAATGGACTGCAGGAAAAGAAATAAATCTATTAGAACTGAATAGCTGTTTGTTTACATATCTTGCCATGAACATTACCACAAGCAGGAACAGCAGGTGTATGTGCAAGCACCATTTATTTACATAATAATATTGCTGAGTAGATTTGTAGCTTCAGGGCACACTCGCTTCTCCCCGTGTGTGCCTAACTCCCATTAACAGTAATGGCTGTGGCTGCGTGTGCATGGAAGAGCAAGCCCTGCTACCCTATTATGTCGGCCCATGGTTAATTTCAACTCAAAAGGAAGAATGCAGAATGGATGCGTGTTGAACTTCAGCACTCCCACTAACTAACAGCTCCTGCCTCCTCCTGAAAAGCGCCCTCTCAGTCAAACAGAAGGGTATTAAGATGACCCTTGCTTGACTGCCTGTCTTTCTTTCTTCATCCTTTGTGGAGACTGTCAGATAACACTTTCTTAAGGAGAAACAGCATCTCTGGGTGGGAAGGAGTTAAGAAACAGAGCCAAGCTTTCAAAACTTCTCCCAAAGACCCCTGGAGCATACAGCATTAAAATTTAAAAAAAAAAAAAAAAAGGGAAAAAAATTTAAAGCTCAAAATGGAATTCTTGTCATGCTCTGAACCAGAGAGTTTGTTTGTATTCTATACACAGCAGCACCGAGCCTTCTGTCGAAGCCACGCTGTGAGAAAGGGCAAAACCCTGCCGAGATGAAAGAATGTGAGGACCTGGTATAGCCTCCCCTGGCATTTACACCTGAAAAAAAAAATCACTCAAGGGCATCTTACAGAGAGCTGTGCTAATGAGCAGCTTCTCACCGGAATGGCAATGTGGCTGAGCTGATGAAAGCTGAGATGCAGCAGAATAGAAAATACTTTGGGAGTTTCTTTAAGCATCTGGGGGGCAAAAAGCCTCAGATAAGACAATGAAGATTGTCTCCCTCAGACACTATGTTGTGAGCTGATTTTTGGTATAGCTCACTAATGGACACTGATGCTTCTTTTAGGCCTTCCATTTTATAGATCAGGATGTATGATGAATTGTTTTAGGTTCTGGGTTAAAATAACCTCTCTGGGTCCCCTTGACCTATTCTCTGTGTTCACACTTGATATAGCAATGCAAAAGCACCAGCACAGTCCACAGTGGGTAGAGTCATCCCAAGTCTAGGTCTATTGATGGTTTAACTTCTCTCTCCAAGTCCTGATGTCTTTGCCAGTGATGAAAACCATTCAATGTTCCTCAGAGTATTAAGCTATGCTGAACACTTAAAATTGCACCTAGGGGTATCTAAATGACCTTTTCAAATGCTTGCGGGTCACTGGAGACCCAGGTGTCATGTATCCATTCTCTCTTAGAGCTGGGAGGGGATGGAAAAGATGATGGATGGACTGTGTTTCAAGATTCCTGATTGTTGGAGATCTCACTTCAGGATTATAGAATCATCCTTTTAGACCTAGGAAGAGAACTGTGGTCTGGATCATCCAAAAATAAGCTAGTCTACACACTCTCATTTTACAGATGAGGAAATGGAGGTTCAGAGACATGAAGTGATTTGTCAAGGTCACAAAGGAAGTTTCTGGCAGAATGGGGGGGTTAGAATTCAGGTGTCTGGATTCCCAGCTCAGTACTCTCCACTCACTTCAACCTATCTTAACTGATGTTTACAATGATACACAGGGGAATGCTATGGAGCCACTCAAGAAGTCCAATGTGAGGTCTTTCATAGACATAAAAATTGGACACTTAATTCTCCATAGCTATTCCTGGTAGTTGGGAGCTTGACACCACATTAATTCTGTCTTCCACTTTCAGCATATGTGTGGCAGTGTCCTGTACATTCTAGCTTATTATTCAATGCCATGGAGAAGCTCCAGTGTGGCAGAAAGCGAAGCAGCCTGGATTTCTTTAACTTTGGCAATCGATTGCAAATCATGGTAGTTCTTCCTAAGCTGGTTTTATGTGTGGATGAAGTCTACTTATCACCAATCAACTAAGAAACTCACAGGATTCAGAGCTGTAAGAGTATCTAGTCTAAACTCTTTATTTTACAGTTAGGAAACTGAGGCCCATGGGGGCAGGGGGGAATGACTTGCTCAGGGTCACACCGGCAGTTAAGGAGCAGAGATGAGATTTGGACTCAGGTCTTCTGAATCCAAATCCATTGGTCTTCCTACTCTAACATGTAGCTTCCCAAGGCAGTAGGAACATTTTTGTTGCTGTAGTTCAGTCATTTTCAGTCATGTTTGATTCTGTGACTCCATTTGGGATTTTCTTGGCAAAGATACCAGAATAGTTTTACATTTCCTTCTCCAGCTCATTTTACAGATGGGGAAACTGGGGCAAACAGGGTTAAGTGACCTGCCTAGGTCACACAGTTCAATAAGGGTCTGAGGTTGGATTTGAATGGAGGGAAATGAGTCTTCCTGACTCCAGGTCCAGTGCTATTCACTCCGCCACCTAGCTGTCCTATAAATATTTATGCATTTGTGCTTTTATCTGAGAATCCTGCTAATTCTTCTTGCTGTTTTATGAATACAGGAAAAATAGTCCAAATAACACAATATCTGACAACTCTAAATACTCATTAGCTTCAATTTCTGTCTCCATTAAAAAAAAACTGTTTTCTAGTGATAATGCTCATGGTGGATTTTCATTCAAAATATGGGCAAAGTAGAGATTCTGAATGACCAAAAAACTTGAAGTATTCCTTTTATATATAAGAACTGACTGAACCAAGGAAAGCTTCCAAATTTTTAGGAACCTGATCTGGGGTGGCACTAATTTGGGTACAAAGCAACATCTTTCTTATTTTTAAGCAACAATTCAGTCTTTTCTGTAAGAAACAGAAAACTTCTTTCACCAGGCTCTTATCTCCATTGATTCATTCATTCAATCACCAAATATTAGCAAAAAAGTATGTGTGTTTTTTTTAAAGGCATGGTAAAGATTAAAAGAACCAAAAAAGTGTGTGTGTGTGTGTGTGTGTTTAAAGGCATGGTAAAGGTTAAAAGAACCCCACCAGAGTGCAGAAAACAAAGCTACAGATGAGTGAGAAGTTAAATAATGAAAGGTGAAATCCAAGATTGAGAATTATTTCTCCAAACTGTCACTCTCTCAGTTTTCCCAAAGGTAATGGTCATGATGGCTCAAAGTGTCATGATGGTGGATTTCCTTCTGGGATTCTTGATCTCGTTGGTTTACAAACTCCCCACACTGACATGGAACACAAACCACCTTATAGAGAGACAGCTCAAGACCTGCTATGGCTGAAAAATTATCATCCTATGGACAATCTGGTAATGAATCTTTCTGAATTTATCTAAACTTGTCCATCCCCAGGCCCATACCTGAAACCTTTCAACTGTGATGGGAACTTTCAGGACTGGCATTCTGTTGCCACAGTCTTAGAGACACATACTTAATAAATGTTTAGTGACTGAGTGAAGTAGATGACTATAGTGATAGACATTAAAATATCCAGATAATTAGGAGAGAGATAATAACTGTTAAGTCACCTTATCCTGCTAGGGCACAACTGTTCTAATTATGTCTATAGGGTTTTGTTCGATCCAATTTCACATCTGATTGCAGATATGTGATCCTTTTACTGCTGGAAAGCAGCCAGTCATTCAGAGCCTGCATATTTTCAGCCACTTTTTTTACTTGTGGGTTAAGGTTAAAAGTTCATTTCTTCATCCTCCTAAGGGGCCATTAAGACTTGGGTGACCAAAGGCAATGAAATTTTTTTCTTTCTATTTCCTACCTCTGCTAACTCCTTACAGATAAGGAGACCTCTTCAGGGCCATTGGTCTTGGTTTCACCTCTTCTCATCCCAATGGTTTTGACTAAAAAGACCAAAAAATCCTCACGTAACCAAGGAGGCAGCTGGCATTGTTGTAAATAGATATGACAATTAGGAATGGTCTTTGTCTTCTCAGTGTAGCGGTGCCCGTGCAATGTCTGGGGCTATAAGGAGCTTTCTGCATCATTGACTTAACAGCCAGGTAGTTTATTTAGACATTCCAGACTGTGTGATTTACATGTAGGGTAGCATAAAAGAAATGCACTGAAATCCTATAGTATTTCCTAACCTGCTAAAATGACAAGTCCATTATTAAGCTGAATAGAAAGGTGACAAGTACACATGGTTTCTGATCATCAGTCAGGGGTGAATTGGGGCTGGTAAAAAATAGATATTATTTGTTAATGGGTAGTTCCTTTTCCTATTCTACTTGAAGGACCACTCTTGAAAGAAACCTATTATTATTAATCAGTGGATTTTTGATCAGGCTCCTGGGTAGAGTTGAAACCATCTTGGACCTTCATAACTGGGAGGTATACAATGTAGCAGTCATCCGACTTTACAAAATGCCCTCTAGTGGTCTTCCAATGACTTTCTGAAGACTGGAGGAAGAACAAAAGGTTTAGCTGTCAGACAGTGCCATTCTCCAAAGTTGGTTTTATTTTCATTCCATGGAGAAGGGGAGAATACTTAAAATAAGGTGCTTCTTCCTCAGGCTCCCGAGGCTTCTCTCGCCTTGTTTTCTAATTATTTTGTCCCCTGTGTGCCCTAGTTATAACCACCACTTTTTTTTTTATTTTTTTGCCTGCAGATAGATTCTCTTGCCCCTTCCAAAGGAAATCAGCCCAGTAAGCCATGGAGAGTCAGCAACAAAGAGAAGCTCTTTTCCCTTCTGTATGCCTCCTTTTGCTGACCTCTTGCCTACCAAGTCATCTCTTTCAGGCTTAGTCCCTACTGACTGCTTTGGACACACTATAAAGTTCCTGACAATCCTGTCTTGTCCCAGAGAGGCCTTGTAACACAGCAGCTAGTATTATTATGCCCCCATACCACAGAAACATCACAAAGGAGGTGGGGTAAAACTAGGTGCTCAATTTTCACTTTTATAATTTAGGGGAAAAGGTATATTATTTCTAAGTAACATTTTCTGCCATTAGAAAGCAATAGGGTTGTTAGAGCTAACAGATTTTCTGTTTGTTGTGTTATCCCTTCTTAAGAGATTTGAGCTTAAGTGTCTATTCCCATTAGAAAATCCCCTTTCTCTTTCTTCCCCTCTCTCTCCCCTCCCTCCCTCTTTCCCTGCCTCCCCCAATGATTTATAACTCATTCCCTGGGATTATATTTGGTAATATCCTCAGGGGGCAGCTTGGCTTTTTTACTCTAAAGAGAAGGCAATGCAGCTTCCGGCATTATCTGGAATTCTGGATTCACGGAATGTCAGTATTAGGTCAAGATTAGGTAGGCCAAAAACCACTAAGTTCCAACACCTCATTTTATAGAAGAGGAAACTGAAGCTCAGATAGGAGAAAGGACTTGCCCAAGATAGCACAGTAACTACAGGCAGAGACTAGAACCTGTCTCCCAGTTCCTGTCTCACACTCTTCTATGAAGCACCCAAGAAACTGTCTCACCTTCCCAGGAATGCTTTTCATTTCTGAAGACCTCTATGCTAGGACTCAGTTTTTAGGGTCTTTGTAGAAACCATATAGGCTTCCTAGATCCTGGCCAAAGGGGTTATGGGGGTTTTCCCCGCTGAAAGCCTTCAATTACACCATTTGTAAATAGCACTGTCTTCATGGGATGGACATAGTCAGGTGGTGTTATGAGTGCTGTGGAATTACTATGCATGCCAAGGAGTTCTTCAGTATGAACTTCCATGAGAGATTGCTAATAGCTCTCCCAGGGCCTCCTTTCCAGTAATTCACATATTAGGAACCCCCGAGTTACTGAGTGGGATTACATCATCGACTTGGTTTGGCAGTGTTTTGATTCAGTGCTATGGCTGCATTAAAAGTTGCCCACATAATTGGAAGGGTTCCCTTTGGCCCCCTGGAGGAAGTGGCCTTTGACTTTGCTGCTACAGGGGACAAAGGGACTCTGGGATCTCTAATGCTACCTTTCTTCTTACCTTTCCAGGAGAAAAAAAGAACAAAGGAATTTCTGCTGACCATACTGCTTCTTGCCTCTGCCAAAGTGCTAAATGTTTTTTTTTTTCCCTAAAGAAAACTGGACCCTGAGCTAGGAGAGAAGCTTTAAAAACTGCTGCTTACTAACAACAAACCTCATCTCTTTGGGGGAAAACTGGATTATCCCACCAAACAAATGCAGGGTTTCTATTGGTTCAGGGTTGAAAAGAATTCTAGAAACCACCTAGTCTACATTCTTCATTATTTATAAGGAGGAAACTGAAGTAGAGAGATCCAGCTGCAGTTTGTGTCTCCAGCACCAGGGACAGCGCCAGTCCCTAGGTATGAAGTGTAATGCATGGTATTGCAGTGACTCCCTCTCCTTCCTGACCCCTCTGCCTCTTGGCTTCCAAGACTCAGTTCAAGTCCCACCTTGTGCAGGAGGCCTTTCTTGTTCCCCACCCCCACCCCACGTGCCCACTACTAGTGCCTTCCCATGAGATCACATCCAATTTATTCTGCTTATATCTTAAATGTACCTTGTTGTTTGAATGTTCTCTTCCCCATTAGACCTTGAGCTTTAAGGGCAGGGCATGCTTCTGCCTTCCTTTGTCTTCTCAGCACTTAGTACAGTGTCCCATATATAGTAAGTGATTAATTAATACTTGTTGACTGACCAAACCTTTCATGAGTGGTAACTAGCAAAGTCAGGATTCAAACCCAAGAATTCTGTTGCCAAATCTAGTGTTTATCCTTCTCATTATAATAAACGATGATGATGATGATAGCTAACATTTATGTTGCATTACATGCCAGGCACTCAACAAATATTAATTGCTCGATCCTCAAAACAACCCTGGGAGGTAGGCATTATTACCATCCCCATTTTATAAATGAGGGAACTGGAGGCAGGCAGGTTAAGTGACTTGCACAGGGTCATACAGCTAGTAAGTGTCTGAAGCTGGGAACTAGAGCACAGACACATAATTCCACCATTTTGTGAGGGAGGCAGGAGGACATGGTTGTCCCCATTTTATAGAACTTGAGGTGTAGGACCTTAAGGACCCATGACCAGTTAAGAGGCAGAGTCAGGTCTAGAAGTCAGCCTTGTCATATTATCTCCAAGCTCTTGACCATACTACCTATAACGAACAAACGTTGTCTGGGGAGGAAAAGAAGGTGGTAAAAATATGGTGGATAAGAGTGCTAGACATGAAAGTCAGGAAGACCTGAGTTTGAGTCCTGCCTCAGATATTTACTAGCTGTGTGACCCTGGGCAAGCCCTAACCCAGGTGGGGCACCTGTGGCCTCAAGACCACATGTGGCCCTTTAGGTCCTCAAGTGGGGCTATACTTGAGGACCTAGAGGGCTACATGTGGCCTTGAGGCTGCAGGTTCCCCACCCCTGTGGACCTAACCTTTCAGTTTCACTTTTTTCATCTGTAAAAGGTATAATAATAGACTTGTGAGGTGGATCAGGAGATAACATATATAAAATACTTTATGAACCTTAAAGAGTATTATTATTATTATCTGTCTTTCCTATAGCCTTTGTCTTTCTCAGGGGGAATAACACTTCTTTGTAGGGGTAAAAGAATCAAGTCCTCTACCTTCACCTCAAACCTATTATTTTGGTAACAGACTGTCACTTCCATCAAATCCTGGTGTCCCAATGTTAGGCCTAGCATCAGGTCATTTTGAAAAGGCCTCTCTCCAAGAGACAGTGTGGCCTAAGTCTTTTCAGCAACATATCAGGATGCCCTATGTTTCTTTATAATCTGGTCTAAGAAAGCCTCAGCTGAAGATGCCTCTGATATAAACATCCTGGAGGGCTAGAACTATATATCTGTACAATTTGTGCCAAGCAGCCTTTGCCTGGTCCAGTTAGCTTGATGGTTAGAGTATGGTGCTGAGGAGGCCACAGAGACAGGCACAGCTCCCAGCCTGGCTTTACTGCCACAAATTAGAGAGGTGCTATGCATGGTCTGATGGACAGAGCATTGGAATCTGGCATGAGAAGACTCACTGTGGGATCTTGAGGCAAATAACCTTTACCTCCCAGAGTCTTGGGTTCCTCACCTAATTGCACCTAAGTGCAACACAACTATCTACTTCATAGGGCTGTTGTGAGAAAATGGCTTGATTGACTTTTAAGGGCTAGCCAAACATGAGCTACCATGTTTCCCCGATAATAAGACCTATCCCAAAAATAAGCCCCCCCCTTACTGTGTAAGATTCCTCTAAAATAAGCCCTCCCCAGAAAATAAGCCCTATTGAGATTGCTACTGTAGTGAAGGTGATCCCCTGCGCTACACGCTACATTACGGTACCCTCTGTATGCACCGCCCCCCCCAACCCCCCGGGTGAAACGCACACCGCGCTCCGAGCTGCATCCAATCAGAGCTGCAGCAGTGAGCGCGTCATCCTGTTCTTCCCCAGTGATTTGCTTATTGAATAAAGGTACATTTTTTTGTTCACATTTACCTGTTTATTAAAATTGCTGTCAATATTCATTAAAATAAGCCCTCCCCTGAAAATAAGCCCTCTGGTGTTTTTCTGTCCAAAAAAATTAATAAGACAGTGTCTTATTATTGGGGAAACACGGTATTACTATTGTTCCTGGCCCAAGGCAAACACTTTGCAAAAGTGCATGCTGTTGGTCACGAGGACCAGGAATACTAAGCAAGAAAATGTGTGGGGATTGGTGTAAGTTCACTTCTCCGTGGGAAAAATAATGAAGAGCATATGCCTATGATGGTAAACATACAGTTATGGAGAACAAGCCAGAATAAACTCAGCAAATGGTAAATGGACATAAATTATTTATGATCCATGAGACCTTTGGCAATAAATTTAATCAATTTATTAACCACCCACTAAAAACTTTAAGGTACTAGGTAAATGTCAGTTATTATTGTCACTATGATTATTTCATTCCAGTAATTTCTGATGAAATTCAGATTGCCTTTGCTTCTATCCATGTGTTGCTGAGCAAAGGTGGAGAGAATCAAGCTGACTGGGTCCACTACAAATTTATATTACTCAACCTCAGCAGGTACAGGCTCTCAACACCTCAAGCCTGGACTGTTGCAATTTTAGAAGGGGTTTGTCATTCTGCCTCAAGTCTTTCTCCAATCCAAATGATCCTCTATTCAGCTGCCAAAGTGGTTTTCCCAAAATGCAGGTCCAATCATATCACCTCTCCTACTCAATAAACTCCAATGGCTGCCTATTGCTTTCAGGATCAAATACAAAATGCTGTCTGGCATTCAAAGCCCTTCATAACCTAGCCCCACTGTCTTTCCAGTCTTCTTACAACTTACTCCCCATCACTGGCCTCCTGGCTGTTCACAAACAAGATACTCCATCTCTCAATCTATGCATTTTCTCTGACTGTCACCCATGCCTGGAATGCTCTCTCTCCTCAATATCTACAGACCTTCCTGGCTTCCTTTAAGTCCCAACTAAAACCCCATCTTCTGCAGGAAGCCTTTCCCAAACCTTCTTAATTCTAATGCCTTCCCTCTTTTAACTATTTCCTATTTATTCTTTGTATATATTTCTCTGCTTGTTGTCTTCCCCATTAGATTGTAAGCTCTATGAGGGCAGGGACTGTCTTGCCTCTTTTTGTATCTTAAGGACTTAGCACAGTGCCTAGTCCATAGTAGTTGCTAAATAAATGTTGATTGATGGATTGACTGATAGTCCTGAGTCAAGTCACTGTTACTGTTAACAGTGATGTTGTTGGGGTATATCCATGCAATGATGGGTTATCTCACACTAGAGGCCTTCCACCAAAGCTCACTGATCACTTCTCAGGTGAGCTACAGAAGGAATTCTTGAGCCGGCACAACCTGCCTAGATTGGCTTGGGTGAGTGCTAAAGTCTTTTCCATTTCAAATATTCTGTGATTCTGTCTGATTGGAAACCAACATGGAAAAGAATCTGATTCTAAATAGTGCAACTCACTGCAGATGGTTCAAGGAGGTCTTTAAAGGAGAAAGAGCAGGAGAATGATTCTAATGAGATGAATGGAAAGAATGACTACTATAAAACAATTAAAACTGAATACTGTGAAATTATGTTAACTAACCTTGGCTCCAAAGAAGAGAGATGATTCAGAACCTCCCTACCCTTTTTATTTTGTTTGTTTTGCAGAGGTGAGGGACCATGGGTGTCTAATGCTGTATATAATGACAGATTTTTTTCCCCCTCAATATATTGGTTAGTTTTGCTGAACTGTTCTATTCTTTTCTCCTTTCCTTGCTCCTTCTCTCTTGTTCCACTTAGAAGGATCTTATCAGTTGCCATGGACTCAATGATCTCTTCTAGGCATATGATCCCCAAATCTATATACCCAGATCTGATCACAGAACCCTGAGGTCCAGGTCCACATCACCAACTGCCTGGAAGACATCTGTTTCTATGCTCATGTTTCATTAGCATCTAAAATTCACTATGTCCAAAAGAGACCTCATCTTCTTGCCCATAAAACATATTTGCCCTCACAACTTCATAATTTCTATTAAGGACACCACCAACTTTCCAGTCACCAATTTTTTACGAACTCAGATTCATCTTTAACTCTTCATTCTTCTTACCTTCCATATCCAGTCCACTGCCAAGACTTCTTGGGTCTACCTTCATGAAATCCCCACAATCTGTTACCTTTTCTCTCTAGGCACAGCTACCATCTCAGTTCAGACCTCCTCCCTCTCCAATCCAATCTACACAAAATCATCTCCTTAAAGTAGGAGTCCAGTCAGACCGACCATGCTACCTTCCACTTTCACCCTGATTAAGTATCTTCAGCTTTGTATCTAAAACCCTTCACAATTTTCATTTCAGGCTACATTTCTAGACCTATGTCACATTACTTCCTTTCACATAACCTCTGTTTCAGTAAAATTGCCTTGCTTATTGTTTCCAGAGCTGGATACTCCAACTATGGCCTTTGTGCAGGGTCTCCTCCATGCCCGGAGTTCACTCCCTCTTCAAATCCACCTTTTAGAATTCTTAACTCATTTCAAGGCCCAAGTCAGGTGCCCCCTTCTATAGGAAATGCTTCCTGATCCCTCTGACTTAGATTCTCTCTCCCTCCTTAAATTACCTTGTATTGACTTATCTGTGTGCCTAATATTTACCCTTAGCAGAATGTAAGCTTCTGGTGGGCCAGTACTACTTCATGTTTTTATTTTGAATCTCTAGTGTCTATCATGGGGCTGGGCCTGAAGTCAGAAGAAGATGCATCTTCCTGAATTCCAGCCTCAGATACTTACTACCTGTATGACCCTGGGCAAATCACTTAACCCTGTTTCCCTTAGCTCTTCATCTGTAAAATGAGCTGGAGAAAGAAATGGTGAAACACTCTAGTATTTTTGCCAAGAAAACCTCAAATAGGGTCATAAAGAGTTGGACACAACTGAACAAGTATCTAATATGGTGTTTGCACATAGTAATTGTTCATCCTTCGTTTTTGAAGAGGACCAATGACATCAAGGGGTGATGTTTTGATTTGTGTGTGAACTGAATTTGAGTGACGCAGAGTTGCACAAAATTGTCAGCCTCACTCTCTCTTGCAGTCACTGAAGTCCAGCAGCAGGACAAAAATCAAGATGGTCTAGGATGCAGAGGATGACCTTGGTGGCTTCCATGTGTTACCAAAGCTCTAAGCACTTCACAGCACCTGCTTCAGCTGCCTTCATGGCCATTGGAACAAACTAGTTTCACCTGTCCATTCTGCAGGGGCAGACATCCCCCTAACTCATAGATGGCTTTGAGACTCGTCAGTTACCCTTCACCTGGTTTAGCCCGTCTGCTGAGATGGTTTACCAGGCTGTGGCCACCGCACATGCTACAGCTTCTTGGAGCCACAGATGAGATCTGGGTGGCAGGTGGACACCAAGGGTAGGTGAGCAGCCCTGAAATGGGCTAGGCAAGCCCTTTTTGCACAAAGCGAGTACTTAATGAATGTTTGTTGGAATGTTTTTCCCCCCTAAAGCAATGACAACTTCTCTGTTTGAGAAAGGTTTTTCCAGGAATCTCCAAGTAAGTCAGTGTCTGGTGGAGATACAGGAAGGAACAGTCTGTGAGAGAGACCTAACCAAGCCATTGGTTTAATTGCAAGGGAATCCCATACTTTCTGTGATGTAACAGCAATAGATTATTATACTCAAGTAAATACATCCCTCCCTTGTCTGAAGGAAATCTTCAGGGATTGGTCTTTCCCAAGTAAAGAGCTTTAGATTATCGCTTCCTTTCACATTATCTACTTAATGTTGTAAGATGAGCAACTCTTCACCTTGGGTCTCAAAAATAAGAAGCATTTTTCTTCTCATCATTATCACTTACAACCATCTAGTTTTGTTTTGTGTACATTAAGCAACAAAAGCCTCCACTTTCCTTAGACCAGTGGAAGAGAAAAAAGACTAAGACAATTTACTTATCTAACATCTGAAAAATGCTTACTATAGTTTTATACTCATCCTTAAGTTCAGTTACAACTATCAAATTCTGTTGTGGCAAACATCATTACAATGAAACTCTATATAACAAAAAGATTCCAATGCTCTAGGCAATCTAGTTTGTTTCAAGCAATATTTAGCTTCAGCAAATTTCATAGGATCATAGATTTATAGTTGGAAGTGATATCATAGATTATTTAGCTCATTTCCTTCATTTTACACTCAAGAAAACAGAGGCACGAGAGCAGTGATTTGCCTGAGAATGCTGGTAGACTAGAGGACAGAACCCTGGCTGTCAGGGGCCATACCCAAAGGCATCTATTTTTTCTAACAGTCTTAGCATTTGTAATGGGAATAAATAGGAAGCCTTACCAGTAAGGTCAGAGGTGAAGCAAGGATGTCCATTATCACCATTACTAATTAATATTGTACTAGAAATGCAGTAAGACAAGAAAAGGAAATAAAAGGAAAAAGCATAGGTAATGAACAAACAAAATTATATATTTTTGCAGATGATATGGTATTTTATGGGGAGAACCTGAAGAGTTAACTAACAAGCTATCTGCAACAATTAACTATTTCAGCGAAGTTACAGAGTCTAAAATAAACCCATAGAAATAATTAGTATTTCTGTATATTCCCAACAAAATCCAACAGCGAGAAAGAGAAATTCCATTTAAAATAAATGCAGACAGTATAAAGTACTTGGGAGTCCATATTCTAAGACACACACAGGAACTATATGAACACAATTACTAAACACTCTTCACACAAATATAGATCTAAATAATTGGTGAAATATTAATTGTTCATGCATAGGTCAAGTTAATATAATAATGACAATATTGCCTAAATTAATTTACTTATTCAGTGAGATGCTAATCAAACTATAAAAGATTTACTTTATAGGAAAATAGAAAACATTAGAATCTTAAAAATAAGAATTTAAAAATATATAATATTAGACTAGAAAAAATAACAACAGAATTCATCTGGAGGAATAAAAAGATCAAGGAAATCAAGGGACTCACTGAAAAAAATGGGAAGGAAGGGGGCCAAGCATGACCAGATTTCCAACTACACTGTAATTGTCAAAGCAATTTGGTATTGGGTAAGAAATAGAGGGATTGATCAATGGAACAGATTAAGTACACAATATATGGAAGCCAGTGAGCACAGTAACCTAGCATTTGATAAAACCAAAGATTCTAGCTAGTGGGACAAGAACTCACCAGTCCAAAAAAGAAAGCAAAACAAAAACATTCCTGGGAAAACTGGAGAGTAGTATGACAGAAAGTAGGCATAGTCTAACTTCATACCATATGCCAAGAGAAGCTCAAAATGGGTACATGACTCAGATCTAAAGGGTGATATGAGCAAATGAATGGAGCATGAAAGAAGTTACATGTCAGATTTATGGATAAGGGAAGAGTTCATGATAAAACAAGAGATAGAGAGGTTCACAGGAAGTAAAATGAGTAATTTTGATTACATAAAATTGAAAAAGTTTTTGTACAAAGCCAATGCATCTAAAATTAGAAGAAAAGCTTGGGAACTTGGGAAAAAAACTTTTGTGACAAGTTTTTCTAACAAAGTTTTCATTTCTCAAATATATAGGAAACTAAGTAAAAACCTGAGTAAGAACCATTCTCTAATACACAAATGGTTAAAGGATATAAATAGGCAGTTTTCAGAGAAATACTTGTAATAGTAATGCAATGTAAAGATCCCCCTGTATTGGCTTAGTTTTTGGTTTGATTGTCTTAAAACCCAGAGCTTGTGAATCCCACTTGTGGGATGGACTTGTTGACATGAAAAGAGAGGGCTGAACTGGGAGGAGCTGGTGACGTAAATTTAGAGAGACACAAGAAAAGAGAGAGGCACAAGAACTTTTTGGAAGCAGCACCTTTGGAGGCAGAGAGAGACTGAGAGGATTGCTGAGGGGCACTTTGAATTGCCCAGGACTTTTGAGAGCTGCCACCCAGAGCTGCCAAGGACTGAGGAGACGTGGCTGTTATGCTGGTACTTTGTCTGTTTTGATATTGTTTTGCCAGATTTGTCCACTGGTGAAAGACAGTCCTGTTGTTGCAGAGCTTTTGGAACCTTGCTGTTGGTTCAGAGCTCCTGAGACTGTTCTGCAGACAGAGAGTGAATTCTGTCCACTGGTGAAGGACAGTTCTGTTGTTGCAGAGCTTTTGGAACCTTGCTGTTGGTTCAGAGCTCCTGAGACTGTTCTGCAGACAGAGAGTGAATTCTGTCCACTGGTGAAGGACAGTTCTGTTGTTGCAGAAGTCTTGAAAACTTGCTGTTGGTTCAGAAGCCCTGAAGAAGTATTTCTTGTTGCATGTTTACAGAAATCCTGGGAGAGGGTTTTGCTAATGTTTTCAGGGGTCCTAGGACTGTTCTGCAGACACAGAATGAATTAATGAAGACACTGGCAATGCATCTTGTGGCCTTGCTAAGCTTTGTCTCCCCAGGAACAAAGATTGCTGAGAACTTGCCTCAGGACAAGATGAAGAAAAGACCTCCATTTGGGTATTGAATGCTGTGCTTAAGCTTGTTGTAACTCTGGGGTAGATTCAATTGTTATCCAAGGGTGGGGAACTTTTTGACCTTTTTGTGCTCTGTGATTAAACAAATGAATGTACTTTACTTATGATTGGAAACTAATCTCCATTTGAGAAGAGGGGCTTTGTGATGGACTAAATGAATGTACAGCCTAGGGGTGGAGTAGTATTTAGAAGAGGGACTTTGTGATTGAATGAATGTAAGGTCCTGGGGTGGGGTAATACTTGGAGATTATTGAATCACACTTGGCAAATGCTGTATTTTGAATTATGCTATATGTTGATTCACTCTGTTCTTAATTTGTCACTGCATAAAATGGAGAGCACCTATGCTGGTATTTTGAACCTTGGGAAGTTGCCTTTGCTTGGCATTACAATACTCTAAATCATTAATAATCAAAGAGATGCAAATTAAAACAACTGAGGTTGGTTAACTTTCAGATAGGATAACATGACAAAAAAGAAAAACGACAAAGACTGGAAGAGAAGTGGAAAAATGGGTACACTAATGCACTACTGATGCAGTTGTGAACTAGTCTAACCATTCTAGAAAGCAATTTGGAAACATGCCCTGAAAGCTGTTAAACTGTGTATTAAACTCTTCAACTCAGTGATGCCACTAATAGGTCTATACCACAAAGAGATCAAAGAAAGAGGAAAAGGACCCATATGTGCAAAAATATTTATAACAGCTGTTTTTATGGTGGCAAAGAATTGGAAACTGAGGGGAAACCTTCAGTAATCAACCCACTGGGAAATGAATGAACAAGCTATGGTTTACAACTATGATGGAATACTACTGTGCTGTGAGAAATGATGGGCAGGATAGTTAAAAAAAACTTGGGAAGACTTGTATGAACTGATACAAAGTGATATGAGGAGAACCAGGAGAACAAGATACACACCGACAGAAGTACTACAATGATAAGTAACTGTGAAAGGCTTAGTAACTCTGGCCAACACAAGGACCAACCACAGTTTAGAAAGATTCATGATGAAGTATGCTATTCACTGAGAGAGACAGAGAGAGAGAGAGAGAGAGAGAGAGAGAGAGAGAGAGAGAGAGAGAGAAAGAGAGAGAGAGAGAGAGAGAGAGAGAGAGAGAGAGAGAGAGAGACAGAGAGACAGAGAGAGAGAGAGACAGAGAGAGAGACAGAGACAGAGACAGAGAGAGACAGAG
>NW_027185771.1:5341185-5391512 GCF_028583685.1 Petaurus breviceps papuanus
TACTTGAGGACAGGTATTATCTCGCTTGTGTCTGAATCCCCAGCACTTAGCACAGCAACTGACACATGGTAAACCCTATGTATCTATTCATCTATGGTACCTATGTATCTATCTGCTGTCTATCCATCCATCCATCTATCCATCCACCCATCTATTTATCTATCTATCCATCTATAGTACCTATGTATCTATCTATCTTCTGTCCATCCATCCATCTATCTATCTATCTATCCATCTATGTATCTGCTATCTATCCATCCATTCATCCATCTAATAAAACCTAATTTTCCAGTAATTTATTTTTAGTTCCATCCTTTTCTAAAAGATTCATCCTAAAAGTTCATCCCTTCCTAAAAGAGGCTTTAATTTACTTGAACCAACTTGGCATATGTTGAGTACTGTGTGAAGTGCTGGGTATACAAGCATAAAACTACATGGCCTTTGCTCTTGAGCTTAAAATCTAGGAGGTGGAGGAAGGTTAGGAATAAGACACATACACAAATGATTCTAATAAGTTACTTATATATACATTTGTCATCACCCCTAATAGCATGCAAGCTCATTAGGTAGGGATTGTTTTATTCTTTGCACTTGTATCCTCAGTTAGTAGTATAGTGCCTGGAACACAGTTGGCATTTAATAGATACATAGATAAAGATATAGAGTATTTATTACGTGCTTATAATGTGCTAGATACTCTACTAAGCAAAGGATACAAATATGGGCAAGCAAGACAGCCCTATTTGTTACTGATTGATTGAATTATGTTGGAGCAGTTAAACAGAGAGGAGTGAGCCATTGGGGGAGGAAAGGATCACTTAGCTGGCAAGTGATAGTGGCGGTGGTGGGGATTAGGTTTCATGGCAGAGGCAGCAATGCAAGAGGGTCTTGAAAGAATAGGATTTTAACTGGCAGAGATGTCAAAGGAGTTTGTTTCAGTCATGGGGGCCCTGGAGCACCAATGCAGTTTCAGGAGGAGGCAGGACAAAATCGGAAGGTTTCTTCACACAAAAGTATAAGAAGGTGACTATCATTAAATCAGCCTGGGACCATAGGCTTGACCTGAAATAGCACAGCGCAAAGAAAGAGTTCTTGGATCAAGGCTAAGGAGACATTGGTTTTACTAGGTTATCTTGGGTAAGCCAGTTACCTCTCTAGGCTTCAGTTTCCTAAAAAGAGTAAAATAAAGTGGGTTAATGGTGTGGTTTCTAAGGTCACTTTCTACTAGATATGAAGTTCTCTGATTCTAGGTTGCGCAGTTTATATTTTGTCTTGTGGACAACAGAGAGCTACTCAAGGCTTTGGAGCACAGGAGTGATGCAATCAGATTTCTCTTTAGGAAGATTACTTTGATGATGCGAAGTGGGAAAGAGCTGGTATTAGAAATACTATTTTCTTAGCTACATTTTCACATACAGCAATTTTCTTACAAGTAAAGCTAGAAGCATTGTTAATCTCTAGACTGGAATATCAGGGGCCTGTTGCCAGAATAAAATTAAAGAGGGTGGAGGTCATACAGTTCCAGACTACACTAGGCCTAGCTTTAGCCAATGCTAATAGGTCTTTAACACTTAAAAAAATTTTTTTTGGCTTAGGAAAAAAATTCTCCTCTTCAAACTCCAGGAGATCCAATCTTTCCAAGTATGGGTTTACCAAAACGGTAAGTCACTCACAACATCTGCAAGAGATTATAATTAAGCAATAATTTTTTTAAGAAAGAATTTGTATTAACCAAATTTATGACTATGAGAAACAAATGTAGCAAACAAACACAGAAAAATTGCATATTAGGATGCTAATTAGATGCATTTCTATTTATAAGCTGCCTTGATCAGGCTAAAGCATTTTCCGTTTCAGGTGTCAGTGTTACGCCCACAAATGTAAACAATTCCCTTGACTGGAAAACACCTGCTTGTCTCTGGAGATGGGGAGTGTGCTAAGGAAAGACTATTCCCAATCACTTGGAAGGAGAGTATGTGTCTCTTCAAGCAAGATTACTGATTTTTTTTTGCCATTGGGTAAGGCTGAGCTTTACTGCCACTTGGCTATGTTTAGAAGAATGAATGAAAATGGGCATCCCCTCCAGGGGACAAAACTTGAAATGGGTCCCTGGGAATAGAGAAAAACATGCTACCTATCACAACTGAGATCCCTGGCTGCTGTAACTGTGCTAGCCTTCATAAGGCTGCAGAAATGGGAAGAATAAGCCTGCTCATTCTTATGCATACAACAGTCACCTCTTTGGGAGTTACAAGTTGCTGAAGAGCTGCTAGTCTGCATTTGTGGAGGAAGCTTCCACACCAGGAACTCCCAGGTGAAATCACAGGACTGAATCACTGCCCCCCGATGACTTTTTCTGTCAGATCGCAGAGTAATTCTTTATTAAAATCTTATTCATGCTTCATAACTTCATAACCTGAGGCTAGGCTCCCAAAAGCTATCCTGCTAGAGAGCTAGTATTGGTATCTCCCACCAATATTGAAAGGTTCTGAGGACAGTCCCGGTGACAAATTGCTTATCTGTTACCAGAAGACAAGTTGAACTAAGGCCCGATAATCTCATTCCTTCTTTGGAACAGGCTGATAAATTTCTTGGCAATAGCAGTTCCTGAAAGCCGTTCATCAGGGTCTACTGGGGTTATGATATGCATCAGTGGACCAACTCCAGTGAAAGCAGAAGTCTTGGAAGCAGTAGGATGTGGCACACACTTATGAAATATGAACCCTTTCACCAGGAAGGGCAATGCATTCCAGATTTCACTGTGGGTCCAAAATTAACTGATCCATTTTTTTTTTCACCTTCAACACCTGCCCCTCCAGACTACGCCCTCCCTCATGAAAAAGAAAAACAACACCCAATCCCATGTTCACAGATGACAGCATTTGTAAGAGTTCTCTGACCTGAGGGGAGAACTATGTTCATTACCTGTTCTTTGGGACCTTCACTCACTTCACAATTGTTCAGAGATCACCATTCCTTTATGTGCTACTGTAGCTAGCTGTTGTATATACAGTTCTCTTGGTTCTACTTATTGTGTCCTGCATTATGTCATTCAAACTTTCCCATGATTCTTTGGATTCCTCTGCTTCTAATATAATTATATTCCCTTCTATTAATTCATATACCAAAGTTTTTCTGAAGTTACATGAAATATGAGTTTAAGGTTAAACTGCATGCATTCAAATATGGGGAGATGATACATGTGTCCCCTTGGATCCCTATCATGTTCAGAAGTCACAGAGGGATTCCAATTAGACAACACCTGGGAGTAGTTTTGTTATGTCTTGATGATCTTAAGAAAGGAATTAGGAGGGGAAAAGTAATGTACTCAGTGGGGAAGGAAAGGAAGGTTAGGGAAAATTATCTCACATAATCACGGTACACAGGTAAACATCTATATGAACACAAAGAGGAGAGAGTGAAGAGGGTGAAGAGGAACAGCTGATGCTTGGACCTCCCTCTCCACTGAACTGGTCAAAACAAGAAGGAACACACACACACACACACAGAGTTGAGTACAGAAATCCATTTCATTCAATGGGGAAACAGGAAAAAAAGGGAAGAAAGAAGGAAAGAGAGGATCAGAGTGGCATCACAAAATCAATGGCAACCACTTTGTTTTAAATTCTTTGGTAACACAGTGCTTATTAAATGAAATATTTTAGGCAGCTAAGTGGTACAATGGATAGAGCCCTGGACCTGAAGTCAAGAAATACTGAATTTAAATCTGGCCTCAGACACTTACTGGCTGTGTGACCTTGGGCAAGTCACTTAATCTCTATGCTTTAGTTTCCTCAATTATAAGATGAGGATACTAATAGCTCCCAGGGTTGTCATAAGGACCAAATGAGGGAATATTTGTAAAGCACTTAACACAATGTCTGGCACAGAGTAGACATTATTATATAAATGTTATTATGAAAAGAATATTTTGGTATTTATTTGACCCATGTTCATGTCTTTGACTTCCTTGGGATATATGCTTAGTTGTATAATGATCATATTTTTACTTGGGGCAAGTAGGCTTGGCTAAGAATGGCTAATAATAATTCACATTTATATGACAATTTTATATCTTTCTTTCATTCCTATTTTTCCTTTTCATTACTATGAACTGTACTAATGTCAACACATATGAACACTTTCTTATGCTGCGAAGAATGGAAAAAGTAATCAATTGTCGCAATAAACTTTAAGCTGACTCCCTAAATTTCTCTAAGTAAACTATCATGTTATTTGCAAAAAGTAATGATTTTTCCTCTTTGCTTTGGCTGACTCCTATGATTTCTTTTTCTTATCTTATTGCTATATTAATGGGTATTTCTATAACCATATGAAATAATAGTAGTGATGATGGATATCCTTGTTTCATCCTTGATCTTACAGGAAAGGACTATAGCATTTCACCATCACTACCACTTCTAGCTCTTGGTTTTAAAGAGATACTATTTACTATTTTAAGGAATAATTCATTTATGCCATATTTACATTTTTTAACATAAAAGGGTGTTGTATTTTGTCAAAAAGCTTTTTCTTTGTCTATTGTGATATAATTGTGATTTTATTTTTTTCTTCTCAGTATGGTCTATTATGTTTATAGCTTCCTAACATTAAATAAAACCTGCATTTCTGGACCAGTCACAGTGTATATTCTTTTAAAAAACATATTATTGTAGTCTATTTGCTACTATTTTATCCAATATTTTTGTGTTGATATTCATTTCAGGAACTGGCTTATAGTTTTCTTCCTCTGGTTTCTGTAGTTATCTGTAACAATAACACGGGGATCTCTCTCTCTCTCTCTCTCTCTGTCATTGCCAGTAAGATTCTTGCCAGAGTCCTCCTTAAACAGGCTGATCCTTCACCTGGATGATGATCATCTACCCAAGAGCCAGTATGGCTTCAGAAAGGACTGACCAACAGTCAACATGTTGTTTGCTGCCCGACAACTCCAGGAGAAATGCCAAGAACAGAACAGAACACATTTCTTGATCTGACCAAGGCTTTTGTTTCTGCCGGATATGAGGGCTGTGTGGAAGATCATGGCAAAATGTGATTGCCTGGAAAAGTTCATCAGTATTGTAAGACAGTTCCATGAAGGCATGCTTGTACAGGTTCTGGATAATTTAAATTCTTACTTCTCATTCTATTTATCTAGGGATTTGTATTTTAAAAAAATTATGCATTTCATTCAAGTTATCATATTACTGGCATATAACTAGCAAAATAGTAATTAAATAATTTCCCTTATTTCTTCTTCATTTGTTGTGAATACTTTTTCATTTTTATGTTGGCAATTTGTTTTTTTTCTCTCTTTTAAATGATCAGATAACTATTTGTCTAGTGTACTAGCTTTTCCCTCTCTTTAAAAAATTTTCTTTTTTGATTTTTAGAATTTCAATTTTTGTGTCTAGTTGGGCTTTTTGATTTGTTGTTTTTCTAATTTTTTTTAGTTTGGTCCCAATTCAATGATTTTGTTCTTTCTCTCTTTTGTTTCTGAAAGTATTTAGAGATATAAAATTTTTCCTAAGGGCTTTTTAAAGCTACATCTCAAATGTTTTGGTTTTGTGTCTTATTGTTTTATTTGATGAAAAATTTCTAAGATTTGTTCTTCAGAATTATTTTATTTAGTCACCATTTATATTTTAATCCTTTCTTCAAATGCCTTTTTAAAATAAGTTTTATTGCACTGTAGTCTATAAAGGGTATGCTTAATAGTTCTTTTCTGCATTTGTTTATGAGGTTTTTATGCCTCTGACACACAGTCAACTTTTGTAGATGTCTTACACAGCTTAGAAATATGCATATTCTTTTCTTTTCCAATTTGTTAATCACCATAAATAGATAATTTTTAACTTTAAAGAAAACCAGGTCATTAAGTTCTTTCTTATCTATCATTTTTTAGATTTGTCTAGGTCTGGAAAGGGTCATTTTGAGGTCCCCAACTATTGCAGTTTTTGTTGTCTATTTTTCCTTGTATTTTGATTAAATTTTCTTTGAGTACTTAGATGCCATGCCATTGGGTATATTACATATAACTAATATTAACTTAATTATTTATGGTATTCTCAAACATAATAATGTTTCCTTACTTTCTTCTTTTAATTAACTATTTTTATTGTTGTCTTGCTTGAGATCATAACTATCCTTGCTTTTTTGAATTCTCCTGAAGCATGATAAATCCTGTTCTAGCACCTCATTTTAAAATCTGTGTGAATCTTTATGTTTCAAATGTGTTTCACATAAACAACATACTATTGGATACCACTTCAAAATCCAATCTGTTTACCTCCTCTACTTTATGAGTGAATTTATCCCACTCCCATGCACTATAACTACTGCTAATTATATATTATATAATATATATTTCGCTCCATCACCTCTTGTACTTCCCCCTTCTTTCCCCCTTCCCTGCAATTTACAAAAAAGGAGGTAGGGAAAGAAAAAAGAATCTGATAAATAGTTAACAAGACTTTCAGTCTTAGAAAACCTTATTCATATAGCCTTATGAAGTGAGCAATGTATTATTTGCTCTCTTTGACAGGGTCAAGTGAAGTCCCCATGAGTCACTGAGCTAGTAAGGTCCACCATCTCCAAACCTAGTGTTCTATCTTTATACCATGCCTGTCTCCTTTCCATTATACCATGGGTATCTTCTCTCTAAAAGAAAAGGTACTCCTACTTCTCATTCTCTTCCTCTATCTTTTTTTCACCTTTTCCAATCAACCTTTTTCCAGTCTTCTTCTCCTCTTCTGAAGGTATGTGCTGAAAATGAAGTACTAACAGGGGAACATTTCAGAGTCTGCCTCTCGAGCAGGTGGGAAGGCCCACGCCTCACTCCCAGCTGTGGGAGCTGGAGGTAGTGAAGTAAAGAAGGAAAAAAGTTAAGTGGATGCCTAAGCCTTGACACTTGAGACTAATTTTTGAAACCATTTTTCAAGCCTTGATGCACATGGTTGGAGCAGAGTTGAGTTGTAGAATTTTTGCATCACAGCTAACCTTCTCCCAGGGTAAGGTAGACATGTCCTGGAAAGGAGGAGCAGAATGCAGTTGTTTAAGAGCATTAGGAATAACATTTCACTGTGGTGAGCTCAACCATTATTTAAGCATTTTTATCTGCAGTGCACTCTGGCATCATTTCTATTATTTATTCCTTCCGACAATACTGTAAAGGAGATTTGTATAGGGGAGGGCAGTGAGGTCATGGCTTACTTTCCAACAGTCGCACAGAGGTTGTTTCTACATTACAAGAGTGTTCCTGCAAAACTACCTCTGTGCCTTGGTCAGTAACAACTGATCTGTATGTAATCTCCACGGTGAATAAGGAAACAATGAATGGTAAGGCAAAAGTGAAGCTATAACCAGTGCCAGCTTATACTAAATCAGTCAAAAAATTCAACACCCAGGGACAGCTGATAAAATGTCACTGCAGAGGATCTGAGGGGTATTTCTTGTGGTCATTTTTCATATAATAATGGCTAGCATTTAAGCTTTAAGATCTGCAAAGTACTTTGCATGTTATCTCATTTGATCCTCAAAACAACCCTGTGAAGTAGGTGCTGTTATTATGTTCGTTTTACAAATGAGGAAACTGAGGCTGATGCAGGTTAAGTGAATTACTTTTATCACATAGCTACTCAGAATCTGAGGCCAGATTTGACCTCTGGTCTGCCTGTCTACAAATCCAGAGCTCTAGCCACTGGGCTACTGACTTTGCTTGTGACATGCAAATTAAAAAATTAAAAAAATCTGTCTATGCTTGTTGCCTCTCTTTCTTCCATCTTCACTCACTTCTCCACTTCTGACCCCATCACTTGACTGAAACTGTTCTCTCTAAAGTCATCCGAGATTTCTTCATGGCCAAGTGGATGGTTTTTCTCAGTCCTCATTCTTCTTAATGTCTCTAGAGTTTCCAATGCTGCTGACCATCTCCTCTGCTTGTATATTTTCTCCTTCCTGGATTTCTCATAACACTGCTTTTTCCCAGTCCTCCTACCTGTCTGACTATTCCTTCTCAGTTTTCTTGGCTAGATCTTCATCTCCATCCCAACCCCTCACTCAGGCGTGGATGGTACAGTGACACAGAGTGCTGAGCCTAGAATAAGAAAGAACTGAATTCGAATTTGGCCTAACACAGCAGTGGCAAGTCACTTATCTGCTCTCTGTTTCTCTTTCTTCAACTATGTAATGGACATAATAGCAGACCTACTCTATAGGTCTGTTCTGAGGATCAAATGACGTAATATTTGTAAAGCTTATACTGCCCAACACATGGTAAGCACTTAGTAAGTCCTTCCTTCTCTCCTTCTCTACTTTCATTCTTCCTTCCTTCCTCTTCCCTCCCTCCTTCTTTCCTTTTCATGGCTTGACCTCATGATACCATTCTGCATTTCTTAAATGCTCTAACCTTTTAACCTAAATACGCCTGATCATTTCCAAAGATCACAAGGTCTCAAATCCTCAGAATCAAACTAATTTCAATTTTATATATGTGTATACATATAAAACATATAAATGTATATATATATGTGCATATATATACAAACACACACATAGATATATACATATATTTATGTATATACACATAACACACACACATGTATTATACCTAAAGAAGTTTGGAGATTGAGTACAGAGAGATCTATGTTCACATTTCCCCTAATAGTCTCTTAACGTAATCCCAAATATTCTACAGCTCCTTAGCATTCTCTCCTGTATTTTTTTTTTCTACATTGGGAAGAGGCTTTGAGTTTGCCAGCTGTTTGGGAATTCTGTTTAGGGAGTAAAGGAGAAAGATGATTTGTGTATAAGGAAGGAGGCTGAATAAAAAAGATAGTCTCGAAGGGACCCTTCCAACTCAAATATTCTATGATTCTCTATTCATCTGGGCTCTAACCCCTCAATCAAGTGAATTAGAGTCTTCAGAATAAGTTTACATCCCAGTTCATGAGAGCTGCAGTATAATCTCAGAAAGATCTGCAAAGAGCTCAAGAATGCAAGGAAGAAAGGTTTAAAAATATGAAATTGTTCCAGGGTTTCTCTGTACAGCCCAAGTAGGAACCTTCAAAGACATGAGTCATCATTTTGAAATGCACATCAAACAAGTTAAATAACTCTTACTTTCTTAACAACATATTAATCAAAGGGCATTGATTCCTGAATCAGATTCTCCTACCAACGAGCCTCCTATCTTCTCAGCTCGGATGCATGCATTAAGTGAGTTTTATTCTGACAGATACAATATAGCAATCAATAAAATCTTATTATATGGGGTTGAGATACAGGGATTTAGAACAGGATTTATGCACTGCTTTCAAATCCAGTGCTATTTCATGTCTCTGCCTTAACCTGTAATTGAAAATAAATCTCCCCAAATACACCAGATTCTAATTTTCTGGATGTATGGGCAAATTTTAACGGCAGCCCGCATTCCCTCAGGGAAACTGTGCCTGTGTGATCTTATCGTCTACTGCCAGTGCAGTCCCTTGAGGTACTAGATTCCTTAGGACAAGGCTGCTGTGCCCTATCCAGGGCTGTAAGATAAAAGCATACTTGGGAAAATAGCTGAGATTTCTGTTTCTATACATAGTTTTAGAATATAAGTGTCAAGCTAAAGGCCCAAGCAGCAAAACTCCCAGCCTTAACCAGATTAAAATGTAATTGGGAAACATTTAACAAAACAAATAAAAGCACACCACAACATAGATAATGCTAATTTGTGGTTTTCTAAGTGATTATGTAAGTGGGTTTCTACTTGAGTCTGACACAGGGCTGGACTCCTGAGTCACAATCATCTGCCTCAGACACTCACTACCTGGACAGATCATTTAACCCTGAGACTCAGTTTCCTCATGAGCAAAATGAAGAAGACTTCAGCATCTACCTTCACAGGGTTGTGAAGATCAAATGATCCTCACAAAAACCCTTTGCAAACCTTAAAAAGTGATGTAAATGGGAGCTACTGTTAATAGAACTTGTCACAATCAAGACACTCTTAAGATCCTTCTCTTTTCCTGCATGCCAGCTTTAAGGTGATCATATACACCCATCCAATCCTCCCTCTCCTTCCCTTCTACCCACAGGGACAAACAGTAGCTCAGGGGAGAATCTAATTCAATTCTAAAATGAGCAAAACAAACAAACAAAAGATAGTATTATTACTCTCCTTATTTCTGTCAAATAACAATTCCCTGTCTTTTGGGAGCTGGGAATAGGTAGAGGAACAAAAAAAGCAATGTGAAAACATATAAGAGAAGGGAGCAGACTAACAAGACAGGTTAGCAGTGCTTGCCAGAGGGACTTGACTTTAAATTCCAGTATGCCCAGCACTTCCAAGAGGAGCAGGGGCAGGAAGCACAGAGATCTGGGGAGCTCATGGAACTTGGGATGTATGAAGAATCTCACCAAGTTGGACGACTCTACAAGTCTTGTGCTGGATATAGATGGGACAGTGGGGAAGGCAGAGAATATAGAACCATGTAAAGCATGCTTCCTGCCCTCAAGGAGGGACTACTGAACAAAACAGAGCACAGCATTAAGTCCCCACATTAGTGGTCTAGACACAAGGGTTAGTGAAGTCTAGACACCGGGTGGGAGGTGGGGGGCTGGAGAGGTTGAGGAAAAGCCAAATGAAGTAAAACAGGAAACCATGGGTCTGTATCAACTCTGGGAAGGACTCTTTATTAGGAAGTGATTGAAGAGAAGAACAATTCTGTCTTTGACCGCCGTGGCTTGGCAGTCACATGGGAGGTTTCTGATACCAGCTCTCCTCTTGTGCTGGGAGGCTCAGATCATTTGCCAAGGGGTTGGCAAGAAAAATGCTAGCAATGAAGTCCTCTAAAGAAGAAATGTCAAATCATATTCATCTGCTTCCCTTCTCTTGGTCAACGGGTCTTTCAACATGCCCCTTGGCCTTTCCCTTTCCTCTAAGTCAGGGGTTCTTAACCTGGGGTCTGTGAATTTGGTTTTTTAAAATAGTAATAGCTAACAATAGACAGTATTCATGTAACAATTTAAGGTTTACTAAGAATTTTACACCTATTACCCGCCTTGATCCTCACAGCACCTCTAGGAGAGCAGGTGCTGGTATAATCCAATGCATTTTACTTTATGCATTTAAAAACAAGATTCTGAGAAGATGCCCATAGACTTCACCAGGTTGACTGCCAGAGGCGTTCACACACACACACACAAAGCTCAAGAATATCTGCTCTAAATGTTTTGGCTCTTGCCTACTTTCCGTGTCCCATTTCACACTCCAGACCTTGGAGGGGAAGGGTCATGTATGCCTCCCTTGATAGGGCATGGGGCACAGTGCACTTTATGATGCTGTCAGTCAAACAGTCTGATGCTGCTGATCACTGTCTCTACTTTCATATTCTCTTCTTTCTGATTTTGGGGACAACACCCTCTCCTATCTGTCTTACTGCTCCTTCTCTGTCTCCTTTGCTGGATCCTCCTCCAGATCACATCCTCGACTTGTAGGAGTCCCTTCCCATAAGTTTAATTACCACCTCTGTACCGATGATTCTCAAATTTACCTATCCTGCTCCAATCTCTCTGCTGATCTCCAATCTTGCATCTCCAACTGCCTTTTAAATATGTGGAACCTGATGTCCAGTAGACATTTTAAGTTAAACAGAGCCCAGTCTTTCCCCCTAAACTCCCCTCCCCTCTCCTCTCTTTCCTGTTACTACAGAGAGTAGCAGCATCCTTCTAATCCCTCAGACTCAAAACCTAGGAATCATCCTCAACTAGTCCTGCCCTGCACTGCCCCTCCCCACCCACATCCAATCTGTTCCAAGGCTTATTGATTTCCTCTTGGCACTTTCTCTCATATGCCCTCTTCCATCCTCTGACACTGGTGCTCCCCCTCATCCCTGCCCCCTCCCCCCATTCGGGCTCTCATCACTTCATGGGGAGCTTAACTGCCTCGCGTATCTCTCCACTCTACTCCATCCTCCATTCAGCCACAGTGATGCCCCTAAGACACAGGTCTAATCATGTTACCAGCCTCCCACACTAAATAAACTCCACTGACTCCCTATTGCCTCCAGTATCAAATGCAAAGCCTTTTGTATTTGAAGGACATTTGTAGTCCTTCCTAACCCAGCCCCCTTTCCAGTCTTCTTATACCTCCGGTGGCACTGGCCTTCTGGCTGCTCACAAACAAGACACTCCATGTCTCCACTCCAGACATTCTCTCCGGCTCTTCCCCTGCCTGGAATGTCCTTCCTCTACATTTCTACTTACTGACTTCCTCAGCAGCCAACTGAAATCCTGTCTTTTATAGGAAGCCTTTTCCATCCCTCCTAACTCATGTCTTCCCTTTGTTATTTTCTATTTGATATGGTTTGCTTTGTATATATTTGTTTGCATGTTGACTCCCCAATTAGATTGTAAGCTCCTTGAGGGACTGTTTTTTAAACCTCTTTTTGTATCCCTAGCACTTAGTACAGTACTTGACACATAATAGTCTCTTAATAAATGCTCAATTATTATTATTAAAAATGAAATCTTTCAATGAAGCAAAATTTCCATTACCTGTTAAAGTAAACTGGGTAACAGAAAGAATTTTTATGGTCAGGTTCTTCCTTACTTTGGAATGCCTAGTAGAAAGTTGTGTCCTTTGCAAATTATATTTATTCTTGAAAAAAATACTCTCATCGACACTCTTTATCTTTACATAATTTCCCATCTTTCTCCAGATTGAACCCCACCCTGTGACAAAGAAAAATAGCTCAGCAAAAATGTCCAATACTGCAACCCAATCTGACAACGAATGCAACAATATTCTGTCTTAGTGGCTGCTTACCGCTCCATCATGAAAGATGAAGTCTGTTTCAATATCTGTCTGTTCTCCTAAGAACTAGACTGACTTTTCAATAATTCAGAGCTCAGTTTCCTCTGGTGAGCTTTCCTTTAACACTTCCCAGGTCATTATATAGACTATTCTCTTGTTTCTCCCATCCCTCCCCCCTTCATCATTTCATATAAAATTTTCCAAATTTCTCTAAATTCTTCTTACAGGTAATTTTCTACTGAACAATAATATTCCACTAACTTTATATATTAGTTTCTCCCCCCGCCCCAGGCATAGCCTAAGCAGTGAACAGTTGTTTGAATCCAGTTCTTTATTATACCACAATGTATTGCTATAAAGAGCTTAATAAAGATTTATTGATTGGCTGATTGAGTTACATATTGTGAACTTTGTTTCTGTCTTTGACTTTTAGCAAGTATGCATGTTCCCAGGTGGGTTATGAATAAGTTTAGTCATTTCTTTGGAGTATAATTCCAAACTGAAGTCCAGAATGATTTAACCACTTCCTACTTGCACCAATGGTGCACAGATGTGCAAGTCTTCCCACAATCCCTCCAACATCTTACATGAATTCTTTAGGATCACAAGAACATCGATGAATAACAACCAGAGTTACTATGTCTAGAAGTTGTACAAATAAATTTCCTTATAGCAATCCTGTTAAATAGTCAGTACAAATACAATTACATCCAATTTAAAGGTGATAAAACTGGATGGGGGGGGCCGGGGATGAGTAACCCGAGACACATAACTGGTAAACCTTTTGAGTCAGGATTCAAACCCAGGTCTCTCCTGATTCCTAGTCCAGCCCTTTCTCCCCTCTACCACACTGCTACCCCAGCCTGTTATTCTATGGCTGGGCAGTAGCAATAGCAATGACAGATGTCCTTAGTCCATTAAGTGGCACCAGTGCCTATGGATTTTCATGGCTGATCGGACTAGACCTATTGTGCTTTTTAATCCAGCATGAAGGTGCTTTACCAAATGCAAGAGAACACAGAGCCTCCCACCCACCTACTCTGTTTCCCAAGGCTAAAGGCAAAAGATAAATCACATTCCAACTCATTAAAATGAGTTGGAATGATGGGTGGGACTGTCACTCGTCTTTCTCATGTTTTGGTGACTAATCTCTTAAAATGATGAGGATGGCACATTAAATGTGGGGAAGGCCCCTGGAACTTGCAGGGTTTTTCTCTTCTACTTATGTCATTAATCAGTGACAGTCTTGCATAGCACCCATCTGAAGCACTAAAGGTAACCATTTCCATTTCTTTACAAATCACTTTACTACCTACTACCCTATGAGGTAGGTAGTAAAAGAATTATCATTGCATTTTGAAGACAATGAAACTGGGACTCAGGAGGATTAATATGACTCATCTAGGGTCACACAGTTAGCAAGTGTCCAAGTTGGGATTTAAACTCTGGTCTTTCCTAAATCCAAGTCAAACATGTTTTCCATTTTGCCATGTTGCCTCTCAGCTCTTCTTGTTCCTTCTTGCACTTCCTTTGGATTTCTTTCTATATAGGTGGTTCAATGGACAGAGATTCTGGAGTCAGGAAGACCAGAGTTCAAATCCAGTCTCAGATATTCAGTCACTTAATGTCTGTTTTGCTTTACCCATAAAATGGGGATAATAATACCACCTACCTCCCAGGGTTATTGCGAGGATAAAAATTGTAGAGCACTTTGCAAATCTTAAAGAGTTATATAAATGCTAGCTGTTAACGACATTCTCTACTTTACGTTTCTAAGGGTGAAGAAAGAGGGGTTTATTATTGAGACAAGTAAAAAGGAAGAAAATGAAAAGATCAAGAAATGGCTAATTCAGGGGAACAAAAATACAACTAAACATTTAAAAACTGCACAATCTTTTTTTTTTTTTTGCGCTTTTTTTTTTTGGAGGGCAATTGGGGTTAAGTGACTTCTTGCCCAAAGTTACATGGCTAGTAAGTGTGTCAAGTGTCTGAGGCCATATTTGAACTCAGGTCCTCCTGACTTCAGGGCCGGTGCTCTATTCACTGTGCCACCTAGCCGCCCCTAGGCTGCACAACCTAAAGGTGTATGTGGATTCTTGGTCTCCCATGCCCATCCCTTTCTATACACCTACATATGGACCCCAGGAACGTCCTAGCAGACATCACTGGCCTATAGGAAAAGTGAAAGCAGTTTATGAATTTGAACTGAACGGGGGTAGAAATGCTGCCCCCAAAGCGGCTGTCTCATTGGAGATAGGTACAAATGCTAGACAACAGAACCAATGCAGAACTGATCAATAAGCATTTATTACCTGCTTGCTCTATGCCAGGCTTTTATCTAATGAATGTTCCCTTCCTTAATGCTTTGTGAAAAACAATGGGCAGAGATCTGATGCTGCCCAACTAGTGAGGCTGACAGTGATGGTGGTGGAAGGGGCACCATCAGAAAGAAGCCGCAGTCATCTCTAATTCTGCCTTCTCACAAGTTGAGGCAAGATGTCGAGATTCTAAGTGAATTTCAAAAGAGACATGAAAGGCTTTGGGACTAAAGGGGTTTGAAATGAAGGATGTTATTGCTAAGTAGTCCTGAGTCTTCAGAGACCATGGAATGAAGGATCTGTTTCAGATGCATTAATTTCCCATGCTCTTCCCTCTGATGAGGGGAGGCTCCCAGGGAAGTGAGTGGTAAGAATCATCTAGGTTTGTGCCTTGGAAATCTCAAAGGCAAGTCCTTAGGAAAACCCTTACTTATGTGCCTTATGTTAGCAGGGGTGAACCACAACCACAAAAGGCAAGAGAAGAGAATGGATGGAATGGGCTCTTCTTAAACAAAAGGGAGAAATCATTCCTTCTGCCAGAGTAAATGGAATTTTATCCACCACCACTCTCCTCCCAGATCCTTAGATAAGGAAGAAGCATCATACAACCAATTCTTAACTAAGCAGGGACCAGCCTCTGCAGCTGGTCCAGGTCTGCTGGCTCAGCTTCCCATTGTAAATTTGGGGTGATCAGGCTTGAGCGACAGTGTGACACATACTAATTGTGTGACTCTGGGCAAGTCCCTTAACATTGCAGCTCCTTGGGAAACTCTCCAAGGTTCTAAGTTGCAGAAAAGATGCTGACCTGCACTAGTAAAAGTTCCTTCCTGGAACTCTTTCTACCATTGAAATCTGTTTTGTCCTTGTCACTCTCCCTGTTTGGCTCTTCAGAGCCTTCCCAGGTAAGTCAGAGGCCAAGAGAAAAGCCCAAACTCTCCTTACTTCACTGGACAACTAGCTAGTGTCTCTGGGACGAAATGTTATGGGCAGGTCAAGACCACTGGCTAATAAGGAGGAATGGGGATTGATTACCTATGGATCTCTAACATGTAGGCTTCCCATTACATAGGTGATCTCAAGTCTACATCTTTGCTGAATTCCTAAATTACAATTTACTGTCCAAAGGAATATTCCTTGCAGCAAAAGGGCAAAATCCCTTAATTAATCTGAATAGCCACAAATAACTCCGGTGGATGAGGTATTAATGGACTGAATGGAAGCCTGCCTCCACTGGCCAAAATCTGAGTGAGAGTCACAACCATCCATGAGGTTATCCCAGAGCCTCTACAAAGCTCTGGCTTAAAACTGGAGGCAAAATTTAGGCCCCCCCCCCACTTTCATCTGAACAAAGCTCTGACTTAAAGAAACTTCCACAGTACCAACTGAGCTGCAGAATTTGAACAGTCAGGAAGACTAACCTTAGAGTGAAATGTAATTAGAGTCTGAACTTATTAAAATAAGTTGGAAGGATGGGTGAGACTGTAGCTCCTCTTTCTCATTTTTGGTGACTGATCTCTTAAAATGATGAGGGTGGCACCCTGGAACTTGCAGGCTTTTTCTCTTCCACTTCTTTTAGCTGCCTTCCATTTCTTAGGCTCCTCCTCAGTCACCCAGTCATTAATATCTTGATTTCTGGAGAATGGTCACTCTCCCAGTCCCCTCGAAGATCTAACTTGAGATGGAATGAGGGCAACACTCCTAAGGTTTTTCATTCAGTAATTACTTGTCAATCCTAAACCTCCTGACCTCTGAATGGTTGTGAGTGATCATGAGTATGCTAAAATGTGGTTATGGGGATAGAGTGACCACATCCTATGCTGGTTCCAAATTTATTCCTCTCTCCTTCTTCCTCTAGCTAAGTGCTGGCTTCCACATGTTCCTGAAGGGTTATCAACAAATGCTGTTAGTGTCCCACCATGATCACACTGGTTGGGCTAGATGTCAGCATGTAGCCACAGACTGACACAGATGAAGGTCTTGCTGTGATCATGCTCAAATTGCCTCTCATCAGCAGTAGGGACACATTAAAACAGTTTGGCACCTGCAGAATCGGAAGTAAAGCCACTTCTCTGATTCAAGAGCTGGCAGTTGGTGCGGGTATGAGGGGAAGAGGGGGAGGGTGGTAGGCTTAAAAACCCAACAAAACAGGGCATTACTGTGACAAGGGAGCCAGAGGGGTGTGGAGAAGACCAGGATGCATATGACTGAGCCCCTTTAAAAATGACCACAGGGCTGGGGAAAACCTCATTGACTGTAGTGATGGTGCCATGGAGCAAATACTCCAGCAGCTGTCACCTAGCTTCCCCATCCCTCTGACCAAGGAAAACTGCCAGTAAGGCTTAGTTCCACAGGACTGGATCTATAACCCCAACAGCTCCACAAAGAATGATGCTCCTCTCTGAGAGTAAGGAGAAGTAAAGGTCACAAGGGCTTTTGTTCCACGGTACCTGCCTCAATCCTCCCCCGATGGTCTACTCTGAAACTTGGAGGTGATTCTGAAGGCTACGCCAGCAGAATATAAACCTAGCTGGAGAGTCTTACAGTCCAAGCCTAGCAATTGTGTGGGGTTGGGGTCTGAAGGCTAGTCCAGTGGAACTCAGACAGGATCCTCATCAATTGGTCAAAAGGTAATGGATATGTTTGGTCTCAGCCATTCATTAAGATTGTCCATTAAGCAGTGAAGGCTCTACAATTGAGGTTGTCCCTATGCTGATGAAAGAAAGCATGGCTCTGCTAAAGTGAGTGCCTTACTAAGGGCCTTCCAAAGGACACACACCCTAGGACAGCAAGGGCTGCCCCACATATGGGACTGCTCCACAGGAGCCTGGTGCTGCGGCATCTGTCATGGAGTTAGTAACCTCTGGGAAGTCACAACCAAAGAGACTGAGGTCCTTAACTGAATCATGAATTGTTTCTCCCTTTCACTCATGGAATCCACCCAGGGGTTCAGGGGAGGCAGGATGGAAAGATGTTAAAAA
Source organism: Petaurus breviceps papuanus (assembly GCF_028583685.1). Taxonomy (NCBI): domain Eukaryota; kingdom Metazoa; phylum Chordata; class Mammalia; order Diprotodontia; family Petauridae; genus Petaurus; species Petaurus breviceps. The sequence continues at coordinate 5,359,284 of NW_027185771.1, forward strand.
GCCCTGGGTGGAAAGTTCAGTGAGAAAGGAACCCTATAGCTGTCTCATGCAGGTATGGGAGCTTCATACATTCCAAAAGTCTGCATTTTGCTCTCATCATGGTCTAGTATCTGTGTTGACAGACTAATCAGTTGCTACGTCACCTTCTGGGCTTCCTGGCTACTATGGTGTTATATCTGGGGCCATCTTCCTCCCTCAGGCATGCTGCCTTACATTAGAAGTTCTTGACCTGGGATCCATCAACTTTTTTTTCTTTCTAAATTTTGCTAACTATATTTCAATAGCATTGGTTTCCTTTGTAATTCCTTATATTTTATTTTATTCATTTAAAACTGTTATCCTGAGAAGGCCAGAGTTCTAAGAGTCCATGATATAAAACAGGTTAAGATTTCCCAATTTTAGGCCATGGCCTTTTTATTTACTCACCTTCTCTTCTTTCCCCATATTCACCTCTTCCCTTCCCTACCCCTCACCCCATGCTTTTCCCTTCAATAACTCTGGGTGACCTTTATTGAGATTTTCTGTGCTAATTTCTTAGCATATACTATATAGTTTAGCCTGGGGGGGGGCAGAAAGCAGATTTTTCTGGCTGACTTACTGGATCCTGCCCCTCCCACAAAATCTAGTAACTCTAGTCTCAGCAAATTATTTCCTCCCCCCAACCTCTGGATGTCTTATAATCACAACCACTTGGCAGGACATCTGACTCATCTGCCCCCCAGCATTCAGAACAACTAGGGAGCTCTGAAGATGCTGGCAGTCTTCTGGACAACCATGTCCATTCAATGCCTTGACAATCCCCTGCTTTCCAGACTCACTGAGTGTAAATGGAACCCTTGGCTTTGTTGAGGGGCCTCTTCCAATTCTCCTCTGGCATTTGGAATAGAATCCAGAGTCAGAAGAAAGAATTCTGGCTGTTAGTCTTGAGTACCAAACAGTAAGAGGACAAGGTTCATTTCTGAGGAAGAGACTGGTGCTTCATTGGAATCTGGGGACAAGGAAAGGGTTAATGAAAGCCAAGTACAACTATTCCTCTTGATATTTCTCAAAATGCCTGAGAGATAGAAGGGGCCAGGCAGAAAGGTGAGGAAGCTAGCCAGCAGTTCTGTGACCCCTTTAGGAAATCATTCTTTTTGCAGTTCTCTGGCTCCCTTCAGTATTTCTGAATTGCAAGTTTTATTTGGACAGGGAAAGGGTTAAGTTTAATTTATACTGATTCCTATTTAATATCATTCTCTCCCCGTCGGAGCCAGCAGCTGTGAGCTGATTGTACTCTCTCATTATGCAGTCTGTATCGCTAATGGCCTGTGACAAAGGCATGCCATCTTCCAGGCCTTACCCCCGAGAGCCAATTAAACACACATACTCCCTTCCTGTTTGCAGCGCATTACAATGAAATTAAACTGAATTTCAAAATCATTTTCTCCTAAAGACATCTCTTTACAATAATTAATGCATGCTATTCCTTTTCAACTGAAATATTCATCAGGAGTGTTGACTAAAAAAAAAATTTTTTTTTTAAAGCTGACTGCCCCACATTTTCCCATTGCTTGCTGCCATGATCAACTCACTGAACCTCGCTGTTGGCAAAATTCACAGGGTTTCAGTTCCAGTGTTTTTAAAGGAAAAAACATTTGCAGGGTTTTTTTTTTTAATCTGAAGTTAAAAATAAAGGAAGATGAGGAAGATGGCCACAAAGGGAGTGACACCAGAAAGTCAAGTTTCCAATTCTGGATTATTTGTGATGCTGCAGCAGTGATATGCTAAGATGAGAATGGGAAGTGGTTTCAGTGCTATGGTTCTTATATATGGAATTAAAATCATAATAAAAGCTGAGTTCTGTATGCACTAGATTAGCTTGCTTTAATGAGGTGGAATGAACAAAAGAAAAACAGGACATACGAGTAGAATGCATGTCAATAAGTTAACAGTGTACCACCATGGACAGAGGCATGAGGGAATAAATTAATGCAAAGGTATTTATTTACCAGAGGCTTTCAAGTACCAAAGAACTTCTGGTACTGGGGCAAATCTATTAGGAATGGAGCTATCTGTGTTTTTATTTTGCCATATGTGACATTCTATTTTTTTTAGGCACTTCAGAGTACTACAGTGTGTATGCACACACACACGTGTGTGTATGTCATATATAAGATATTATATAAATTCATAATACAAATATTACACATACACATATATGAAATACATAACACATTTTTGGGTGGTATGTGGGAAAGTCTTGAGCCCACTTTCCTTGGGAGTTAGTTATAAACATCCATCCTCCAAACACTGTACAACTCTACAAAGAATCCTCTCCCAGTTCAGTAAACCCTATCCCTCTTCACTTCAAGCCAGTAAGAAATGGGTGCCCAGACCCTCTTATAGGGAGGGCAGATATATTTCTCCCTCCTCATTTTCACCCTGCTGTGATTCACCAAGTAGGCCACTCTAACTCTCTCTAATCACAGTTGCTGAGCTGGAAAGGAGAGGAAGAGAGGAAAGATGGGCATGGGAATCTGCGTGTACCTGGATGGGGGTCTGGTCAGAGCAGGGAGAGAAAGCAAATAAGGACACATGCAAATCCCAATCTGTCGCCCTTCTCAGGGGGACTTCATCAAGGGAAGGCAGAGTGGGATGTATTCTTCCTGTTTTAGGGTAGGAGCTCTGAGATTCATGAGGGCTTCAGGAGGGGTAGAGATTCCCTGCTATCCAAGGAGAGCCTGCCCGGCTCTCACTCTCCTGAGTTTCTATCCCTGGCCTTGCATTCATTCATTGGCCCTTACTACAAGCTGCAGTCATGCAAGGGGAAGGGTTTTGGCCATAGCAGCAACGTAATCTAAATCCCTGAGAGACCTGAGTACTGGGAACAATCTCTTCCAAGGAAGCTGTACAAACTATATTATTTATTATTAAACAACAACAACCACCAACTCCCCTCTCTCTCATCCACATATACACCTTTAATCACTAGGAAATCCCAATTCCTCTCCAGCTTTGCAGTGGGTCCAAACTGCTTGTTTGATGGCAGAATAGGGAAGAGGAAGGAAGACCATGTCTGGGGTACAGAAGGTAGGAAGGGGGAGGACTTACTACAGCGGGTGTTAGGGTTTCATTTGCAGAGTTCCCTTTTCAAGCAGTGAGGTAGCTTTGCATGAAGCAACCGGGAGGGTAATTACAGAACCCATCTTGAGTCCAAAGTTTCTAAAAGTGAACTCCTCTCTAGGGCTGAGAGAACACAGAGCATTTAAGAGTTAAGGATGGCTCCTTTTCCTTGCAAACTTCTGGGATTCTCGTGAAGTGAATCTCAGAAGCATTCCCTTTTCCTCCCCTTGCTTTAGAGCCTGATGGAAACCCTATAAAGAAATGACTCCAAGCTGGAATGCACTGGGCTTTCAGTTGTCTTCCCATTAGGAGATTTCCTTATGTGTGGTGGCAGTGGCCGGACAAGGTCAGCTCTGGGGTGTGAGCTGGTTAGAGCCCGGCTTCTTAAGTTGTCTTTCTGCCATGACCCTCAGGCAGTCTGGTGAAGCCCCTTCTTGGAACTACATTTGAAAATGCAAAAAATAAGATACAGAGAACTACATGGGAAATCAATTATATTGAGAGTCATCAAAATAGTTTTTTGAAAAGTTCACAGACTAATAGTTTAGTTCACAGAACTAAAAGTTCATCAGATTAATCCTCACCAACCTTCTCCTACCCCCCTGAGGCAGTTTTTTGTTCTAAATGCTGGCCCCTCTTCCTATTGGTGGCCATTTCTTTGTATGAGTTTATTGGCTGTGGGATCAACAACTGCTGGTAAAAGGATACTCACTTAGGACATTAAGGCTTGATGTCAGGAAAAAGGCCCTAACGATCAGAGCTATATAGTATGTAAGTGGATTGGCACCATCACCGGAAGTCTGCAATAGATAACCACCTACAAAGTATATTGTAAGTGGTGGTTCCTTAGCGGGTATAGTTTGGACTAGATGGCCATGGAGCGAGGACCCCTCCAGAATGAAAATTCTGTGACCCAATTTGTCAAATGAACAGCAGGTGCATTTCTCTGATTGTGGTACTGGCGATGAGGCAAAATACTGGACCTCTCTCCCAATGTCTGACATCACTATTCTGTTCTCATGGACAAAGGGACTAGGCCCTGATCAGCTTCTCATGCAGTGGGTGTGAGGTATGGAGGGAGGGGTGAGGAGGCACCCCCAGAACATTCTGCTCTGGGAGCCAGCCTGGAAACAGATGTTTCTCAAAGGCTCCCAGTTGAAAGGATGCACTGACATGGCAGGAATGAGGGCTGCATGTAAATTCCAGAGGTGCCATGACATCCTCAAATGAACAAAACAAACAGCCGCCGAGATCCTATGGAAATTAATCTTGGCTTCTCCTCAACTCTCGCTGACAAGTGTTGCATGACGCACCTTCATCCTTCATTACTTTAAATAATGGATCAGGTTTGCCTCTGCTAGGCTGCATAGAAGAGGTTTTACTGTATGGGAAAATGTTAAATAAAACCGTAATAATGACGATGATAGCCAGCATTGGTACAGTGCTTGGTACAAGGGCTATCTCGGGTGATTTTCATATCAAACTCATGAGGTGGGTGTTATGATTAACTCCATTTTTATAAAAGAGGAAAGCTTAGATCACTTGCCCAGGATCACAAAGCTACTAACTCCCGGCAGCCAGGTGGTACAGGAGACTGGCCTGGAGGCAGGAGGACTCATCTTTTGGAGTTCAAATCTAGCCTCTGATACTTAACAGCTGTGTGACCCTGGGTAAGTCACTTAACCCTATTTGTCTCAGTTTCGTCATCTGTAAAGTGAGCTGGAGAAGGAAATGGCAAAGCACTCCCATAGCTCTGCCAAGAAAACCCCAAATGGGGTCACGGAGAGTTGGACACGACTGGAAAATGACTGAACAACAACAACTTAGTAACTCCAAGTCCAATATTCTATCCTCTGTGCTACCCAGGTGAAAACTGTTTTAGATCCCAGTTAGTGGGAGGAAGAGATCAGAGGGAATGCATGAATGGAGCTCTTTGTGGTGTAAGGCTTTTGATATTATGAAGAAATAGGCACAAGACTCATTCCACTGGGGTCATGGGGTAGAGTGGGAGAAAAAGAGAAGACTAAGAAATGACCCATAAGGACCAAGCTGATCTCACCAATTTGACTTTTTCAATGAGCAATCAGATCCTAGAGTCCAAAATGACCTATAAATGGAGACAACCAAAATTTCACGCAGATCTGCCTCACTTGAAAAAACAAACAAACCCAGCACCATCTGATGTAAGAAAAGACCAATTTACGAAACAAGCGAGTTGGGGATGGGTCAGGGTGATCACTTGCATTTCAAGAGGGTTCTTTGTAGTGCATCTAAAATGATTTAATTTCCATACCCTTTTCTGAAAACGTGTCTGTCATGGAAAGTGAGTCATGTTCCCAGCTACCTTGAGAGCTGGAGCCCTTGGAGTGGTTTCCATTTTGAATCTGGTGGTCAGAAAGAACCCCTAGACAGGACCCACATGAGTCAATCACAGATGCTTCCATTTACCTTGCTCCATGGAATTAGGTCATCTCTCTTTATCTGGTCATAATATTTTCTTACTAAATGCCTATGTTCTTCAAGAATGCTCTGAGAGGGAACACAGGGATGATCCCCAAGAAAGAATGCAAAGAAGGCAAGACAGTCTTTAGTGTCTTCCTTTTTCTTAATTATCATCAGAACATATTAACACATATATGCATGTACATGTATGTGCATGTGTATATGCATGTATCTGCACATGCACACAAGATTTTAAGCTTAAAACTGCACTAATTTTCTGGGTATCCTGTATGTATATGCAGACATACATGTACATCCACATATATTTGTATATGAACATACAGGTATATGTCTTAATAGCTTAAAATGGCACTAAGACTTTTGGGACTTTGAAAAAAGTTTTAAAAATGTTTTAAATATTTTAAAATAAAATAAAAATATAATAAAATATTTTAGAAAATTTTAAAAACCATACCACGTGTGTGCATATGTATGTGTGTAAAAACTTTCCTCCCAACCTTGTAAGGTAGGTAGTACAAGTACAATCATACCCATTTTATGAATGAAGAAATGAAGTCACAGAGAAATAAGGGGACTTGTTAAGAATCACACACCCAGCAAATTTCATCCCTGGGCTTTCTGACCAGGCCGAAGTCACTGCCCTTTCCACTCTCAGTGAATCCTCTTTTCAGTCTAAGTACCTGGGCCATACCTGTTTTAAACCAGCCATCTGGTGTGAAAGCATTCTTGGTTTCTTCAGGCTTATTCCAGTATTCTCGAAATACTGTAGGGCCTTTCACCAAAAGTTCACCTTCTTTGCCCTCTGAGCCCAGAGTCACCTAGAAAAAAGTAAGAGGGAAGAAGGTGAACCTTAGTGTTGAAACAAGGCAAGGAAAGAGAATTGTGTAATTAGGAAGCATTCCTGCCCGACCAAACATGGGTCACACAGAGGTGTGTTTGGTTCTGATCTAAAGTGTATCTTCCACAGTGCGGAACACTTACTCACTGAGTGCTTACAGCCTGTGACACTCTCTCCAGTGCTATGTGGGGTGTAGAGGACACCCACTGCCCATGGCCTTCAGGTAGCTTACAATCAATCAACCACCCAGAGTCCATGGGCTGTCATACAAAGTACTCTGTGTATCTGAAAGAAGTCCTTGGGCAGCTTCTCTCTATACCCTCCACTTGCTAGATTTTGAGTTTAAATGAAGAAAACAAAAGTCGCTCTAAGCTTTTTCTTTCCATGACTGCTTGTCCAATATAGATGGGCTTTTATAGTTGCTGGCTCCCTTTGATAAACTGGGGGTCCAGTTACTGTCATTTCTATCTTGCAGCTTCATCCTGAACAGTTAATATCAGAGAACTGATTTTTCCCCATGCTTGTGGGACTTCAATTGTGAAATCAAATGTTGCTCTGAGCACGTGGCATGGCTTGCCCCCAGCATTTAACCCAAGCATGCAAAGAAGGGATGACCCCTAGGGTCTCCTCTAGCCACCAGGAAGCAGCTGGGCCATGGAGGGAGTAGGGGCCATGAGTAGGGAGTGGAGGAGGGAAAGACTGTCACAACAGGTAAGGGACAACGAATAGTGCAGGCATGTCACAGGAAGAGAACAATGAATTATGAAACTATGTGTTAATTAATTATACTTTTACTACCAACTACTTGGATGTAAGATATTACATTAGCTGGCGTAGATAAAAAAATAAACATGAAATAGGCTTTCTTCTAGAGGAACTTGTAATCCAATAGGAGAAAAGTAAAACACATCTATATATACACACACACAAGTAATCACAGCATTTGGATAGAACTCTGGGCCTACAGTCAAGAAAAGCTGAGTTCAAATCCAGCCTCAGACACTTACTAGTTGTATTACCTTGGGCAAGTCACTTAACCGTTGCTTGCCTCAGTTTCCCTGATCATAAAATGAGGATAATGATTGCACCTAACTTCCAGGGTTCCTGTGAGGATGAGATGATATTTGTAAAGTGCCTGGTATATAAATGTAAGCTGTCAATATCATCATCATCATCATCATCATCATCACCATCACCACCACCACCACCCAGGAAAAATGGGATGAGAAATATGAGGAGAAGGAGAGTCCTTCACCTGAAGAGACCAGGAAAGGATTCATAGAGGAGGTGACATCTGACTTGGGCCTTGAAGGGAGCAACTTCAATAGAAGAATATGGCATGGGGGATGACGGTGAGAAAGGAGGGTTTATTCTAGCTACAGAGAAGGCCATAAGCAAAGGAATGGGGATAATGTAAAGAAGGAGGTACAAGTATTTGGAACATTAAAAACCATGGCAGGATGTATTTCAAAAGGAAAAGACAGACGTCGAGGAGCTGGCGTTGGCTGATATTTAGAGCTGATGGTTTTCTGAGCTGTGGGAATCTGCTTCTCATCCCTATAACCATGGATGGATAGACTCTAGATAAAAATCTCTTTCATCCCCTTAGCAAATGATCTTGTTGTCCCTCCAATTACAAAATTACTCATGGCCAGGACAATCTATATTATTACTGGAGCGATACTGAAGATACCACAATACTGAATCTTAATAAGATATGTAGCTCTGAACTCCCAAGTACTGCCCTTAATTGGTTGACTTTTCCCCAAGAAAGCTCATATTCAGGGTCTTATCTTGTTTTGCATTCTGCGGCAGTCCACAATTTTGACTAAAGGATCTTCCTTTAGTCAATGTTCAATAAATGTTCAATAAATTTCCCAGGACTTTGTTTTTTGTTGAAACTTAGGAAAGACAATTTCAGGTCATGTGAATAACAAACCGGGGGGGTGGGGAGGGGGAAGAGCCTAAAATGACCAAAAATCTTAGGAAGAAGAAAACCCAAAGATCTTGAGCACAAGTAGATAAATCAAGAGGTAAACACTGACAACAGAAGGAACTACAGCCTCCAGTTCTATTAAACAAGTTCAGGCATCTATGAATAAATAATGCAAAATGAGAGAGAATGATACAGCCTTGATGAAACAGAGGACCATGTGGAAGGTGAGAACACAGAATCATAACATGCTGTTCCTGAGGGGTTCAAAAGAGAAATGAGAAGTAGGAGAACAGAATTTATAGCCTGCATAGCAAAAATAATGGGCAGAATAGAAAAACTGGAAAGACTCACCAAAGAAATGAAAGAGAAAATGATAGGGAATATAGAAGTGAAGTATAATCCAAAAGAAAAGAAAAAAGCGACAAAAAGAAAATATGCTCACTATATAAGGAAAACATAGTACTCTTGAAGACAGGATTCAGAGAGACAACCTCAACATCAAAGTTCTCCCAGAAGAACATGATAGAAAAAGGATCCACATGTACAAAAATATTTATAACAGCTCGTTTTGTGGTGGTCAAGAATTGGAAATCAAGGGGAAGTCCATCAATGGGGGAATAGCTGAACAAGTTGTGGTATATGAATGTAATAGAATACTATTGTGCTATAAGACATGATGAACAGGCAGACTTCAGAGAAACCTGGAAAGACTTAGATGAACTAATGCCGAGTGAGGCGAGCAGAAAGAGGAGAACATTGTACATAGTAATAGCCACAATGTGCAAGGACTGATTTTGATAGGCTTAGGACTTCTCAGCAATGCAAAGACCTAAAATAATTCCAAAGAACACATGATGGAAAGTGCCAGTCACATCCAGAGAAAGAACTATGGAGCTGGAATGCAGAACAAAGCAGACTATTTTCTTTTTGCTTTGTTTTATTTTGTTTTTCCTTTCTCATGGTTTTTCCCATTCATTATAATTCTCCTATGCAACATGACTAATGTGAAAGTGTATTTAATAGGAATGTATGGGTAGAGTCCATATCAGATTGCAAGCTGTCTTGGGGAAAGAGGGGGAGAAAATTTAAAACTTATGGAAGTGATTGTTGAAAACTAAAAAAAAAATTTTAATAAAAATTTTTTTTAAAAGAATATGACAGAACAAAAAAAACCCTTAACACCAGAATGCAAGAAATAATAGAAGAAAACTACCCAGAGCCTTTGAACATAGAAAATGAAATACCAATGGAAAGAATTCACAAATCACCTTCAGAAAAAAAAAATCCCCTCAAGGTTGCAAACTCCAAGACGGCACAGTACTTAAATTGAACAATTCAATTCAGAAACAACAAATTCTACAAAAGATCAGGAGAAGAACTTTCAAATACAAAAGAAAGGACACTAGAAAACTTAGGAGGGAATGGAAACTTAAGATACTATAAAATTATTGTACATTGGCTATACCAACATCCAACAAGACAAGAAATCCAACTCCTCATAATTCTCTGTAAGATAACACTATGGATCCCATAGGTACAAAAATTTTATTATAGTTCTTTTCTGTAGTGGCAAAGAACTGGAAACTAAGGGGGTGTCCATCAAACAGGGAATGGCGCGTTCCAAATTAATGGCATATAAATGTAATGAAATACTACTGTGATGTAAGAAATGACAAAAGGGATGCCTTTAGAGAAAACTGGAAGACTTGTATGGACTGAAGCTGAGGAAAGTAAGCAGAACCAGGAGTACTTATACCATAACATCAATATTGCAAAAATTAAAGGTTTTGAAAGACTTAAGAACTCTGATCAAGCCAATGATCAATCATGACTACAAAGGACTGATGATGAAGTATGACACTCCATCTACCAATGGAAAGGGGATAGACTAATGCAGAGTGAGACACAGATTTGTGCACATGGCCAATGTGGGAATTTTTTTTTTTGCTTATTTGATAAAAGGGTTTTTGGTTTCTTTTTTTCATTGGCGGAGGGAGAAAAAAAATAAATGCTTAATATTTGAAAAAAAAAAAGAACTGTGGAATATGGAAACATAGGGAAGTCACCTATAACTATATTAGTAAAGAAACCAGAGGGCTTACGGAGTTATTTAGGAAAGATTGTCCTAGATTGTCAGTCTCCTTTGTAGTACACGAAGGCCAAAACAAACACATCACCTATTTCTTTCTTTCTTTTTTTGAAAGCGATTGGGGTTAAGTAACTTGCCCAAGGTTACATGGACAGCTTTTTTTTGTGTGGGTGTTAAGTATCTGAGGCTGGAACCGATCTCAGGTCCTCCTGACTCTGGGGCCGGCACTCTTACTCACTGCACCAACCTAGCCGCCCTTCACCTATTACTTTCAACAGAGGAGCCTCAATTGAAGGTTATGCTGTTGGACTATTTAGACATATAAAGTTATATTATCTCTCTACAATCCTGATGGCCTGCTTCTCAAAGAGAATCATCTTTCTCATGTAGATCCTATTACCAAACTTAAATATAATAAAAATGACAACATCACAATAGTCTTTCTTGTTTTCCAAAACAATTTTAATTTTCTTCCTACCTTCCTTTTCTCTCTTTCTCTCCTTTTCCTTTCTTTTTCTTCCTTTCTCTTTTTTTCTTTCCTCCCTCTTTCCCTCCCTTTTTTATTCTTTTTTTCTTCTCTCTCTCTGAAGTTAGAAACAATATTTCCCAAACCCCAATTCTCTGCCATTGTAGATAGAAAAGCATTCTGTATTTCTGAGATCAGCCTAGCAATGAATTGAGGACTGCTGCTGGGGATCTATCTCATTGCTTGATAAGGTGACCTCTGGAACAAATCTGGTGAAAGATACTGCTTGTTTTTTCATATCTTCTTCTCTGAATATACCTTGGATTCAGTGAGCAAAATGGGTTCTGTCAAGTTTCCTACTCACTGGTCCTCAAGGTCACTGGATTCAGTAATCTCATCCTCAGGAAGGGGCTTGTTCAGCCTTCAGGAGTCTGCCAAGAAACTGCACTGGCCTTTTCAGTGATCAGGTTTACATGTTCAGTGGTGACTGTGGCTGACTTAATTTGAATAATTTTTGTCGGTTGGAAAAGGCCCGGCCTTTGAAATGACAGCTGGAGAGGACACCAGCTGCCAGGTGTGGCACTTGGCACTACCAGCTACCAAGTGTCCATCTTACAGGAAATGTGCGATTCCCCCTCTTTATCCAGGGAAGCTAGCTGAGGAGCAGTAGCAGTGGAGAACATCTGATACCTCTTTTCCAAATCCTATAGTCATTGCTGAAAATATCAAGAAATACACTTTAAAATAAGTTGATCAAAACAGAGTAATACCTGTAAGTACCTCTCATCACCTTGTGTGCCACACTTTTTTAGGACTGAACTGCTCAAGAAGCCACTGTGCGTAAGTAGTGACTAATACCTAAGACCAACCTGGCAGCTACAAGACAACCTCCAAGTTGGTGTTAACTCTTTAAGGCTCTGGGGAATGAGTCTTAGTTCACTGGACAAAGGGGCAAGCAGTTGCCCCGAGGTAGCAGCAGGGGGCACCTGTGGTCCTTGACCATATAAGGCCTGGCAGCACTTAATGATGAGATGTGAATGCCTGCCTTAGATCAGGCTGATTCTGAAAGAAAGGCCCTCGGTGGTGGTGGTGGGGAAGGGGGTCTTAAGAAGGGCTTACGAAGACTTAATGGATGGGCATCGTTGGGTTGCAGTCATACCAATTCAGGCCACAAGGCTATGTGGACCGGTCATACGACAAGCAGATTTGACTCAGCAAACATTTACTGAGCATTCTAGCTAGAGACAAGAGGTCCAAAGCTGAAATTGAGAAACAGTACCTGCCCTCAAGGAACTTACATCCTACTGGGCCAACTGGTATCGGTCCACAGATCTTAGCCCAAATTAGGGCCAAGGGAGGAAAAAAAAGACCACATTTGCATTTCATTTCCATACATGACCTGAGTTAAATCTGAACAGCTGATAAAAATGTCATGGGCCACGAACGTTTTTGGCTGTTCCTAACACTGGTTGATCCTGCCTGATTGGTCTCTTCCCACCTATACTTTTTCTCATGGGGTTCCCTCATTGCTCTTTAGCTACGCTAAAGAAATTAATTGGTGGCTAAGTACTTTCTGGACTCCATTTATAAGATTCAGCTGGCAATGTGTTGTCTCTGCCCTTTGCCTGTCTTAGGGCTCTCCCTCTCCATGCCCTCCGTGTATACACACACACACGTGCATAGGCACATACATAAATGTATGTATATGTGTATATAGCATACATGATATACAAGTATATGTATACACATACATGCACATGTGGATACACGCATGTGTTTTTACATGTTCCTTACATGTGGCACTTCATCTTCAGACTAAGGGTATTTTCTCTGTCTGTCCCCAGTGCCTGAAATCCTCTCCCTCCTCTTCTTGTCTCTACCTCCTGGCTTCCCTCAAGCCTCAGCTAAAGAAAGGAGTCTTTCTTCTTAATCTTGGTGCTTTTCCTCTGTGATCATGTCTACTTTATCCCATAGGTAGCTTGTTTGTACATAGCCATTTGCATGTTGTCTTCCCCATTAGACTGTGAGCTCCCTGAGGAGAGGGACTGGTTTTTGTTTTGCTTTGTTTGGCCTTCCTTTGTATTTCCATGTTTAGCACAGTGTCTGGCACTGAGAAGACACCTAGTAAATATCTGCCTGATTGTGTTTTGTGTGTGTGTGTAAATAAAATTGATGCAAACACATACATGAAATCTCCTTATCATACTCTACAACAGGAAAAGCTTCTGCATATAGAGATAGGACCTAGAACCTAAACATACACACGCTCTCTCTCAATGTGTGCATGCAGCATGCACACACACATATGAATGTGTACATACACATACATGCATACATACATGCATCATGTAACAGTGGCCTTAAACAGATTTCCCCGTCAGCATGTGCCTGGCTCCCTGTCTGAATTGGCCCAATCAATAGAAATGTGTGGAGGAGCCAAGGATGGTCTTGGCTTTGAAGCCCGCCAGCGTCTCTGTGCCACAGAACACAGCCTAAATGGAATTTCTATCTTTCTGCAGATTTGACTGATTTTCAGCAGAACCCCTTAATGTTCTTCCTTGGATCCCTGAGAGTCTGGCCAACAGTTTAGTGCCTGCTCTAGAGGTGAACCGCTTGTTGTTTTAGAAAGAAGATCTGCTGCCCTACTGGGCAGAAACATGACCCATTATTTCTGCCTGCAGCTACAAAAGATCAATACAGAATTCTTGACATGCCCCCAAAAGGAAGGCAGGGTGTTGATCTCTGGGAAGCAGTGCACCCAGAGCCTTCACCTGCCCACTGCTCCATCTCAGAGGAATTGTATGCTGAATGAACTCCAAATTTCTCGTCATATCTACTCAGATTTTGGCAGAGGCTCAATCCACATCTTATCTAGAGTGGAACTCCTTGGCAGCAGGCACCTCCCTGTTGTGTAATTTAATGATGTTATGGCTGGCTTGCAAACAGTAAAACAGAAAGGCCGTGACGTTATCTTAATAGGATTTTGCTTGCAGAACTCAGAATGTCACTGGCACCGTTCCCTGGTGTCCAAAGAGGATGCAACCAGTTTGGTGCCAGCACCCCCCATTCCTTGAAGTGGCATAAATTAAAATGTAGGTTTAAGGCTTTGCAAACTGACAAATCATTCACACCTGATTCATACTGTCTGCACACTAATGTTCTGGGTCTTCATGGCAATCTAAGTTCAAAACTAAACAATGTCATATATTTCAACAATAGCATAAAGCCTGTTGGTCATAAAGGAGACTGGGCAAAAGACTGAAGGCGGATTAGAATACATCCATTACCATCAGGAAAAAAATAAGTCAGAGCACATGTCCTTCTAACAATGGAGCAGTCAAGTTATTTCTCTGTTATTTTTTTTTTTGCCTTTTTTTTGGAGGGCAATTGGGGCCAAGTGACTTGCCCAAAGTCACATGGCTAGTAATTGTGTCAAGTGTCTGAGGCCGGATCTGAACTCAGGTCCTCCTGACTTGGGGGCCGGCGCTCCACTCACTGCGCCACCCAGCCGCCCTCTGTTACTTTTTTTTAAAGGAAGATGGCTGCCTTACTTTGCAAAATCTTGAAGGCCTCCCCCTCCCTGCCCCTTGTTGATACCACTAGTCTAAGTTATAAGTGGATATTGAGCAAATTAGGCCATTTCATTAAAAAAAATTCCTATTTATTAAATATATTACAATGGTCTGAGCCTCAGTTTCCCCATATGCAAACTGAGAAGGCTAGACAAGATGATCTCTAATGTCCTTTTACCTCAGAGGTCTGTAAGTTATTAATGCATACTTTTAACTCCCTTAATGCCATAGTTTGACCATTCAGCTATGCAGAGTCCAGGAAGATAGGTGTTTGATGTCTGCCGACTGGCAGATGGATTCACCTGTTTGCACTTGAATAACAGTGAGCAGGATGAGAATCGATTTTCCTTTTGGGAAACCTTAGTAATAATAAATTCCACAGATAAAGCCAAATCTTAGTGATTTAAAAATGCATGACCTATATGCCTTGATTTTACTTCTTCATTAGAGGGCAACAAAGATGGGTTACACATATAAGAGAATCCTTATCTGGCAAAAAGAACCTTGCTTGATCAAGGCTACTGTTGTTGTTCAGCCATTTTTCAGATGAGTACAACTCTTTGTGACTCCATTTGGGATTTTCTTGGCAAAGATGCTGGAGTGGTTTGTCATTTACTTCTCCAGTTTATTTTACAGATGAGGAAACCAAGGCAAACAGGTAACTTCATATAAAAATGGCCTCCAAGGAAGTCACTGATGGAGTTTGGAGAACCCATGTGCTCTGTGCTCAAGACAGGACAACTAGTTACCATATTGGTAGAGAGGGAAGCCCAGAGTCCACTGGCACTCCTTTTCTTCCTTCCTTCCTTCCATCCTTCATTCCTTTCCTCCTTCCTTCTTTCCTTCCTGGGGGGAATATGGGGCAATTGGGGTTAAGTGACTTGCCCAAGGTCACATGGCTAGAAAATGTTAAGTGTCTTAGGCCACATTTGAACTCAAGTCCTCCTGACTCCAGGGTAGGTGCTCTATTCACTGTGCCACTTAGCCACCCCTCTACTGGCTCTCCTAAGGAACATTCAGAAGCAGTTGTTCTTTCAAAGTTTTTCCAGGTCTTTAGGTCAGCTTCTGACTTCATCATACCCTTTGAGGTGTCTGCGGAACAAAGCAGGCCTCTGAGATGTGACAAATTTGGGAGCAGACCAAAAGATCTTTGATGCTTAAGTCTTTGGGCTAATTATTGAGCAACCTAAATATGGCTGCTAATGACAGAAGGCTTGGAATGAGGTAGCTTCTGGGGTAGCTCAGAGAAGTCATGAGTTTCTAGTGTCCAGAGAAAAACATTTGGCTGGCAAAGAACTCCTTAATTAATCTTTGCTTCCAGGAGCAAGGGATGGGGCTCCCTGTTATTAATAGGAATGCAAACTGAACATGAGAAAAATCTAGTCCTATAGGAGACTGAAGTATGGTACTCTGAATGCAACAGCAACATAAAGCTACGGGGTGAATTAGTTTTATAGGTAAAAAGGGAAGTTACATGAAAAGGGAGACTCTCATGATGACAAAACATCAATAACTATGTATGTGCTTTTGAAGTTTCTACTAGTAAACCTGGAGTTCTTGTTTACAACAAAGGCACTATAGTAAATAAAGAAATATTAATAAGGGTTGTTATACCATGATCGGACAGCAACATGGTGTAGTGGAGGGAGCTTTGGACTTGGAAGCTGGGAGAGAGAGAGATTTGGGTCTGAATCACACCTGTGACACTTATACACTGTGCAACTGTGGGCCCATCAATCAGTAAATACTTACTAAGTACCTACTGTGTGCCAGGCACTGTGCTAAATGCTGGGGGTACAAAAAGAAGTAGTCTCTGCCCTCAATCTAATTACAATCTAATGGGAGAGACAAGATGCAAGCAAATATATGCAAAGCAAGCTAGATACTGGAGAGAGCAGAAATAATTAACAGAGTGAAGGCACTAGAATTAAGAGGGGTTAGGGAAGGCTTCCCGCAGAAAGTGGATTTTAGTTGTTACTTAAAAGAAGCCATGGAGGTCAGCAGTCAGAGCAGAGGAGGGAGAGCATTCCAGGATTGGAGGAGAGCCAGAGAAAATACCCAGAGCGGAGAGATGGAGCATCTTGTTTGTGCAACAGCCTGGAGGCCTGTGTCATTGAATGGGGGAGTCCATGATGGGGAGTAAGGTGTAAGAAGCCTGGAAAGGTAGGAGTGGGTTAGGTTATGAGGGAGGCCAAACAGCATTTTGTATTTGGTTCTAGAGATGAAAGAGAGTCACTGAAGGTTACTGAGTAGGAGAATGACTTGAGGCAGGTAGACTTCCCCAGCAGGCTAGTGCAATGATCGAGGTGTGACCTGATGAGGACCTGAACCAGTGTGAGAGGAGAGAGGGGGTGTATTTGAGAGATGTTGCAAAAAGTGAAATCTCTGAATCCTATTTATCAATTTCTAAAATGGGTATAATATCTGTTGCACCTAACTCATGGGGATTCTTGTAAAGATTGAAGGAAATGCATGAATAATAATGACAAATGAAGCACTTTACCCACAGAGTGTCCCCAAAGTCTTGGTGTAGTTTTAAGCTGTAATAGCTTCAGTTATTTAACAGCTTAAAATATTTAAAATAGCTTTTAAGCTATTACAACTTAAAACTGCACCAACATGCTGGGGACACCGTGTATATGATCTCATTTGACAACCCTTGGAGGTTATCTCTCTTTTACAGATGAGGAGCCTGAGTGGGCAAAAGTCAAGTGACTTGCCCAGGGTCACACTGCTAGTAAGTATCTGAGGTGGGAATCAACCTCAGATCTTCCTGACCTCACTTTCGATACTCCATTCATCCAAATCACCTACCTGCCTCTTGGAGATTATGCATACATACTTTGTAAGCTGAAGGCATTTTATAAATGTCAGTTATTATTCTGAGGAACAGTCTGAGTTTATAAGAGACTGATTTAGGGTTTACAATGTTACTAGCTAAAGCACAATGAATGGGGAGATGATCTGTTTTCAACAAAAAGCAAATGCAGGCAACAATCTATTTTCCTAATAATGGGACAAATGCTATAAAGATACTAAATGCACCCTCTAGGCTCACCAGCAACTTAGGGGAAAGAAGATGGAGAGAAGAAGAAAAAGATCACTGAATGCAAAAAAATATTCATGTGGCAATTTATGACCATATTTGTAATCATTTCATCATAAAGGGCTAATAACAATGATCTATTATGATCCAAGTAATAATCAATTTAGTGATTTCTATCAATTTTGATTCACTCTACTCAACAGTAATTTGAAATAGATTTACCTTTTTAAAAAATAATTTCTTTTAAGAGTAGGTTAAAAAAAAAAGGCAGGACTTTTCAAATAGGCCATAAAAATTTCCAGCTAGTTTATCTATAATGGAAGAGAAAGTTCAAATCTCCCCAGTGCAGCAGAGACCACATGGCAGGGCTGCATGTTACTGTCCACATCACAGCCTCTATTCACTGTGTTACGCTGAAGACTAATTAGCCATATGCTACTAGAAGAAAGGAGTTAATTCAATCACCCAGAGGAGAAATAAAAAATTCTCCTTTCTGAAGCAGTTGGTGGTTAGTGGGGGTCCAAATGTGTTGGCCAGTTTGGCAAGCAAAGGTCATACCCACTTGTCTTCCTGAGGCCTACTTTGTCCAATTACTGATGGACGGACTCCCTTCTCCCTGCCCCCTCACCTCTTTAACTGTAATATCTTCTCACTGCTATAAACTTTGCCTGATAACTTTAGAATATAATTCCACTTTCTCTGGTCTTCACTATCCCACTAAAAAGAGGATGACATGCGTGGACTTCACCATGGAAAATAAAGAAAAAAAATTCAGCCTTAAGAAAACCAACACAATCGATCCGCCAAGTTATTACATGCTCACTCCGTGCTAGGTGCCCACATTGTACCTTGTAAAGGCCGAGTCTTTATTTCCCACTTGTGAAGCCTCCACAAGGTACCATCTTGGGCGAGATGGTGAACACCAGAGACAAGGGGATGCGATCCCAAATCAATTAGGCAAGGTTTGTAGATGTGGTTTCAATTAACAAAGGACAGAATGAAGGTAATTTACTGGGGGTGGGGTAGAACATTCCTGGAGAATGAAAGGAGATTTTCACAAGTATCGCAAAAAAATATTGGGGAGGTGGGGTGGGTCATTGTAGAGAGTAAACTAAATATATCTATCAGTCATGTTGTTTAAAAAAAAGAAACCCATCAACTATCATATTGCTTATCTTCTCAGTGGTGGGAGAGGACGTGGGAAGGAAAGAGAGTTTGGAACCAAAATTTTAAAAAGAAAAGAATGCTAAAAATAAATAAATAAGAAACTTTTAAAAATTGAGATGTACAAAGAGAGGAATGTGGGAAGTGTTCAGAAATTCTCTGTTAATATTTAACCCTGGTCAGTCCTTAATATGTTCACTGTCAGATCAATTTGGGGGATCTGTAGAAAATTTAGAGGATTTAGAGAAAGACTATTATGATGAAAGGATTTAAAAAAGAAATCTTATAAGGAAATGGAATACTACCACTAATAAAAATAGCTAGCATGTACATAGCCCTTTACATATGTTATCCCCTTTCAAATGCAATTTGTGTAAAGTATTTAGCACAGTGTCTGGTGCACAATAGATACTACTATAATAAATGCTTATTGTATGAATGCTTATATATCAGGCACTATATAAATGCTTATTATATGAATGCTTATATAGCAGGTACTATACAAATGCTTATTATATGAATGCTTATGTAATAGGTACTATATAAATGCTTATTATATGCATGCTTATATAGCAGGTACTACCCATGCAGAGGGAGGGAACAATGGTGATTCAGTTACAATTAAACACATGAAGTGCTATTATAAGAGTAGACACTGGATGGCTTATACTTTTTTTCACCAAGGAAAAATCAAGAAAGAATGGGCTTCTATTACATTAGAAAGAATTTAGGTCAACTCTTAAGAAGAACTTTGTACTAACAAGGATGTAAGGCATTGGTTTTGGGCAGCCAGATGGCACAGTGGATAGAGTGCTGTACCTGAGTTGGGAAGATTCATCTAAGTGAGTTCAAATCCAGACTCAGACACTTAATAGCTGTGTCACCCTGGGCAAGTCACTTAACCCTCCTGGCCTCAGTTTCCTCATCTATAAAATGAGCTGGAGAAGGAAACAGCAAACCACTTTAGTATCTTTGTCTAAAAACCCTCAATAGGGTCATAAAGAGTTGGACACAACTCAAGCAATTGAACAAGGCCCTGGAATGGATTACTAAAGGAAGCTTATGGGGCTTCTTTGTGGAAAGGTTTAGGCTAAATTCCTTCAGTGGCTTGGATGACCCCTTGAGGGTCCTTCCAGCACCATGATCCCAAAGCTCTATGACTTTTTTTTCTCAAATACACTCTCCTTACTCCTTTAAGCTCCTAGATCAGTGGTTCTCAAAGTGTGCTTGCTCTGAGGGCACTTGAAGGTCCCTAGGATCCTCTCTGGAGATCTGTAATGTCATAACTACTTCCATAACAGTAGTAATACATTTCAATTTCTAAATCAGCATATAGCAATAGACATAACTCATGTAAATAAGTGCTCTTCGGGTTCTCAATAATTTTTAAGAGTGTAAACAGATAAAAAAGAAATAAAGACCCAAAAGAGTCTTTATATCTTTGTCTCATATTATGCAAGACATAGTTCTTGAAAAGTCTGTTAATTTAATTTTTGTTAATGAAGAGCATATTTTAAATAAACTGTAGAAAGCAAAAAAAAAAAAAAAGAATTGTAAAGGGACCAGAGACTACGTTTGAGAACCACTGACCTAGATCAATGATACATACCACAAATTGGACAAGCGTTAGAGATTCTCAATGCTAAACACTCATTCTGCCTTGTGCCCAATGAACTTCTCAAAATGTCCACTGAATAACCTACCACTGATTTCCTCCAGGGTTTCCACTTTTCTCACCAAAAACCTTAGGTGGTTTTAGGTATAAAAGATATGTATCACGGCGTAGGTGGACCAACAGGGACAAAGGAAAGGGTCTGTTTGATAGTAGGGCAAATCAGGAATTAGGAAGTGGGCTTCTAATTTGATTCGACTAATCACAGCTGAGAAGTCTTTTTCTCAATCACTCTGAAACTCAATTTCATCTATAAAACAACAATAAAAAAATCTAACCTACCCATCAAGTTGTAAGGAGAGATGAGATGAGATTCATAAGGTGCTTTGAGTTCCTCAGAGGGCAGTCCCCCTGAACCACAACACACAGTAATCATCAGAGAATACAATCATCATTTATGACCCCTTCCTGGTAGGCTGATCGGCAGCTGAATACAAACAGCTGTCTAATCAATCCAGACAGGCACTCTTCTAGGGAATTGATTTTCATTGCTGATAGGCAGTTACTTACTGGACTTCTGGACTGGAAACAAAGACACACAAATGCTGCCTGGACAATTCGAGTCAAATCTCGAAAAGCCCCATCTAATTTCTTCTTAATTGGTTTATGGACATGTAGAACTTGACCTAATTCTTCTATTACCACAAAAACTCATACCAATAAATCCCACTGTTTGTATAAATGTTCATCTTGCCAGGGGCAAGCACCCTGTTTGGCTGAAGGCTAGTGTGAAATAATTTAGATAGACTGCTATTTCCCTCTTCCTGAAAAGGAGACAAGTTTTGCTTTGTTTTAAATCAGGGTTGGAGGGAGGAGGGGGAAGGAGGAAAAGAACTCTCCAAATCCAACCCTGCCCAGATCACACTGTACATTTTTTTTCAGAGAATCCTGGTTTAGAATATTCACTTTTAACAAAGGGCTCTAAATGATGACATTTATTTACCTTCCACCTGAGAGGACTATCAATAAATAGGTGAAAAGCTTGGGAAGATGCTAGGAATTGTACACCAGAAGATGTTGATCTGAAGAAAATAGTTGTGAAAAGGAACACACACACATTCACACACACACACACACACACACTCTCAAGATGAGATCTTAAAAAAAAAAAAGCACAGTCATATTCTTGGGTTACAAACAAAAGATAGTCATTGTAAAGCAGCAGCCCATGACAAAGTTAGCCTAGATGAGCCCAAGGATGCTTGGCCACAGCAGTTATAAAGGGACTCTCAGCTTTTCAGGACGTTACCTTTTTCGAGACAGATTTCTACACCGTAAATCAGTTCTGAGGTACCATCTAGCTGACAACTTTGTGCTCCAGAGTTCAAGTTTTTCTTGTTAGTGAGCTTGGGGAGGCAATAAATACGGTGAGCTATCAGATCCTCTTCCCACTTTCTAGGCCCTGCTCATTAAAGATGTGTAAAAGGTCACTTCAGAAGGCACATCTCAACTCCTGTGGCGGCCCAGGTCACCCAGAAATGGGAAAGGATACAAAGAATTCCACACCATTGTCCTCTTTACCGGCTCACTATTTAGAAATCTAGGTTGTCTTAACAAAGGCTGCTTGTGCTGGGGGGCACAATTAATTAATCTACAAATATTTATTAGGCATCTATCTACTACTCTGTGCCAGGCCCTGGGTGTTGGGGATACAAAGAAAAAAAAGGATCAATTTTCACACTGGAGGACTTTCAGAGTACTTAGGATTTCCTACAATCCACTGTTAGATACTGGTCCTTAATACACTGTTTTGGTCCCAAAATTTCCTTCTAAATGGTTCTAAAATTGAACCGAGGCAGTGAGGTGGCACTATAGTTCACTGAGCACAGGGTTTGAAGTCGTCTGTGTGACCTTGGGTTAGTCCCTTTAACGGCTGTAAAATGGAGATCATAATAGCACCTAACTCCCAGGATCAAATGAGATAACATTTGTAAAGTGTTTAGAACACTGCCTGGCACATAATAGGTGCCATATAATGCTAGCTATGATGATGATGAAGTTTTACAATATAATAGCAACCCTAAAAATGCACACTTTTGAAAGACTCAAGGATACTGACTAATGTGATCAGCCATGATGCCCCAGGACCGATGAGGAATGATGTCTACCTCCTCACAGAGAGGTGATAAGACTAGACGTGAAGAATGAGCCACACAGTTTTCAAAGGAGCCAGTGTAGATATTTATTTTGCCTGACCATGTATGTGTATTTTTTCTTGACCATCCATTTAAGGGTTTTCTTTTTCTTTTCCAGTAGGGAATGGGGAAGAATGAGAGAGAAAAAAATCAGTGCTTATTAAATTTGAAAAAAAAAAAACCATATAAATGCGATGGTTTTTCAAAACAGGACCAGGGGGTTTCAGTGAATTCTAAGCTATGACATAATAGGGGTTGTCAGTGTGACAACAGCAGCCAAAAAAGTTAATGTAATTTTAAGCTTCATTAAAAGAGGTGTGGGGGTTAATACTATTGTTGCTGTTCATTCACTCAGTCTCTTTGTGGACCATAGCACACCAATACTGGACCCTGGGGTTTTCTTGGCAATGATAATAGAGTGGTTTGCCATTTCTTTCTCCAGTGGATTAAGACAAATAAAGGTTAAGTGACTTGTTCAGGGTCACATAGTATATGAGGTCAGATTTGAACTCATGTTTTTCTGATTCCAGGCCCAGCACTCTATCCACTGAGCTACCTAGATACCCCTATATATGTGGGCTCCTCTAAAGAAGTGATAATCCTCCTAACTTCTGGCTAGTGAGGCCCCTTCTGAAACCTTGTGTTGAGTTCTAGGCATCACATTGGAGGAGGGTCACCACCCAATTGTTAGCACATCCATAAGAAGGTATCTAGGATGGTGAAGGGACTGAAGGCCATGTTATTAAGGGATCAACCGAATGGACTGGTGATATTTAATCTGCAGAACAGAAAAGTTGGGCAGATCATGATGGCAGTCTCTAAGTATCTGAAAAATTACCATGTGTAAGAGAGATTAGACTTGGCATGCTTGACCCAAGAGGGTAGAACAGAACAGTGAATGGAAGATGCAAAGAGGCAGACTTAGGATTGAGGTAAGGGAAAACCTCCCAACAAGGAGAGAAGCTGCCAGATAACAGGAGGCGGCTCAGGAGGCAGTGGGCTGGATCCCCATTTCTGGAGGTGGAAGCTATAGAACTACTTGCCAGGGATACCATAAAAGGGATCCTTGGGTAGGTTGGGGTTGGGATAGATGGACTTTTAGGTTGCTTCTATCTCTGGGATTTTGTGAAATTTGATAATTATTTTAGGGGCTGTGTGTCAAGGGCTGGAAATACTATTGTGAGGAGCAAATGAGATAATGTTTGTAGGGTGTTTTGTGCATGGTGGGTGCTTTATACATCTTCCTTCCTTTCTTCCTTCTCTCCTTCCTTCCTTCTGCCTTCCCTCCATTCCTGCCTCCCTCCCTCACCTTCTTCCTTCCTTGTAAAGAAAGAAAGGTTAAAAATCAACATGTGCCATATGACCCAAAGCCTTTATCCTCTGTGCCTATGACCTTGCTGCCCACTCACACAACATAGCTTTTGTGCCCCTTCCAGATGATATCTGGGCAACAGATCTGGGAGAAATATCTTTTATAGATTTCTTTGGTACTGCCCATAACCGTTGAAGTTTCTACTGCCATTAAGTGACAGAAAATAGGCTCCACCCTCCCTGATGCTTTTTGTTTTTAATTTTGTTTTTACTATTTTTACAAAAAAAAAAAACCTTAACATTAAGTATCAATACAACCAGCTGAAGTTGCTTAGAGATAATGAACGTTTTCAATAATTAACTGGGAAGAATAAAGTATTGTAACATGTTTTCAATTCTCCTCTATAAGTCATCCTCAAGGTCCTTTGACCATTCATTCTTGTCACTTTTCCTTTTCCATGGTTGAAAGGGTGCCCTCTATTCTTCTACCTCTGCTATTTTTCCCCCTTTCCATTATTTCACAAAAGTCTTTCCAGATTTCTTTGTATGCTGATACTCCACTATGTTAATGTCCCATAGTTAACTATTTCCCTACTGTTGGAGATTTAGGTTATTTCCAGTTTGGGAAGTTTGTGTGTGTGTGTGTGTGTATGTGGTTGTGCATTAATGTTACAATGAAAATCTTCAGAGAACTTTAAAAAAAAACCCACAAGACTTTGAGGAAAATGGAATTTCTGAGTCAAGGATTATGAGCATTTTTACGTCTTTAATTGTGTATAAGTACTGCCATGGTGCTCCCCAAAAAGGTTTTACCAGTTAGGGACTGGTATATTTTAAATCTGCTCATTTGTTAGTGTCAGAAAAGACAATAATTGCCCATATTGGGGTCTAATCTTTTCTTTTTTAGAGATATTATACTGTAGTTGTGATTTAAAAGTTTGACTTAGTTCTTTTACCACCATTTACTTCAAGCAAAATGCCCTAAGGTGCCCTAGGTAGACAGGGAGGAAAGTCATTGAAAGCTACTAAGAATCTCATGAAAATGTGCCATATATGAGATTGCAATAGGAACGAGAAATGTCAGTTTTGCAGGACTGGGCTTTTATCCCCTTCTTTTTTACTCTTTGTTACAGCTCTTGGAGGGCATGGGGAAGAAGGGATTCACTGGGAAATCCAGGATATAAGAAAACCAAACTCTATAAAAGAAAACTTATTTAAAAAAAATACGGACGAGTTAGTCATAGTCTGGATAATTCTTAAAATTCCCAGAATTTTTGGAGCATCCTCCTACAGGACCTATGGCATCATGGACAGGGAAGGCTTTACTATTTTGTACAGGAAAAAAGAAGGCATGGAGAAATTAAAGGACAGACCAAGTCACTGGCAAAATGAGGATTTTAACCCCCTTCTTAGGAAAGTGTACAGATAAGACAAATACAAAGACTTGGGGCAGCCAAGAGATTACCTATAATTCTAAATCAGAAGAGAAGAGCTGGAGTGTAGCCATAGAGATGGAATGACTTCAGATATAGGGGTTTTTCTGGATTCCTCTCTCAACGTAAGAGCTGTCTCCTGACCATTTCTTTTATTTTTTTTTCACATAGGTGGCAAATCTACCACACCCCTAAAGTCAAGGTACACGCAGCCAAGTTTATGGTTTCCAATGTGTATGAGAGTGGGTGCCTTCTGTTCTTCCCTATCACAGAGAACCGCACTGTCCGGCCCCTGCTGGGCTCTCTTCCCAGCCGGTTCTGTCCTCCCCCCACTCCCCCTACCACTTCCCTCTGCGTGTATTTGAAGGTACAGCAGTTGGTCACACTCAACCAAGTAACAGATGGTGGCGATAGAGGGAGGTGGGGGATGGGGAAGAGAAGGAAAGGAAGGGAAGGAGAGGATGGGAGATATTGGTGGCTGTAGCAAAGGGAGCCAGTAACAGAGCAGTATGCTGTCCAGAATGACAGCTTGCATATGGATAAACAAGATAATTAATTTTTTTTAAAAGGGAAGAAATAAAGAGAGAAGCAGAGACCCATCCTGGCAGTGTCCTCCTGCTGCCAGCCCCTGTGATCTACACATCCTGTGTGAATTTCTTTGCATCCTCAGCACGAGAAAATTATTTCATATAAAAGCCCTGGTTATAGTGTAGCATTATATACAGCTGTGAAACCATTTATCTATTGATAGACCCCTATTGTCAATGACTGGTGTTTGGCTCTCGTGTAAGTGAGCGATTTGGGAAAAAAAAATAAAAAAATAAAAAATAAATAAATAAAGAGACAATACCCGATATGCTTACAAGGTTTACAGGCTTCTGCCAGCTGGGAAGCTACAGCATATGAAATATGCATCATACTAAACAAAGCAAACAAATATCTGACGCCGGGGAAAGTTAACCCCCTCCTGCATGGAACCCAGAGAGAAGATGCAGAGATCAAGGGTAGACGAGCAGTTAGTCGTTGGCAGTCCTAGATCAGTGGAAAAGGAAAAGCAGATAGGAGTCATGAGGACGGGATGACTTCAAAGTCAAAACCCCCAAATTTCATTTGATGTGTGAAAAAAATGGGGGGGGGGGAAGACAGGAGCAGGCTTTCCCTAGGACTTGGTGATGAGTTCAGAGGAGGATATTCTAAACCCAGAAAGGAAAGTGAGAATAGCCTCCCTCAGGACTTGTAGGCACCTTCTTAGAAAGGGAAGGAAACTCTTGGAAGAAGTTTGCTGAGGAAGCTGTAGCACCATATTCCTGAAAGACTGGCTGTCCTCTCCTTAAGAGAAAAAGCAGCTGGCTGGAGGACCAAAATTTGGTGAATAGGTATGAGGGTGTAAGTGGTCTCTGTTGACTGAGGGTTCAAATAAACAAGCAATCAAATAGAATCTTAATGTTTGTCTCCCCCCCACCACCTTTTTTTTTTTTCTTTTTAAAGGATCAAGAGATCTGTTCATTTTATTTCAGAAACACTCAAGCCCAGCTGGGTCACCTTTAAGAGAAGATGGATTCAATCTGCAGCTTATGTACACACCCCATTAACTCCATCCCCTAATTCCAGGAACAAACTTCCATTAGCCCAGAGTGTCTGTAGATTATAAAAGGCTGTCTGGCTAAGGATGAGTAAGGGGATAAACTGAAGCATATCTTAGGAACTTAAGAGTACCAGGCATTTTGCGGGTTGAAGGATTGGCCTGAAGGCGAAAATAAAGAAATGCTTTCAGGGGAACCTGTCCTTCCTAACATGTGCCATGGGTGAATAATGATTCAGGGAAACCAATACAGAATGCCTAGTCCAAAGGGGGACTTTTTAAAGCTTTTCAGTCTCAGGCAAAAGGGTACTGTATTTTGTTGTTGTTGTTGCTTTTTGGAGGGCAGTTGGGGTTAAGTGACTTGTCCAAGATCACACGGCTAGTTTTTGTGTTGAGTGTCTGAGGCCGAATTTGAACTCAGGTCTACCTGACTCCAGGGCTGGTGCACTATTCACTGTGCCACCTAGCCTCCCAAGGGTACTGTATTTAGACTATTTACAGAAGGGATTTTTAACTTGAGGTCCATGAACTTGTTAAAATTTTTTTTTTGAAAACTTCATTTCAATTTAACTGGTTTTCCTTATAATCCTATGTATTTTATTATGTATCTATCACATATTATGTATTTTATTTTATGCATTTGAAAACATGATTCTGAGAAGAGTTTCAGAGGCTTCACCAGACTGCCAGAAGGATTCAGGACACAAACAATTTGAAAAGCGCCTTCCTTAACATAAACATGAGAATGGGAAGTTTTCATAATACTATTACCCTTTTCTCTGCTCCCCTCCTGCCACACCACCAAGCCATCTGATTTCAGAATCTCTTCCAACTACCTCAACTTAACTTTAGTAGGCTAAGAACACGGGTTCATCTTCACTAAGAAGTCATTAAGACAAAGAAAAGCCTGGGAGATTGGTTCTGTCAGTGTCTCTAAGAACAAGGGCTCCCTGGCCCTTAACAAAGATGCCTGGTATTCCTTTTCTCCCATCCTTTAAAAACAAATTAATGCTTTACTAAAAACTTATTATTGAACATTGATATAATCAACCAAACTTACTTAGTAGCTATTTAAATTCAAATGAATTAATTCCAATGCATAAAGTATTACAACAATTCTTCAGTTACTTTCTCTAAGTTTTCTTCATTAGGTCCTTTGTTTATCAATTCATTCCCATTCCTTTTTACTGGTGCATAGTTAAAGCTCATGTGTATTCTATTCTTTTTTTTTTTTTGAGACTTGCATTATTTCATAAAGGTCTTTCTAGGTTTCTTTCTTTTCCTCATACTTTTTGGTTGTAATGGTATTATAATATTTCATTATATTAGAGTACTACATTTTATTTAATGATTCTTTTATTGTTGGATGTTTAAGTTGTTCCCAATTTGTTTTTTGCAATTACATATAATGCCATCTTTGTACAAAAAACTTCTGTCATTGCTTTTACATCACTTTTTTACAGTAATACTTTTGCAGCATATTCCCAATGGTAGAATCACTGGATCAGGGCATAGTTATTTTTTGTAATTTTTACTTTATTCTATCAGGTTGTTCTCCAAAAAGCTTCTCCACATTTGCATTCTGTCGGTATTAATGGAGCTTCCCTGTATCTTCACAATCTTAACATCGAATTCTGTTGTTTTTCTGGGTGTTGAGCCTACGGGGAAGAATGGCATAGGGCAGGCGTTTGAGGTCACATGTGGCCCTCTAGGTCCTCAAGTGCAGCACTCTGACCCAGTCAAGAGGCTGTACCCAAGGACCTAGAAGGCCACATGTAGCCTCGAGGCTGCAGGTTCCCCACCCTGGCATAGGGACTACTTATGCCTATGCATGTACTGTTTCCAAAGAGTAATCTTGATCTCCTGGGTGTGTCTGAAAAGTGAGTTGGAAATGACTCTTCTATCATTCTCACCTCTGGCCCGTGTACACAAGGCCACACCATGGCAATGGGCCTCAACCCTTTATTCAAACACATACATCCTTCCCCAAATGCCATCTGTGTCAGATTATGTATTATAGACCTACTTGGAAAAATTATTTTAAGCTCTTCTTATATCTTTGGCTCCACCAGAGGAAAAATAAAATAGGAAGAAAAACAACTGGTGATTGAATGAGAAAATGGAAAGTGTTCCTGGGCCTGGTGATATATTGCTAAGATAATGTTGATATTTTATTTTTTAGGATGTGACAGTAGGGAATAAATTTTAAAATCACTGCAAAACACAAGCAGGATAGAAAAATGATCTTGCATCATTTTTTAAGTGTTTTGTATATAAAGTGCCCTGTAAACCTTAAAGCCCTATGTAAATATCAGCTGTTATTATTGTTTTGTGAATAAGGAAAGCAGCTGTTTTAAGAAATGAGATTTTAACACTATGGTGTGCTAACCTTTGGCAAATATTGGTATGTTTCCTTGAGAATACAGGTACTTGAAACATTGACACATCAAAGTTTCCAGTTATAAACAACTCAGACTGGAATCATTTGGGAGCTTGCAATACACAGAATATATTGAGAATGGAATTGAGAGTACTTTACTTTATTATGATCTGAAGTCACAATTCTAATGAGAAGAATGAAGTGGAAAGATCAGAGATATCAAGCAGAAGGTTCAGTGCTACAGAACATGGCAAGGCCCAGGGAAGATAATGGCAGAGGGGCATGGCAAAGTTCAGGGGTCTTTAGAGTGAAGTTTAACCTAAGTGCCCAAACACACAGGAGCATGAACTGAGATCTAGAGGGGACCTCAGAGGCCATCTAATCCAATACCCTCATTATACAGATGAGGGAAACTGAGGCCCAGGGAAATTAAGGGACTTGTGCAAGATCACACAGGCAGTGAAGTGTCAGAGGAGGGATTTGAACCTCTTAGTTCTCTGACTCCAAAGCCAAAGTTCCTCACATTTGTGCCACATTGCTTCATTCATTTGTTTCTGCAATGGGTCACTTGATTCCTTTGACTTAGGCCAACACTTCACACACTGGAGTAAGCATTTGGATAATTGATGTTTCAAAGATGTATGCTAGTTTCTAGGTCATTGGTAAATACTATCTATATGATACTTAAGATTAAGATTCCTGGCTAATAGACCATTCATAGACATTATCTGTTTGTTTGGATCCATTGGAAAATCCTATCATGCTCAACTGTCTCATCTTAATCCTATTCCAAGAACACATAGTCACAGCAGAGGGTCCATAGAGGCTAGGAGCCAAAGATGAAGGGTCTTGAAAGCCACTGAAAGAACCTTTGGTTTACACTACAGGCAACAGAGAGTCACTCAGAACTTTTAAGCAAAGGAGTGATGGTTGTCCTCATCATAGTCTCAAAGAACAAGCACCTCGTTTCTCTCTTAATCTTTTAGGTAGTAGTTACCTAAAAGTAGTAGCTCTTTGGACTCATTTCCCTTTTCCTCTGGAATTCCAACATAGAGCCAGGATGAGGCACCTGTAGATCCTAGACGAGGTCTGAAAATTGCATTCCCTCCAGGGTTGAAATTGTGCCCCCTTTGCATAATTGTCCACCTGAAGCTTTGAATATTCACCATAACACACAAGTAACTTAACCCATCACAAAATCAACACCTAGGGGCCATACAGAGTAGAATTTTTTTTTAATAAAAAACGTTAAAATTTTAAAAATTGTATTAAAAAGCACCCCTCATTCCACCCTCAATGGGTTACAGATGGCTATCTGCCTTGGCAACCTCTGGTCTTGATGCTGTTACAACTCCACCAGAATACCCTTCTCTCCTGTGCTGTCCTGTTCTGTTGATCTCTACTTTCTTGATTCCTGCTCTAGACCCACCCAGCTTGGTTATAAGTAAAACAGCCAGTGTATTTTGATCCTAACAAAACCACCTCATAACTCTTCTGTTTCTTTTATCAATGGGGCTCATTCTGGACCAGGAGTGGGGAACCTGTGGCCTTGAGGTCACACGTGGCTCTCTAGGTCCTCAAGTGTAGCCCTTTGACTGAATCCAAACTTCATAGAACACATCTTCTTTGGATTCAGTCAAAGGGCTGCACTTGAGGACCTAGAGGGCCATGTGTGGCCTCAAGGCCGCAGGCTCCCCATCCCTGTTCTAGAACCTTCTCCTTACATCTCCATGGTTCATGTTTTACCTTTTGCTTCCATGATTTAGCAGTAAGTGGGGGCTGGTCTTTGTATTAAAGCCTGCCCACCTACCATATTCCTTACAATATGACCTGTACCCTTTTCCTTTGTCTTCAGAGTTATTTTTAGTAATGCGTTCTCAGGAGTAGGTTGGGACCATGCCTGGAGATGACAACTAGTCATGGTTTCTGCGTATGTTCAGTTGCAAGCACAGAATTATAGTGAAGGCTTCAGACATTACAGTCAGTTCATTTACATATTACTGTCCAATTGGCTCCAAAAAGTCTTTGGCAGTTCATTTGCTTACTGCTGTATAATGCATTTTTGCATCTGCAGATTCAAGTCCAGGGGGTTGTTGATCGGCAAGCTGAGAATAATGATGAGGCCTCTCACGTGTTCAGAGTGATTCTTAGCAAACCAGGATTCTAAGCTTCAGCCCTGCAACACAATGCAACCTCCTTAATCAGTACTTCACCAATTGGGAAGTGGGAAAGGAGTCTAACTTTGTTTATCAAATCCTGTGTTTAGATACAGTGGAAATTAATTGTGCAAATGAGATTAGGACAGAGGATTATTTTAAAATATTTAAGAGAACAAATTATTTTCAGGTATTATTTGGCTGTCCACGTAATGCTGGCTTCCTCTGCTGTTTGTCCTTCATTTTTGAAGAGGACCATGGCATCAGGGAAATGATGACATGACTTGAAGTTGCATTTGATTCGAGTGAGGGAGGCCTGGGTAAGGTCATTAGCCTCATTTTCTCCTCCAGAGCCATCTGGGTCCAGTGGCCAGATATTCATCAGGACTGGAGATGGCCCAGGATGCAATGGGAGACCCTGACCCTTTTAGCTAAGGCCTTTTCACTAGTCAGAGTGAGTTAATGACCATTCAGTGAATAGGCCTCTTTAAGAAGCGAGTCAAGGGATGGCCCCTCTAGTTAGAAAAAAGAAAAAAAAATCAAGCTGGGAGGGGAAGACCCTCAGGGTTGCTGTTCCAGAGAGAAACAGTTACCACTGACATTCTCTCTAAGCCAGGAAGGTCCAAAATACAGTCAGTAAGTGGAGCTTGGGCAGGGACCTATTGTGGTCCAATCTATGAGCTTCAGAGTGAACTGGGTTTAAGGTTTTAGGAAGGAAGGAAGGAGGGAGGGAGAGAAGGAAGGAAGGAAGGAAGGGAGGAAGGGAAGAAGGGAGGAAGGGAGCAAGGAAGGAAGGAAGGAAGGGAGAGAAGGAAGGAAGGAAGGAAGGAAGGGAAAGAAGGAAGGAAGGAAGGAAGGAAGGAAGGAAGGAAGGAAGGAAGGAA
>NW_027185771.1:5391522-5402678 GCF_028583685.1 Petaurus breviceps papuanus
GAAGGAAGGAAGGAAGGAAGGAAGGAAGGAAGGAAGGAAGGAAGGAAGGAAGGAAGGAAGGAAGGAAAGAATCTAGCCAGTAAACCCCAGATTAAGTGGGCAGCTGCTGGCCATCCTTTGGAGAGGAGAGGGAGAGGACAAGCTGAGTTACCCAGCTAGCTGGGTCCCCATGTAGGCAACTCGGTCTACTCACAGGTTGTGCTTGTCCTTCCTTCTTGAAGATAACCATGGCATCAGGGAAATGGTGACATGACTTGCAGTTTACTTTGATTTAAGTGAGGGAGGACTGTGCAAGGCCACCAGCCTCACTTTCTCCTCCAGAGTCATCTCACTGGGTTCTCTAGGTCTATACCAGCAAAACAGATCCTTTCAACAGGTTCTATAAAGGCAGAAAAGTTTCAAGGATAGATCTGGTGATGGGTGCCTCTGTTTGACTTGGAAAATCCTGAGCAACCAGACTCCTTCCTACCTTTCTAGTCATCTTACACCTTACACTTCTAAAATACTCAACAATTCTAATGACATGGGCCTCATTACTATTCCTTATATCGGACACTCCATCTCTAGGCTTTGGGCACTTTCACTGGCTCACCCCCATGCCTAGAATGCCCTTCCTCATCTCTGCCTCCTAGGCTCCCTGGTTTCCTTCAAGATTCAGCCAAAATTCCACCTTCTGAAGAAGCCGTTCCTCCTTAATTATAATGCCTTCCCTCTGAGGTAGCTCCCATTAGTCCTCTGCATCTTATTTGTACATAGCTATTTGCATGTGGTCTTACCCATTAGATTGTGAGCTCCTGGAGGGCAGGGACAGTCTTTTTCACCTTTATTGGTATCTTTACATTTAGCACAGTGTTTGGCACATTGGGGATACTTAAGGAATGCTTGCTGATTTGCCTGCTGTGTCCAAGGACCAGCTTAATTAATTTCAGAGAAGTGCATCTTATGGTTGGCTACAGAGTAATGCATATTTCATCCATAACAAGTCTTGAAGTTAACCATCTATGAAGCCATACAGAGTTTGGGAGGAAGGAGTATTGACCCTGCAATAATCACAGGACCCCAAAGTATGGAGACATTCTTCAGTCTTTAAGAATCTCTTATTTTACATAATAACAGTTGTTGGTATGCTAATTATAAATTAAAAGGGCAGCAAGGAGGTGCAGTGGATAAAGCAATGAACTTGGAGTCAGGAAGATCTAAGTTCACATCCTGTATTGGGCACATACTACTTGTGTGACTCTGAAAAAAGTGACTTTAATTTTTGTCTGCCTTTGTTTCATCATCTATAAAATGGGAAAAACAACGGCACCCACCAGGCCTGCCATGAGGATATTATCATGAGGTAATATATTTAAAACTCTTTGCAAACCTTAAAACATAGAAATGCTATCATTATTGCTATTACAAATGATACCAATCTATTTATTAAAGGAGGTCTTCTTAGGACCACCCCTAGACAACACTTAGTTGACCTAGCCTCAGTTATTAGACATCTTTGAAAGTAATAAAACTAGTTCTACTCCCCCCTTCCCCGCACCCCCAGATATTCTAGAATTCTGGTTTTTTAATTACTTCAGGTCTAGTTCCTTTCCCCAGCTTGTCTGGTCTAGCGAGGTTTTACTGTATACTTAATAATAATATGATGGTGATGGCAAGAGAGCGAGGAGAGTTTCTGGGAAACATGGGAAATATGAAAAAGCCTGGAGCATGAATATATAACACACTCACAAGCTGTTATTTTATCTCTGAAAAATAATACCCGTTTTTGAAGCATGTGGAAATGCCCAAATGGATGGTGAGATGGAATTTATTTGCTATTACCAGTTCTGTTTTCCCTTCTCAAAAGGCCAGGGTGATCATGGCACAAATATTTTAGCAGCTCCTTCCCTTGAATATGGCGAAGACTTTGGCAAACATCGACAGAGACTAACCGGTCAAAGTGCTGCCATTTTTCAGAGAGGACAAAGCCCCGAAACAGACTAGAAAGAAAATGAAAAGTCCTGTTTTGAAAATGGTGTTCTAAATTCCAGATGACATTAATGCACCATGAACATCATCCTGTGCTCTACTCTACAAAGCTGGGCTCAAACGTCTTCCAATGAACCCTGGTATTCCTTATGATTGGATTAAAAAACTTCTATGCTAGTGATAACTTTTTTTTTCTTCTGAAATATCACATGTGGACGCATGTATCCCAAAGACCTTTGCTATGTGGCTTTTTTTTTTTGCCATGAAAATAGATGTAATTTCTTCCATTTTGGTCCAAAATATCTCCTTTAACTCTAAGGGAGTCCATACTCCTTTGGCCCCTGGCAGCAGCACTGATAGGTTCCATCAACATGTCAGATCCAAGTCTTCTGTTGCCAGATGACTTTGGGAAATGCCGCTGTGGCCCATTTGATCCCAGAATCAAATGTACCAGCTTAGGGGCCTAGGTATTTTGATCTTTAAGTGAAACCAATATGATAAAAACACCTATTAGCTCCCATGCCTTCAAATACAACCTGTGCATTCTAAAACATCAGGCAGCACCAAAGCCCTTACCTAACAGAGGTTTTATACACCAGTTATAGAAGAAAGACCTGGAGGCAGACTTCAAATTAAAGAGTGAGTACACTCTGATTCTGCCAAGCCTATGAATGTGTAACTCAGGCACTTGGTCCAAGAGCCAGACTATATTCTATGAGTTACATTCCTTAACTCTGCTGCTACCCTAGAGAAGAAAATAGACATCCTTTATTTTATTTCATATTAATTAAGTGCAGTTCTTGGCTTTTGGGTAAGATGCCAGGGTGACTATCACCAAAGCAGTCTTTGGGGCCATCCCATAACTCTCCTGACCCAACATGTGGGCTTTCTAGCAGCAGCTGTCACTGGTTCAATATCCATAGTGTTTTAATTTTTCTTTTTGGAGGGCAATTGGGGTTAAGTGATTTGCCCAAAGTCACATGGCTAGTAAGTGTGTCAAGTGTCTGAGGCCAGATATGAACTCGGGTCCTCCTGATTCCAGGGCCGGTGCTCTATTCACTGTGCTATCTAGCTGCCCCTGTTTTAATATTTCAATGCCCAAGAATTCTGTCTGCAAGGCAGGTGGCTGGGCCAGGAACATGACAATAAATTTCCATTTCTTTATTTCCTCCTATTTTTACAAATAAGAAGGGATAGAAGAGCCCATGAGTACCAATCAATATACCCAACACCATCTTTACCAGCCAAATGGATTCCTCTTTTCATCTGAGCTATTTCATCATGTGGAAATAAGTGTGGGCTTATTTCGCTTTGATTGTGAAGACGATAAGGGGATTGGGGCTGCCAGGTTTTTTCCTATTTTAAGCATGTTTCAGGGAAGAACTCTCTGTAGATATAAATGATTAAAGAAACACAGGCAAACAGGAAGAAGACTGCAGAAAAATAATCAGGTGGAAGCTTTAGCTTGCCACTGCAGGTGTGAAGTAGTTAAATTTTATTTTTAATTTAAAGCTAGAAAACACACTCCCTTCCCCCATTCTCAAACACCACCCCTACCCCTCCCGCTCTTTTTCTGGCAATATTATAGTCATTTCCAGGAGAACAGGTGCACCATGAGAGCCCCTGAGCTCATCAGGTGACTAGCACCTGGCGGCCGGGACAAATACAGAATATGAAGTTATATTGTTTGTGCTATTAACATCTTATTTATTTAATGAACTAGACACTTAAATAAATCACTCACCATTTCTATCTCTGTTAGTGATGTTCCTGACTAAACAGTATCATCAAAACTCAGCACTATGGAACACTCTGCCTTTTGTCGGGTCAGATCAAAGTTAAATCTGAGCGGAAAAACTTACTGGCTAAACCTTCCTTCTGGTCTCTCTCCCATGGTCTCTCCTCTCCTCAGAGTGCACAAGGCAGGGCAGCACAAAGCAAGGTGTGCTGGATTGCAGAGGACGTAGAATCTGGGAAGCTGGTCAGGGCCCCAGAGGTCCTCTAGTCCAACCCCCAAATTCTACAGAGGAGGAAACTGAGGGCAGGGACAGTATAGTGACTTGTCCAAGGCCACACACTTCGTAAACATCACAGTCAAGGTCTGAATTTGGGTCTTTGAAAATAGAGCCAGCATTCTTTCCATTCGAAGTTGGGTGCACATTATAGAGTGCTGGGTCTGGAGTTGAGAAGATACCTTCCAGAACTCAAATCTAGCCTCAGACACTTACTAGCTGTGTGACCCTGGGCAAGTCACTTAAGCCTGTTTCCCTCAATCTCCTCATCTGTAAACTGAGCTGGAGAAGGAAATGGCAAACCACTCTGGTATCTTTGCCAAGAAAATTCCAAATGGGGTCACCAAGAGTCAGACACAACCAAAAAACTATAGAACAACAACATTCTTTTCATTGTACTACATCAACCCTTGGGGGTTTGAATCATAGTTCCTGCTACTTCATCTTTGAATGACCTTGAGCAAACAGCTTTGTGTGAATAGATCTCAGTTCCTTCATTTGTGTGGTGAGTGGTTTATGAGCACGACCAATATGCCACCCCAGCAGCAGAGATGAACCCAGGCGTACTCTGCCACACTCGCTACTAATGAATCACATCAGACTGTTTATCAGGCAAAGGAGACAGGCAGAAATGTGTGCTACCTCTGCCCCACGGACACCGCAAGTCCTGAGGTTTCCTGGCCTCTGGGACAGGCAATAGCAAGGATGTGCTTACAGTTTCCACCAGCAAGGAGAAGTTCAGAACTAGTGGCCCTGGGGTGAGGTGACCCAGGCAGTAAAAGGGTCAGTGAATATCAGTGTGGGATTTTTACAAGCTTGTTAGCACAAATACAATCAATCAGTTTGGAAAATTGAGGAATGGGCCAATAGGGGTCAAGAGCCATGGTGTAATGAATCACAATGGGAATCAGGCATCTGTGGTTGTATCCATTCAGGGGGCTACAAATCTGAGGAAGAACACATATAATTCAAAGCCCAATCTGTCTGTCCCAAGCATTTCTCACAAATGGACCTTCAGAGACAAGCAAGTCACCACAAGGAGGTTGGATTAGATCATCTATATGGCTCCTTCCAGCTCTAAATATATGGCTCAGTTCTACTGCATTTCTAAAAGCATGAGCAGCCTTTTGACTTTTATGCATTTTCTATAGTTCAGCTCCTAGCAATTTGGCAAAAATGACTCTTTGCTCCTGACTGTGGATGGATCTCTAGACAGAATGAAAAGATCAGTTTGACTTCCCATTTCCCCCACTGGGGTCCTACTGTGGAGGTGACTTTGGGTTCCCAAAGACTATACCAGCATCATATCAATTCTAGGGGGGTCTCCCAAGCTGGAAAGGCCCGGCAAAGGACTGTATGGCTCTCCTTTGAGGAGCAGCTCAGCTAAGGTCAGAGGCTGAAGCTTTTGGCCTTGTCAGCCCACGAAGACTGTCTACTCTGGTGAAGAAGGGTTCTGATGACAGCTAGGCGCCTCCCTCTGTGGTTACCTTCCATCCACACTGTGTATAGTTTGCATGCTCTCTCCCTGTGAGCTCTGTGAGGATATGGACTGAGTTTCTGCCTCTTTGTGTCCCCAGTGCTTAGCACATTGTCTAACACACAGTAGATGTTTAATAAACGCTCATTGATAAGGATGGTATATCAGCAGAGAAAGTGCCCAGAGTGACAAAATCATAGATTCTTAAATGACTGATGTCTAAGTGTCCTCAAGGATAAACAAAATCACTCCAATTCCAAGGACAGAAAACATTCAAGCTACCAACAAATGAAGGGTTAGTTTGAAATAAGGGCAAACAATTTTAACAATGACAAAATAGTGAGCACAAACAGAGATTAGAAAAAAATGCAAGATCAGGACTTATTAGCGGAAGCAATAAGAAAAACACAAAATTCTTATCAGAGAGAAAAAATGACATTCATCTAATATGTTAATCACCAAGGAGCAGATGTCCCTTATACAATGATAACTGATAAAGTTTTTCAAAACAAAGCTGTACCACAGCTAGATTTCTTTTGCTTTTATATTTTCTCTGGCAAATAATATCTTTTCCCGAAGTATTGAAATGTAAATAATGCTCTCAGGCAGCCTTGCAAGTAGTGCCAAAATTTAACTAGTCCTCAAAAATCTACAGCAGCCCCCTCAACCTCCTGAAAGGTACAAGCCTAGGCCACATTTCACTCCCTCCTGCTGCCATGGCTCCTGCAAGAAAACTAACTCTTCTGTTCTAATCAACAGTTATTTCCTCCCAAACAAGATAACAGAATACACAGTCTGGTTGGTGTGGTTGTGGTTGTCCCTCCTCAGAGAGGACCAATGACATCAGGAGGGGGATGTCTTGACTTGCAAGTGAACTGGATTTAATGGAGGCAGGGCTGGGCAAAGTCACTAGCCTCACTCTCTCTCCAGAGGCATGGATGTTATGTGGTAGATCATGAACTACACCAATGAGAAAGGACACATTACTGTGAAGAACTCATATTCTTGACAGAAGGTAAGCTCTTTGAGGGGAAGAATGGTTTCATTTTTATCTCTGTTTCCCCAGTGCATAATGCAAGGCTTGGTACATAGTATACTTAATAAATTCTTGCTGATTGATTGCTAGGGTTTTGCAGATTGGCAGAATTTTTTGTGCAGAACAGTCTGGCAGTATGCCACAAGAATCACAATGATAGTCAGATCTTCTGACCCAATAACTAAATTATTCAAAATATACTATGATACCCTGAGAGTTTTCAAAAAGAAAAAGAGAAATATCTGCTATATTTGAATGCATCTATACACACACTCATCCATATATACATATCAGCTTTATTAGTAGTTGCAAAGAATTGGTAACAACTTAACTTAAATGTACAACAGTTGCTAAATGGCTGAATAAACTATGGTAAATTAATGTAATGAAACGATATAATGCAATTAAAATGATGAATAGAAGGACAATAAAGAAATGTGGAAAGATTTATATGAAGTAAAATGAAGCAGAGGTAACAGATCAGAACAGTATACACACCATGACTGTATGAAAATAAAAATTTATACCCAAATACTCATTGAACCAACAGAAAACAGGAAGGAGATACAGAGGCTTTACAACCATACTATGGAGAAATTCACTTTTCTAAGTGTAAATAATTGTAAATGTATGGGTTTGGTTTCTTTTGGTTTGCTGTTGTTTAAAATCATGTCTACAATAAATAACTATATTAAAAATAAAGGTGGTACCAGACCATAAGTACTTGAGTTCTCCAGATCAGTGGCCTTAAACTTCTGAGCTTGTGTGTGTGTGTATACACACATACCCATAAACACACATGTATGTGTATATGTATACATGTATGTATGTGTGTATGGGTATATGCACACACATATATTTAAAGATTAATCTACGTGTGCCATTACTGAACCTTTGTTTCTCATCTCAAAGACTTATTTAAAAAGACTACGTACTTGTCTGAACAAGGGTTCAAAGGGCTATGCAGTAAGACATGGAGTAGGCAGGTAGCT
This sequence comes from Petaurus breviceps papuanus, assembly GCF_028583685.1. NCBI lineage: Eukaryota > Metazoa > Chordata > Mammalia > Diprotodontia > Petauridae > Petaurus > Petaurus breviceps. The sequence continues at coordinate 5,399,008 of NW_027185771.1, forward strand.
GTTAGCAGCTTAATGTCTTGGGTTTCTGATTCCTACTCAGCATCTCTCCTACTTGTAAATGTAACCCTAACTTCTGGCAGTCTCCCCAGATAAGTTTCAAGCTTGTTACTATTGCTGACCTAAGGTGAACTCTTTATTTTAAAAATAAATATATTTAACTTTAAACAATTGGTGCAGCAGATAGAATGGTAGGCCTGGAGTTCAAATCCAGCCTCAGACACTTACTAGCTGTGTGACCCTGGGCAAGTAACTTAACCATGTTTGCCTCAGTTTCCTCATCTGTAAAATGAGCTGGAGAAGGAAATGGCAAACCACTCCAGTAACTTTGCCAAGAAAATTCCAAATGAAATAAGACATACAGGCACTGGGGTATAGAAATCCATCTTACCCTACTAGAAAGTTAGAGGGGGAATGGGGAAAGATATAGGAGACAGCAGATTTGGGGAAGGAGTATTCAGTAGGCTCATTATCTGGGGATAGGGGAAAGATGGGGAGAAAATTTGGACCTCAAAATCTTGTGGAAATGAATGTTGAAAACTAAAAATAAACACACACACACACACAACCCTAAAAAAAAAAGGAAATCCCAAATGGGGTCACAAAGAGTCAGACAACAATGAAAAACAACATAACTTTAAACAACAAAATAAATTCAAAGTATACTTATAAATATTTATATTTAAATTTAATTTATAGGGTGACAGGTAGTGCGGTGAATAGAACACTGTCCCTGGAGTGAGGAGGACATAAGTTCAAATCTGATCTCAGACACAACACAAAAATACTAGCTGTGTGACCTTGGGCAAGTCACTTAACCCCAATTGCCCTGCCTTCCCTCCAAAAAGCAAAAAAAAAAAAATTTACATATGTATATATCTATATGTCCTTGAAAAATTATTGTTTCATGTATCTCTTTCCCCTTCTCTATTTGCCAATTCACCTCTAGATTTGTGTACAGTTTAAAAAAAAATAGGAAAGTAGTCTATTATGCCAATGACTAAGACAATGACACTAAAGATGGGCTAATGCATCACTTTTCTCTCTCTTCCATATTCCAGCAACATTGGACCAGTGGCCGTTACCATGAGCCCTGCTGGACACCCTCTCGACCACTCTGGCTTACTTAGTACCTGTTATGCAGCTATACCTTGAGGACCACTAGACCTTGTCATCTATCTTACTGCTGGGCCTTCTACATAGCCATGCAGTGAAACTCATTTAGATTGATTGATCAATCAAGATATTTATCTATCTATCTATCTATGGAGCTATCATCGAGATATCAATCTTCTTATCTACATAGTCTTCCTCTATTAGACTGTGAGCAGCTTAAGAGTAAGGACCATTTTGGTATCTCCAGTGTGCTGCACATAGGAAGAGTAAAAAAAAAAATGCTTTTTTATGCATTTGTAGCTTACTCAGGCATTCAGGTGTAACCCTAAACATTCTATATAGGAAAGAGCAGGCAAGGATTAAAGAACTTTCATCCAGAAGAGGACTTTCCTGGTCCTTTTTTGGGTAAAGGAGGACTTAGATGTTAATATTTTTCTGAAAATTTTTTCCCACAGAATGACAAAAATGCAATTCAATTCCCCTTCCTCTTTGCTCATGAAAATCCACCTTATCCTATAGGATTCTGCTCAACTAAGTCACACCTCCTCCAAGGAGCATTCCTCAGTTCCTCTGGTCACACTCTCTTCCAGAGAGACAGATGGATAGAAAATGGATGGATGGATGGATGGATGGATAGTACCTTTGTCTCTATATAGTACCACCTTATGACGCTGTCTCACAACTCTAAAGGCTTATTACACATCTCAAAATGAATATCCTATAGACATTTTAAACTCAACATGTTCAAAACTGAATTATCTTCCATCTCCTCTCCCTCACCCCCACATTTCCTCTTTGTAATTTCCCTATTATTGGCGAGGGCACCACCATTCTCCCAGTCACCCCAGTTTGCAACCTATGTGTCGGACTCAACTCTTTACTCTCTTTCATCCCTCATTTCCAATCTATTGACAAATCCTCTTGATTCTTCCTTTGAAATATCTCTTATAAGAGTCCCCTTCTCTCCTCTGAATTGCCAGCATAGTTAGTCAGTCATGCCAAGGTCATCCACTGCATCCCAGGCCACCACCAGCCACATTCACCCTGACTTTTGTCCTGCCACTAGACTTTGATGACTCAGGAAGAGGGAGTGAGGCTGATGACTGTGTAATTCTGCCTCACTGAAATCCCATTCACACACAAGTCAAGACTTTACCCTGTGATGTCATCGGTCCTTTTCCCGAACAAAGGAGGAACAACAGTCAGTCAATAAACATTTATTAAACTCTAGGCACTCTGCTAAGTTCTGGGGATGCAAAAAGAGGCAAAGCCACTCCCTGTCCTCACAGAGCTCACAATCTACTGGGTAAGACAACAAGCAAACAAATGCATACGAAGCAAGCTATATACAGGATAAATGGGAAGTAATTAGAAGAGGGAAGAGGCTAGAATTTGAGGTGTTGACAAAGTAGAAGATGGAATTTCTGGGGGGCCTTGAAGGAAGACAAGGAAGTCAGCATTACTATACGACAGCTAGCATATAAAATTATTATGAGCATGTTATACATGCTCAAGGCATTGTGCTATGAGCTTTACAAATATTTTCTCATTTAATTTCACAACAATCTTGGGAGGTAGGTGGTATTGTGATCCTTATTTTACAGTAAAGGAAACTAAGGCAAACAGAGATTAAGTGACTCATCCAAGGTCAAACAGCTAATAAGAGGTTGAGGTCAAATTTGAACACAGGTCTTCCTGACTCCAGGCCCTGCACCCTATCACTTCAGGTTAACAATAATCCTGGAATGAGCACTTTAGTAACAGGCAGTCCAATATGCTCTACAATACCTTAGTTCCATTCTGGTCTCCTTGGGCATGAATGAAGTACAATTGGCTCTCGTTCCTGGAGTTCTCAGAGACGATGCGCACCTCTACTCCAGGTAATGGAGTACCCACGGCACCTGAAGGGAAAAAGAGAAAAAAGAGGAAAACAAAGAAAATTCATGTTATGTGGAAGAAACCAGATGAATGGAAAACCTTGTCCCCCAAAAAACCTTCAGGAACTGCACTCATAAGGGGAAACTTACCTACCTCCTTATCTATGGGAAACTTCATATCCCTGGGATTCTAAGTGGCTTTAACACCCCATCTGCCCACATCAGTGAAGTTATTATTATTATTAATATATTTTATTATCAGTTATTATTACAGCATGATCCAAAGCACTTCTTGGACAGTGTGCCAGTTAGATTCTTTGAAAGCTATGAAAGAGATGCTTTTCACCATCTACTCACATCAGAGACACAATTCTACAGTTCTGATCTCAAGCATTCATGGGGGCCCGTGTGTATACAAGAAAGAAGAGAAATGATTGCTACATAGTTCATCATTTCTGGGCCACCATGAATTGACAGGAAAGGCAAAGCTGAACAATGTTAAGAACTGCAAAGGATTATCTTGGTTTTATATTACATCAATACATTGTGTATAAAACACAATAGGAACAAACCAGAGTTCAAAACACTCATTAATCTATAGGTTTCATTTTTCAAAGCAAGAGAAATCTGACATAGTGTCAAGAACCATTGCCTATTAAGTTGCACTGATCTGCTCTTTCC
>NW_027185771.1:5402688-5530037 GCF_028583685.1 Petaurus breviceps papuanus
GACATCAGAGGGTGGCTTTATTTACAAAACTGGAGACTGGAAAGAGCCATTTGGAAACTTATTTTAAGCATTCAGAGGGCTACACATAAGGACTAGAGCCATGATTTCATTGGTATAGGGAACTCTCAGACAAGGAAACTCCTGTATAAAAGGCTTGTCCATCTTCTTGGCAAATGGCTGTTTTAGAGAATTGCCTTAGAGGACTAAGAGGTTCAGTGACTTACCCAGGGTCACACAGTTAGTATGTCTCACATCAGGTTTCCTTGGCTTTGAGACCAGTTTTTGATTCACTATGTAAGCTGCCTATCACAAGCATCACGATCTATGAAAATTCACTTTTGTATTTTAAGCACTTCATTTAAATGATTTCCAACTAATAGGGAAGGAAGAAAGGAAGAGAAGGAAAGAAAAAAAAAGGAAGGAAGAGAAACAAGGAGCAAGGAGATAATTCTACTGCCTCCCTAGATAATCTGTTCCAGGGCTTAATAACACTCACTCTCGGTAAGTTCTTTATATAGAATTCCAATTCCTCTTGCTAAAATTAGAGTCTATTTCTTTTTGCTTTGTCCTCTTTGTGGCCAGTTTGTTCCTAAAGAGGAGAAAACTAATGAGGTTTGGAGTTTGGTTCCTTTAAATTCCAGTTTGTTACACTCAGTTCCAGAACTACAAACTGTCCCCTCCCTCAGCCCCCAGCCATTACCTCACAAATTTATGTTACTAATGCCAAGAGAAAGTAGAAAGACCAGCACAAATCCATCACCACCACTTTGAAAAGGATACGAAGCCACTGGTCAGTACCAATATCTTGATAATGTAAAATAAAGCAGAAGATACCTTTTTCTTCTCCTAAGTAATTCCAGTGGTTCTCAGCTTTTCCTCCCAAATCCCAGTTTTGGAACTTGACCCCCGCCCCTCCCCCCAAATTAACAACCATTTATTAAATATCCACTATGTGTAAAGCACTGTCCTAGGTGCTGGAGAGAAATAAAAAATCTGGATGAGGCATGATTTCTGTCTTCATGGAGAGGATCATTGATTTAGTAGGCTTGCAGACATTTATTACTGTTGGGGTAGCTAGGTGAAACAGTAAATAGAGTACAAACCTAAAGTCAAGAAAACTCATCTTCCTGAGCCCAAATCTGGCCTCACACACTTGTTAGCTATGTGACCCTGGGTAAGTCACTTAACCTTGTTGGCCTCAGCTTCCTCATTTGTAAAATGAGCTGGAGAAGGAAATGGCAAAGCACTCCAGTATCTCTGCCTAAGAAAATCCCAAAGCAGGTCATGAAGTTAGATATAACCGAAGCAATCAACAACAACAATGACATAAAAATATTATTAGGGAATTACAGAATTTTAAGAAAAGTATTATGGACAGTCCAAGATGTCCTGTGGTCATGTCCTACCAAGGGATCAGGGAAGACCATGAAAATTACCTTGGTTTCTGAATGCCATGTTCCTAAGTATACATCCCTGTAATATACTGACTTCCATAATAGTGCCATAATGCTGAATCATACTAAGTACAGAGCATACTATGGTGTTATCATATTTCTCTATCATACATGTGGTTCAATTAAAATTTAGCAGAGCTGATCTTTTTTTTTCTTCCCCGTCAGTACCTAAGATCTACCGCCTTATTTTAATGTGTTTATATGTCCACAGGCAGACAGTTCTAAAAGGGAATAGGACAGGGAAAATGTTTTGAGGAAGGAGAAAGAACAGGATCAAGAAAACCTGTAAGATATGACTTCTGAAAACTATGACTACCTTAGCATTTGTGTGTTAAAATGAAGAAGGGCTAAGCTAATTAGCCTTCAAGTCCAATGTTCACTGATATTATTAATAAATTTTACCTGGCTGGTATCTGCTTATTTATTTTGTAGCCAGAAGTCTCTTTCTTGTTGTTTGAAAGAGGCAGGATGCAGAGGCAGGTGGGGAGTTTATAAGCCTGAATATTGAGAAACCATCAAATGCTAGAAATTGATTTATTATCTTCTGGAACAGGTTAGATATGATAACCAAAAAAAGTACCTGTCAGAGAAAAAGAATTGTAGAAACCCAAGTTATCAAACGGAATATGATTATGCCACTAGGAGGCTGTTGATCGGTTTATACAAAATTTTACCATATCTTTAACCATCCGCTCCTTGGGAAATGAAATTCATTCTTCTTTCTGCTTTCTTCTGAGTATATTCTTTAACATGGATATAACACCTACTTTCTTCCTGAGTCATAGCAGAAAATGCTCAGTGGGCATAAGGCCAAGAAGGGCAATAACCTATTCCAAAATGGAGAGACTTCCTCCAATAGGTAATTGAGCAGCATTCATCAGTGGATACCCTTCTAACAGGTATGGATTAGCTCTATGTATTGATAGCCCAAAAGAACTATGGAGAGAAGGGCACTGGAGGGAGCAAAGGGGAATTTTGGTAGCCATCAGGAGCAACCAGAGGTACCTTTTCCCCAATAATACTGGATGAATGAAGGTGGTTTTATATTAAGGGTTTAACTTTAAGTCACTGCTATATCTAGAAGGCCCATCCACAGGGTTGTCAGATTGGGTCCAGCCCCAACAAAATGGAACAAATATTTTGTTTTCTTGTGGAGTCCTTTAGATTTCCTGGCTTTATAATAGTAAATAAAGAGATCACACTGGTACCCTGCTTGCTTCATATATATTTTGCCCTTCCTTAAAGGGTCCAGCAAAATATAAAGGGTACTCAATGCTATGATGGCTGATGACCTGACCCAGTCGCTAGCAGGAATCAAAATGACAAAACATGTCCCAAGTGACTGTTAGTTTCTGGCTCCACTGTTTCAGCCTCCCCTTTTATTTAGGCATCACAGAGAGAAGCAAAGCATTCTCCCAGAACTGATGTTTCAGTTGTATTAAAGTACTGTGTATCACTCATACATAGCAGGGGCTCCCAGTTCCTTTCACTGAAGGCATTCCTGTCATTACTGACATTAACCTTTTGGGTCTTTTTATACCTAACCATCTACTATCTTCTCCATGGCCAAGAACAACTCTCCTGCCTCCCCCTTCGCTGATTTTCTTTCCCTTTTTTTTTTTTAAACACAACAAATTAGACACACCCATAAAATTCCTTCCTTGGCTCTAAACATGCTTATCTCCAGCTTTGTTCAGAAAGGGTGTTTTTCTCCCCCTTTTCCAAAAGCAAAAGTTACAAACCGTTGAGAAACGAGATCTATAATGAAAGTGCTGACAGAATCTTAATTATAGCATCACAAATGCAACAATATAATTAAAATCTCCAGGCAAAGATAATGACTTGAGTTTCACAGGCCCTGTGATATTTTAAAATAAAGTTCACACTGGTAACTAACGGCTCAGACCTCAAGCAGATGGTGAGCATAAAGTAGGCCCAGTGTCTCCCTCCCAGCCCCCTCCATCATGGGGCACATTTGGAGCCCACGCCGAGACCACTACACCTTCTTGCCTCCTTTCCACCCTAGTCCAAGGCTCATGAATCTTAAGAAATGTTGGCAGCCTGCCCACCGAGTGTCAAACTCCAGGCAGCAGTCAGGAAGAAGTGACGCTATTATTCTTCCAACAGTTCTCCTCTCTTTAAAAAAGTTGTCAGCTCTTCCCAGATAAATTTAATTGGCCCTGCGGTCTCTGTCCCTCGGTATCTAGGGACCTTGATGCGGTTCTATGTGGTTGTGTCCTGGGAGAATTGAAACAGGCCAACGATAAGGTACTCAGCGAGCTCACTGTCAACAATACACGCAGTCCCGCAGTAGGAGCTATTAGCTGCCTCTGATCTAAGCCTCCAATTAAAGTGGTGATTAGGCCCAGTGAGGCATTCGGACCATGAATTATTCATCTCCCTTCACAGTAATAGCACCAGGGGGATTAGAAGGAGAATTGGTGAAAACAGAGGCATTTTAAACAGGGCTTTAACCATATACAAGCAAACATTGCTTTCACATCTATTTTTTTTCTTTTTCAACCTCACCCCCTCATCCCTTGATTTTTTTTTTAAGATTTCAGAGAATCATGTGGTAATCCCAGACTGGAAAGGGACCTTGGAAGCCATCACTGCCAACCTCCCAAGAATCTCGGGGGAGGGGGGAGAAGGGGGGGAGGGGGAGCACTGGATTTGGAGACAGATGCCCTGGATTCGAATTCTAGCTCAGCTACTTACTCCCTGAATGACTTTAGGTAGGTCACCTTCTTTCTCTGGGCCTCAGTTTTTTGTTAAATGAAAATGGACGGATGGTCTCTAAGTTGTTTTCTAGCTTGGAATGTTTGGAATGAGCTAATCAAAGCTTCAGGGGTACCAGGGCAGGGAGCACATTAATTGACCAGAGGCAAGTCAGCCAAAAATGGGTCAGAAGCCTCAGGAAGTGGAGGAGGGGATTTTTTTTTTTTTGATTGGTGTTTCCCAGTAGACAGGAAGAGTCCATGAAAGAGTCTAGTTCAAGGAGAACTGCTAGTCGATTATGGGGGTAAATCTCTGTTAGAATCAGGGTTGACAGTATAATATGTAAGGGAGCAATGTGCCAACCCCAGGTGATCAGTAAGTGGGATTCTGGATCCCACTAGCCTCCAAGAAATCTCAAGATGAAAGTGATCAAAAGTAAATAGAGAAAGGCTAGCAGAGAGGGTTAGGGAGAAGAACCAGGGGAGCCCATTGGGAAAACCCTATTTAAACCTTTCTTCTCCTCAACAGCAACAGCAAAACGACCCATGACGATGACAACAAGATAAGAGTCAGGTCTCATCTCTTGAGATGAGTACTACTGAAAAAGATCACCTCTTTTTATTGATGCTCATAATGAATGTAATAGAGTCTTGGATGGGGCCTTAAGTTTTCCCTTGAATTCAAAGAACGTAAAAATGAAATTTGTCACAAAGTCAACTTTGTTGTTTTGGTGGTTTAAGGTAAAAGGACAATTACAATTAATTTACAATTCCAGGAGCCAGCGAACATTCCCCATTCCTTCTCCTTGTTTTCCACTCACTGTCTTTGTGTCTCTAGTAAATGCTTAAAGCCAGTAATTTAGGATTTCAAGAATTTCTGCACTATAATTTCTTTCCAGATAAACTTTCCATTTCCAGAAGTGTATAATCACTCGCCTTGCCTCAATTAGTGGAGAATTACAACGCTCATTTTGCAATGAAGGTGATAATGGGGACAGTAGATGATCACTGGGTCCAGTGAGCTCAGCCTCCCGATCTGTCTAACATTCATCCCCCAGTGGTGGTGTCTTTCCTTAAGTGTCTGGGTAATTCTGACTTGAATATGATTGAGGTTGCAGCTCCCACATTTGCCGTGGGGAAATCTGTTCTATACTTTAATTACCCTTTGTGTAAAGAACTTTCTCTTGGGTTCCCTCAGTGCCTGCTCCTTTCAGACTCTCAGCCTCTTATCCTTTCTAATAATTATGGCCCATGAGGCCCCTTGCCACCCTCCTTGTCTTTTTCAAATTCTGGATATCCCTCAGGTGCCTAGGGGTTGTATAAACTATCCTCAATGTAATCTTTCCAAGAGCATGCTCTAATATACGATCTGTCCCAATAAGGACATTGTTTCAGATTTGGGTAGCACCTTCACTCCAATAAGGTCAGAGTGGAAGGAGGAAGGAAAGAGTGCGTAAGGGAGTCTCTAAGTCAAGTGAGACAAGAAGTCGACGGTCCTGCACTTTCAAACTTCATCCAATCGAATCATGCTTAGCTAAGGAATTCTGATTATGGAGAACTAAATCCTTTCACAGAAGGGAAACAGTATAGTGCAATGCATAGAATGCAATGCATAGAGCACTGGACTGGGAGTTGAAAGATCTAAGGTTCTGCCTGAAGATGAAACCTGCCACCAATTAGTTGGGCAATTCACCTTTCTCACCTCCATTTCCTTACCTGTATAAAAATGGAGTTGAACTAGTATTAGGGGTTCTTAATCTGGGGTCTATAAACTTGGTTTTTAAGTATGTTGATAAGTGTATTTCAACATTATTGGTTACCTTTATAGTTACATTTTATGCATCTAAAAATAATCTGAGCAGGCCTCTATAGGCTTTGCCAGGTTGGCCCAAGGGGCCCATGAAACACAAAAAGGCTAAGAACCCCTACACTAAATAATCTTTAAGGCCTATCTTCACTCTCAAAGTCTCAGACTCAACGGATATTGTACTCAAATTTTGATCTGCAAATCATAACCTGCCATATATGAACTAGACAAAAAAAAAATAGAGTCTTGGCAATGGGCTAGGAGAGCTAAGATTCATAACCTAATTGAAAGTTCCAAAACTTATTGAAGAGTTTGTAACATAGTGAGATGAACTGATTCAGGGTTCCTTCACATATGTCAAAGGCAACACAATACCATATAGTAAAATAGACTAAGCATTAGAAAAAGTAATCAGAGGCATCTGTGATAATCTTAACCTTGGATAATCAGTCACCCAATAATAAAAAGCTAAATGTACTCTGAAGTAGGATGCTAAAACCCAGTTTTAACCATTGATACAAAGTCTTTCTATGATTTAGTCTTGGCTGGTTAGTCTAAGTGAACCTGCCTATAATTCTGCCCAAGGCTCATACTTCCCACCCCAACTGATACTATATGAATAAACAAGTTCAGGGCTTAAAGACCCTTACTGCCCCATTTCCTTTTCCAAAATGGCTCACGCCCAGCTCCTTGACTCTTATTTATATCTAGTTCTTAACCTGTCAAAGTTTGACTACTGACACTGTATCTATGGATCAGACTTTGAAAGGCAGTAAAAATAAATGATCACAATGGTCTCACCTTTGCCCAATTCTTTTGAGCACACATTAGTGAAGCTAACCAAGTTCATTAAGCATGACCTCCTATTCAGTAAATCCATGCAAACTAAATAATGAGCACTTGTCCAAGAAGGGAGAAAAATGTGAACAATTAAGTTTGACCTAATAAGTGCAGGGTGCCATGACAAACACTAGATTTGTGACAATACAGGAAGCAGGTGAAAGAGATTTCAGAACTCACATATGCAACATTTTACCTTTTGGGAAGCAGTTGACTGGGGAAAAAAAATCTTTGTATCAAGTTTCTTGGATAAGATTTTGGTATCTATGATAGATGGCCAATAAGAGAAATATACACTCAAGCCAAATGCCATTTCTCAGCAGATAAGTGGTCAAGAGATATGAATAGGGGCAACTAGGTGGCACAGTGAATAGAGCACTGGCCCTGGAGTCAGGAGGACCTGAGTTCAAATCCAGCCTCAGACACTTAACACAAAAACTAGCTGTATGACCTCGGGCAAGTCACTTAACCCGAACTGCCCTCCAAAAAAGCAAAAAAATAAAAAAAATATTATAAAAAATAGAAGAGATATGAACAAATAATTCTCAAAAGAAGAATTGTAAACAATTAATAATCATAGGAAAGAATGCTCCAAATTGTTAATAAGAAAAACATAAATCAAAACAACCCTGAAAGTTTACTTCACACCCAACAAATTGGCAAAGACAACAAAAGATGAGAATACTCAATTGTTGGAGGAATTGTGGAAAGACAGGAACATGCATTGTGGGTGAAACTATGAAGGAGAGCAACCATTCTGAAAACTCAGAATTATACAAATAAAGTGACTAAAATTTCTATATATATCCTTTGACCCAGAGATTCCATAGGCCCAGAGGAGGTCACTGATAAAAAGAAAGGCTCCATATGTACCAAAATATTCATGGCAACACTTTTTTTTGTGGCAGCAAAGAATTGTAAACAAAGTAGATAAGCATCAGCTGGGGAATGACTAAATAAACTGTGGTATGTGGATGCAATGGAATATTACTGTGCTGTAAGATGCTAACAAATATGACGAATATGGAGAATCAAAAAATTAAGTGAACTGATTCAAAGTGAAGTAAGCAGAACCAGTAAAACAATATACATAATGACTACAACAATGTGAATGGAAAAGAACCACCACAAAAGAATACAAAATTATGAACTTAGCCCCCAAAAAGAGATATGAGAAGAACCTGCCCCCACACCTTTGAAGAGGAATGTATATGTGAGGGGAGGGCAGTGTTGTCCATGGCTATAGAACTCTACTGCTATATCAGATTTTTTTTTAAATGAATTAATTGGCTTTTCTGAATTTTTTCTCTTTTGCTAATGAAAATGTTTAGAGATATAAATTTCTCTTAAGGACTGCCTTTGTATTCTAAAAATGTTGGTATGTTGTCTCATTGTTGTCATTATCTTTAGAGAAACCATCTATTGTTCCTATGATTTGTTCTTTGACTTGCCCATTATTTAGGATTAAATTATTTAGTCTCCAATTATTTTATTTTAATAATTTCTTCAGTGGCACTTTACTGAATATAATTTTCATTACATCATTGTCCATAAAAGATATGCTGAACAACTCTGTCTATTCTGTAAATGTTTGTGATGCATTTATGCTCTAATTCATGGTCAGTTCTTATAAAGGTACCATGCACAGTTGAGAAATATGTAAATTCCTTTCTACTCCCATTCAATAATCACCAGGTCTATCACATCTAACTTTTCTAAAATGCAATTATTCAGGTCCTTAACTTTTGTTGTTGTTGTTAGATTTGTCTAGTTCTAAAAGGGGTACGTTGATTTTCTCCATTATTATAACTGTTCTATTTCTCCTATGCCATAGATTTTACTTTTGACTTCTGATTCTAGAAGATCTGAGCAGTTTTTTTTCCCCATGAGCTCATTCTTCATTTTCCATCTGCAGCTCTGCTTAGTTTTAATGATCTCCGCAAAATATAGTGCCTTTGATGTTCCCTCCCTCATTTTCCAGTTTCCTTTTAAGAATTGTCTTCCTTCATTTGATTTTAGCTTCCTTGAGGAAAGAGACTATCTTTTTCTTATTTATATCACCAATACTTAGAACGGTGCCTGGCACAAAGTAGGCATTTGAGAAGTTTATTGAATTGATTTTTAGAAATATGACATCCAGGTTCTTTGACTACCCAGGTCATAGCTTTCAGGTAGTCTAATAATTTATTCCTCCTTATTAGTAAATATCAATAAATTAATAATAAAGCACAATAATTATTAATAAATCAAGAATAAATTATTATAATTTGTTGTTATTCAGTTGTTTAGTTGTGTCTGACTCTTCATGACCCAATATGGATTTTTTGTGGCAAAGATACTGGAGTGGTTTGCTATTTCCTTCTCTAGTAGATTAAGGCAAACAGAGGTTAAGTGATTTGCCCAGAGTCACATAGCTAGTGAGTTTCTGAAGCTAGATCTGAACTCAGGTCTTCCTGACTTTAGTCCCAGCACTTATCTACTAAGCCCCCAAACTGCCTCCTAAAAAATTACAATAATTATTAATACTTTAAAAAATTTTCTATCCAGGTCTGTTGTTTCTGATATATGATACCTTAATATTTTCCTTCTATTCCTGCCTCAACCCCCACCCCCACTTCCCCGATCTTTTTACTTTGATTTACTATTTTTTATTATCGTATGGAGTTATTAACATCTATTTAATCCATTCTTATTTTCAAGGATTCTAATGCTTGGGCAAGGTCTTGTGATAAGCTGTTAATTTTCTTTCCAAATTTTTCCTCCAATAGCTTTCATATTTTTTTCCCCATTCTTTCTCCAGTAAACTCATTCCATTTGTAAAATCATGTTTAACTTTTTAAAAAAGATCTTGTTTCATGTCTTCCAGGAATTCTAGTTAAACTGTAGATATTTTAGAGTAATTTTTCTCCTCTGGGCTTGAAATCTGGGTCTTCCTGTCACCATAATAACTCTTGGGAAGTGGGATGCCTTTTTCGTTTAATCCTTCTATCCATACTTCTCAAATTAGGAATTTGCACTTGAGCTAGTTTCTGTACAATTCTAGAATGTCTGGGCCTTGCTTGGCCCTGTTTCATATTCTCTTGGGTCCTGTTGCTATGTTCTTCAGGTATTGAATGCTATGTCCTTCAAGGATCTTAGAAATGCATCTCAGGATGGGGACCGACAAATATTCAGTGAGCCAAAACTTGTCTGTTCCAAGGAGAAGTCAGATCCCTGCCCACCTGGTCTAAGCTTTGCAAGCTTCTGACATAGGTCTAAGTCCAGGCAACACAACTCTGGACTTACCCTTGTGTGGAGCTCCCGTAGATTACTACTAGCCCTGACCATCATTAGCTAATTAGAAAACTCTTCAAGTTAAAAATGACATAACTGTAGGCTTCCCTCTTGGTCTGAGCTTTCTGCTCTGGTTGTTCAGCTATAGGTTTCAGATAAGGTTGAGGGTTGAATCTAAGACTTTGTATGAGGGTCAATGCCAAATTGCTTCCTGTTTCTATTCCTGTTCTTTGACCTATATAGCCTCAGCTGTGTGAACTGGTCTTTGTCTTGGTCCACCACACCTAGGCACAAGTCTCTTTCTGGCACATGATCAAGAGAACAGTCCCTCAGCACCTGTTCCTGCTCCCAGCACAGCATCAAAGCCCTTCATTCTGGAACTGTGGCTTCTTCTTGCCCTTATGCATCGCCTCCAGTCCCACTTCATTCCTGTGCTCAAAGGTTCCATATCACCCTTCTGGCTAAGTTCTAGCCTAGGTAGTTCTTTGATTTTTTTGGAGGGGTGGAAGGGAGGAGTTGGATTATTTTTATTTATTTTGTGAAATATTTCCAAATTACATGTAAAAAATTTTAACAATCTTTTAAAAAAAAATTTGAGTTACAAATTCTCTCCCTCCATTCTACCCCACCCCCTCCTACAGAACTAAGCAATTTGACATAGATTATGTCATTTGACATAGGGGGCAGCTAGGTGGAACAGTGGATAGAGTGTCAGGCCTGGAACCAGGAAGACCTGAATTCAAAACCAGACTCAGATACTTACTAGCTGTGTGACTCTGGGCAAGTTACCTGTTAATAACCCTGTTTGCCTTAGTTTCCTCTTCTGAAAAATGAGCTGGAGGAGGAAATAGCAAACCAGTACCTTTGCAAGAAAACCCCAAACAGGGTCATGGAAAGTCTGACAACACTGAAATGAATGAACAATAACATATGTGAAAAACATATTTCCATATCAGCCATGTCTCAAAAAAAAAACAACAACAACAACCCACAAACAAAATAAAACAATAAAAATAAAGAAAGTAAAAAAATGTATGCTTTGATCTGTATTCAGACTTCATCAATTCTTTCTCTGGATATCATTTTTCATCATGAATGTTTTAGAATTGTCTTAGATCATCGTACTGCTGAAAACAGTGAAGTCATTCACAGTTGTTCATTCTTACAATATAGCTGTTACTATGTATAATGTTCTCCTGGTTCTGCTACCTTCACTTTGCATCAGTTCATATAATTTTTCCCAGGTTTTTCTGAAACCATCCTGTTCGCCATTTCTTATAGCACAAAAGTATTCCATCACAATTATATACAACTTGTTCAGTCATTCCCCAATTGATGGGCATTCCTTTGATTTCTAATTCTTTTCCACCACAAAAAGATTATGCTATGTTTTTGTATAAATATGTCATTTCCCCTTTTCTTTGATCACTTTGGGATACAGACCTAGTAGCAGTATTGCTTGGTCAAAGGCTCTGCACAGTTTTATAGTCTTTTGGGAACACTTCCAAACTGTTCTCCAGAATGGCTGGATTACTCCACCACAATAGTGTATTTTTCTGCATCCCCTCCAGTATTTGTCATTTTCCTTTCCTGTCATCTTAGCCAATCTGGTTAAGTATGAAGTGGTATTTCAGAGTCTTTTAATTTTCATTTCTCTAATCAGTAGTGATTTAGAGCATTTTGTCATGTGACTATTGATAACTTTGATTTCTTCTTCCAAAAATTGCCTGTTCTTATCTTTTGACCATTTATCAACTGCAGAATGGCTCTTGTTTTTATAAATTTGGCTCAGTTTTCTATATATTTGAAAAATAAGGCTTTTAAAAGAGAAACTTGTTACAAAATTTCTCCCCAGTTTTCCTTCTAATTTTGGCTGCATTAGTTTTGTTTGTGAAAAAAATTTTAATTTCATGTAATCAAAATTATGTTTCACTTCCCATAACCCTCTCTATCTCATACTGTTAAAATTGATTATCTGAAATAATAAGGAAACTGAGGTCAAAGTTATGATGTCATCTATGAAATAATTTGCAAAGCTAGCATTTGCCTATAATATCAGATCACCTGACTCCTCAGAGGTCAGAGACAAGGAGTGATTTACTGAGATGGTTTTTACAACAAAAAAGAGAAATTTGAAAAATTATAGAAACTTGTTTTGAACATAATTCTATTGGACAAGGCAAGTCACCTGATTAGTTAGTTTCTCCCAGACTTTCTTAATCCTATGCCAGAAGTCCTTTTCTGTAGCTGGTGCCTTTTGTAACCAGAAAGTGTATTGGGACAGAGGAACTTATGGTCAGTGGTTAGCATCTTCCTTAGAACATTCCATTACTCAACTTAGATTCTAGTTCAAGAAAAAAAAAGCCTGTCCACTAAGATTGGAAAGAGGAACTTAACTTTTTCCTAACCTTTCTCCAGCTGCCAGAGAGGAGGACTTATGCTCTAATCAACTCCAGTTTCTGCCACCAGAAAGGGAAACTTAGCTTTTTAAGAGTAATACTATGATTATTTTATTGTCTTATTCAAAATTATTTGCTACTAAATGATAAAACCTTCTCAATCTATTTCTTCACTAAATGTACAGGTAGCCTAGACTTAAGAGACTATCCAGATTAGTTTATGGCTAGTTCTTCTTAAAGAAGGGAGTTTTATCCTATAATCAAACTAAAAATAAATCAAAGTTACCAAAAATAGCTGATTTCCTTTTTGATATTTGGTCATAAACTCTTACCTTTACATAAATCTGACAGGTACATTTTCCCATGTTCTCTTAATTTACTTATTAGTAAATTTTATTAAAGTATTAATTTTATTTAAAATTATTTAAATTTTATTAAAGTACTACTTCACTAATTTATCTTTTATACCTAAATCATTTATCCATGTTTGCGTATGCCTAGTTTCTGCCAAACTGTTTTCCAGTTTTCCCAGAAATTTTTGTCAGATGATGAGTTCTTATCCCCAAAGTTTGGATCTTTGGGTTTATCAAACACTAGATTACTATTTCTAGACCATCAGGGGAGGGTCTAACCTTGGCAAGAGGGCCCACCTCTGAATCAGATACTGAAACAAAGGATCAGAGGATGGAGAATGATGAGTTGTTTTCAAGCGTATAGAGGAGAGATGAAGGAACTCATCAAGGGCAGCGAGATGCCTTCTTGATACCTCCTTATCTTTTATATCAACTCCCTAATGGCTAAATGTGTTCTGCCCTGTTAGCCCAAATATCATTCATGAACGTAGATAGTATAAGGTGGTTAGAGATCTTTGTAAATTTCCCTAAGCAGCAGTATAACTAAGGGGAAACATCAGTAGACATGGAGTCAAGAGGCTGACCTCAAACACGTATGCACCGTGTAATTTCCATGACGTAAGTTTCCTCATCTGTAAAATGAAGATAATAATATTTATATCTACTTACCCCACAAGGTTCTTCTGGGGAAATAGTTGGATCAATCTTAAATTAATATACGAATGTGAGCTATTAATTCTTATTAGATAAAAGGCACTATATAAGGTCAAATTATTGCTAGTAGTTCTTAAAGACAGTAGAACAACAACAGTTTTGAAACTGCTTGTATTAGAGGCTTAAAAGAGTAACTGACCACCATGATTTACCCTGTAACAGCATTGCACTATAAAGCATGCATGTCTATAGGATAAAGAGTATGACCTTTAAGCAAAGGCTTATGAGAACATGGAAAGACTCAAGAAGTTGCTAACAATACATTCAAACAACTTAAATTTCAGACATTTGCTAAATATACTTTAGGCCTGGGTGCTCTCATAATGGTATTAAATCTCTGGGTCACTAAACCTATGGGAGATTTCAACTTTTACAGATTTGAGATCATTGTGAAAGCCAACTGCAGTCCAAAGACATAACACCCCTTTCCTACAGTTTTGAGTTCTATTTATGCCTCTGAACCACATTTGAATTGGCACTATTTATTGAGACTAAGAAAAATGTTAATAGGAACCCTTGTAAATTTGGAAAAACAGAGGAGAGTTACCATCTGAATAAGTAAAGTACAAATAATATTATTTTAAAAGAAAGACAACTTAATAAATGAGTTACATACACTAATATAAATGGATGGATTGAGTTACATGCTGAGGTTCTGGAATATCTACTTTAAAGAGTAAATGGCATCTGTGATTTATACAATGGTTATAGTTGATTTGGTGCTAACAAAGTGGTTTTAAGATAATAACATACTGGGAAATGAAGGA
This sequence comes from Petaurus breviceps papuanus, assembly GCF_028583685.1. Classification (NCBI taxonomy): domain Eukaryota; kingdom Metazoa; phylum Chordata; class Mammalia; order Diprotodontia; family Petauridae; genus Petaurus; species Petaurus breviceps. Next base: position 5,417,013 of record NW_027185771.1, read on the forward strand.
AATGTAAAAACAAAATGGATCAAAATAATTATTTTTAAAAAGAAAAATAAAATATAAAAATATATTTATTATACATACATATAACATATGCAAAATATATATATAATATATAAGAAAAGATATGAACATATAATAAACTATATTTATTATGTACAAATATATAGTAAAGTATATTTATTATATAAACATAGAGTAAAATATAAATAAAAATATAAAATATAAAGCTTATAGGTGGGATAAATATCCCTCTTAATTTAGCATTTAAAAAATGCTCTTTGTGAATACACAGTGAAAACCAGTCAACAAATATTTTCATAAGTAGAAATGTAAACTTCAACTCAGTCCACATCTAAAATTATTGTGAATTTCATATTGGCAAAGTTCAAATTTGCTAATGTGAAATCAGCCATCCTCTAGGCTGCATTTGTTCAGTGTTCCCATTTCCGTCATTCCAGTCAAAGGACAAATAAAGTAGAGTTCTGCCACTCCAAATAAGCAATTTGTCTTACTGGTGAGAGCAAGATTCTCGCACTCACTGGTCTATCTTTATGAATGAGAACCTCTGTAAGTGAGCTGGCATGGCTGTGGGGAATTTGGATCTGCTGGTAAAGGAAAGCTTTTTTCTTTTTTTCATTGTGGATAAAACCATCACCTACCCTAGAAATAAAGCAAAAGATACGTGAACAGCCACATAAAAAGTAGCTAAAAAATCAAGAGCCACAGCAAGAAACTAATGATACTGAACCCTATGCATCTGATCATTAGTATTCCTATGTATAAATGGAAGTATAAATCCCAGTGAACGTATATAGCTCCACGGTTCCATAAGTTCCAGTGGCTATATAAACTCAATGGCTATATAAATCGCCATGGCTGTATGACTACCAATGAATAAATGAACCTCCAGGAGGATTTATTATCTAGATCCTACATTCTGGTACTGGATTATATATTGCTATCTAATTATCACAGTCTCATTATAATATAATAATAGTTAACAATTATGTAACACTTCAAGATCTGAGAAATGTCTTGCACGTTATGTCCTTAGTGCATAGGATGAGACAGCTGGAATCAATGAGAGAAGAAAAGGAAACTGACGTTCAGAGAAGTGAAAAGACTTGCTCATTCAGAGCCCAGGTTGGAAGGATGCCAGTTTCTACTATATCATGTTGCCTCCCATAGAATTCCTAACAATTCTTAAAGGTTCAACTCAAATGCTATTAGGAAGTTTCCCCTCTTTCCCCCAGGGGGTAATGACTTTCCCCCTCAGACCTGTCACAAAGCGCTTTGTTTTATAATTCTCTAAAACAATCACACAGACAGTTGCATACAACAATCATTTCTGTTGGGGTCATCCTTCTACCAGACTATAAGCTCTCTGATGGCTAGAAATGTGTTTAATGTTCTAAACTTTGTATCACAGAGTTCTGAAGACACTTGATAAATATGCATTGTGTTAAGTTGTTTCATGGTGCATCTTCCATGATATCGACAAATTATAAGCACCCAGGAGGTTCTAGATAAGTAAACATTGAATTAAGCTGAATTACTGTGTCAAAGTAATGGCTCTATACTTTTTTTAAACGTTTTTATTTTTCTTAGTTTTTTTTTGTGTGTTTTCTTTTGCAACATGGCTAACATGGAAATGTTTTGTATGACTTCACAGGTATTATCAATTATCATTTGTTTGCCTTCTCAAGAGGTGGGAGAAGAGAAGGAATTTGAAACAAAATTTTTTAATGAAATGTTAAAAATTTTTACATGTAATTGGGAAATATTTAATTAAATATATAATACATAATTTTATACACACACACACAGATATGGATTTGAGAGTGGCCAAGGTCAAATTTTATATTCAGAGATCGGACATGGGGTGAAAAGATCTGAGTTTCAGTCCTATCTCTACCACTTAATAGCTGTGAGAATAAATAGCCATTTATTCTCTCAAATAAACTGTCTCATTTGGTTGTGATGAAAGAATTTTGTAACCTATACTATTATTTTAAAAGACTATTGGGAAAATGAGATCCAAAGATACGTCTATTGAACTCAACTGCTGAATTGAAGGTGAGTGTTTGTGTGTGTGGGTGCAAGCATGCTGTTCAACTGAAGTCAAAGGAGGTACCAGAATGACAAGTGCACCTTGATATTCTCTTTATTGAGCTCTACACCTCCTCATTGCCCCAAGTATCACCAACATTCATTCCCTTGTCATCACCCTCCCCAAGAAACCCTTCTATCCACTAAATAAAACACATAAAATAAAAAAGGATCTGCCTAAATATATGCATATTGGCAACCATATTTCCATTACTAAGGGATGAGAGTAGTCAGATAATGACTCTAATTTTATATCTAGTTCCCTCTCTCAAATGACCTCCCTTTCTTTCCAATATCATGATCCCACATTCCAATGACCTCGGTTGCTGAGAGTCATTCTCCTGAGCTCTTACTAACTACAAAACAAGTGGTCTTCTTTTCAGGCTAGCAAAGCACATGGAGACCAGGAGCAGTTTAGAACTAGTGTTACAAGGGATGGGTACGATTTTCTTAGGAAAACAAATGTGCTCCATTCCTGTAGAATTAAGTGCAAGGAACAACTCTTGAAGAAACCGTCCAAATTGGTCTGTTGTTCCCAGAGGCTATGGGACTGAGAAGGTAACAGTCCTCAGAAAGGAAATGCATATCTTTCTGTTTCTCTTTGCAAAGTTTCCTTGCTGTTGTTTTTACACATCATTCCCCTTTAAATCATTTCATCACTGAACTGCCCCTTGGAACAGAGAAAAACACTTAAGCAGAGGCATCTAACATTTCCCACAAGTGTCTTTTAAAAATATTACTGGTAGAAAGATTTCAAAAGGGAAAAGTTCATTTCAATTGTTTTGTCCAATCTTTTCCTTGGACAAGGGAGTGCTTTTCAATTTTCCCTCAAAAAAACTTATGACATTTTTGGCCAATGTAGACAGCTTCTGGACTTTAGAGTATTGGGTGTGTGGAACACTGAGAAGCTGTGATTTGCCCACGATCAAAGAGTTAATATGGTTTGAACCCAGGTCTTAATAACTCTCAAGCTGGCTATTTCTTTGCTAGGCCATACTGTTTCTTACCTTCCAACACAAAGCTCTTTAAACAAAAGCATTAGGCAACTACATATTATATATTGTGTTTTTAGAAAATCAGGCAACAATCAACACAATGATGTATACCATGTTTTTAGTTTATAACCTATGAAATTAACAGAATTAAATTTCTGTAATGGGAGGTGTGAACTCTCTTCAAATGCAATCTTCCAACTCAAGAATTTGACAATGATCTAACTGCTAATTTGTCATAATCTTAACTAGTTTTACAACTGTGTCCAAAAGAAAAGTGGCAGGACTTTGGGGCTAAAGGAAAAAGTGAAAAGTGAAACCCTACTGGTTGATTTGCATAAATCAACAAATAAGAGTTTAAGAAGCCCTAACTTCAAGTAAAGAACAGGAAAAATTAGTAGCACAATCCAAATTTGATTGTATTCAGATTCAACATCTAAGGCTTTAGGCACATGAAAAGAACAATACAGATAAGAAACCATGCAACTTGACCACACCTAGGATTAGAATCCTGAGAGATGAAGACATGGGCCCCCAAGAGCTAAGATCCAGGGATTCACAATGCCCCAGGAAGAACAAATCAAGGCTGTTTCTTGGCTTCTGCATCCAGTCCATACCCCTGTAGCTCAGAATTCACAGGTCAAGGAAAGCAGTGCAAAGAATGTAGAGTGTGTGCTTTCCAAGAATTCAGGACTAAAACATGGAACAAAGATAAAAGACCTAGAATAGGAAGCAGGAGAGGCACAGGTGGTTTAGTAGCAAGAGAAATATTGCCTCCTGGACTTATTACAATGACCATGATGCTGCTGCCACTGACTCATTACTCAGGACAGCAGCAGCCAGAAGTCTGGTGAAGGTGTGAGGTCCACCATTGTCTATGATCCAAACCAACAGAGGTTTTAGGTTCACTCCCAGGGTTACCAGAGGATACGAACCTTAGAATCTTAGAAATGCTGTGACATATGGAGCTATGGTGGCCACTCTCTCCATTCCTCTGTTCCATTCTAGAAGCACAGAAAGACCAATGGTACAAGGAGCACCTCTCCACCCAATCATCAATATTACCACTACAAGCTCCCAGACAGAAAGAAGAAGAGCCAGAATGTCTGACAGACAGCTTCTCTCTCCTCTGGAGTCATGGAACACACAGCTTGGTCTTCTGGGGGAATCGAGGTCAGAACCCTAGCTGGGCACGTCCACCATCTTGCCGTGGATTACTTTGCTTATAACTACAGTCTAATAGCTAGAACATCTAACCGGTCCTGCTTTCATGACAGCCAACCAGCTTGAGTGGGGGAGAGTCCACATCACACAAAGAAGAGGGTTCAAAATCAAATGGCAAGAGCCTTTGGTGGCTTCAAAGTGACCATACCTGGGACACGAATACCCTTCAAGGGGTTGGACAGCGCCATTCCGATCTCTGTCATTCCGTATCTCTCTAGCAAAGTGTGGCCTGTGAGCTTCTTCCACCTCTCTAGGATGGGCACTGGTAGAGCGGCGGATCCCGACACCATTAACCTGAGCAATGAGAACCAAAGGGGAAAGGAAAAGTATTTAAATCATCAAAAAAAAACACACGAAAGACTTTAAGGAGTCAACAATCCCTTCCAAATGCAACAAAAACACATGAGGATCTCATTAATTTGGACCTCTCTACTTTAAAATTCAGGATCAAGCTTGCAGGTTGGCCTGGAGTTTACCTTGGTATGGCTTTGTTTTGTGTTTTCCTTTTTTAAAAGGTTTATTCTGCAGATTATAAGAGTGTAAACAATAAGAAAAGGGGCCTGTTTAGTTAGCTCCTAAGAGCAGATTATTTTTAGGAGCACCCATTTTCATGGACTAAATACCAACGATTCCTCAAGTGTGCTAATTACAAATGATTCCTTAAATATACGAACTACAAATCATTCCTGATTCTCAATCTTAATTCTTTAAAGTAGGTCCAATAGGAACTCCACTACAGAATGCTTGTTTAGCCATTCCTCTTAACAACTGCTGGAACTTGCAAGAACTAAGTACTGCATTTCCTTAAATAAAATCTATAATTCTGATTGGCTTTCTCCAACTAGTATAAATTAGTGAGGGTTTAGAATATATTTCAGTATAACCTTTATTGCTTCCCTTTCCATTGATGTGATTTCTATCTTTCCTTGTTCAGATCTCAGTAGGACCTGTTACCTATTTCCCATTCAAATCTCTGGCCTAGGACATCTGAAATCTCAATCAATAGCTATACAATGCCAGCGTGTCACACAACAGACCAAGTTCAGGTAAGTGAGAAACAGCAGGGAATATCAGAAACAAGGATTCTATTTTCACTGAAATATCCCTACAAAATAAAGAGTAAAGAAATGGGAAAATGGAAGTAAAGTCAAATGAATTTCTTTTGGCCATTTCCAAATTTAAGTGGTAAAATTAGGGTCTAAATTAATCCATCTACTAACCTGGCCTTTCCAAAGGCATCGATTCAGTTGTGTGAAATAGAACACCGATGTCTGTATAAATGTACTTTTAATTTAGGTAAGTATGCCCCAATTATGCCATCTGTTTCCAGGGCTTTAGATTTTAAAAAATCTTATTACTGTGTTTAAAAAGACTCCATTTCCTCTACCTCCTTGCCCCTCCAAGGAAAAATTTGCTCCATATCAGACACATAAAATTCTATAATTTCAGTAAAGAAGGGAGTACAGGGTAGTCCCTAAGTAGTAAACATGACGTAAGGATCCTGTAAGCTACCCTGGCCTAGAGGTGATGTCATAGGGGAGAGGGGAGGGAATAATTATAACTTCACATTTATAATAATAATAGTTGAATAGTGTTTTAAGTCTTACAAAGTACTTTCTATACAGTATCTCACTAGAGTTTCACAATGGCCCTTTGAGATAGGTAATATAAATATGATTATCTCCATTTTAAGAATGAGAACCAACTGAGGGTTAGAGAGATGTTGCCCAGTGAGTTATCCATGGTCTCCCAGATAATTAGGATTAGAAATGAGAGTCAGACTTAGGCCTTTCCTGACTCCCAGTTCCAGTGTCCAGTCAGCTGGTGGCTCAGTGGATAGGGGATTGGACCTGGAGCCAGAAAGACTTGAATTCAAATCTGGCCTCAGACACTAACTAGTTGTGTCACCCTGGGCAAGTCACTTAACACGTTTGCCTCAGTTTCTTCAACTGCAAAATGGGGATAATAATAGTACCTGCTTCTCAGGGTTGTTCTGAGGATCAAATGAGATGATATGTGGAAAAGTGTTTAGCACAGTGCTTGGAACACAGTAGGTACTTTATAAATGCTTATTCCCTTCCCTTTTCCACTATACCACATTGCCTCTCCTCAGCTATGTAGCTCTTTAAGGTTACCATGGGAGAGAGACTATTAGGTCAGAAGGAAGACAGAAAGTTTGAACTATAGAAAAGGAAAAGGAAAGTGTAGAAGCCAAGCCTGGTTCATGCAGAAATAGACTGAAATTAGGGCAGGCAAATAAGTTAAGTACGGAGTAAAAAGGACAAGTCGCTAAAACAGATTTAGTACTAAAGATGGGCCAAGAAAAAAATAAAGGATGGAGAAACCAAATCACTATCTTTCTTCACTAATTCAATCAACTTCTTCATAACTTTCTACAAAATTTTATCAAAGAACTATTTTTTTTAAAGTAGCTCTTGAACTGGCAATAAAGCAGTACCCAAACCAGGAAGCTTTTGGTTGGCAGATTTCCACGATAAAGGCAGAATGATGGGCCAAGAGGGTGAGGGACAATGACCTCAGACCTCACTTTCTTTGCTTAGCTTCAGTCCTGGCTTACATTCATTTGCATATTGAACTAGAGTATCTACAGAGTAAAAAAAGACTTCATAGTCCAAGCCTCAACACGGTTCCTGTGGGTTCTCTTTAGCGAAGTACCTTGATACAGATTCTTTTTGAGCATTAACTAGGATTTATGAAAAACTGCTAACCTTAATTCAGATAGTTCATCTGGGAAATTGGACTTTAAAACAGCATCAGACACAGACAGTCAAGAGACTGGTTGGCATCTCACCTGTCATCCTTAGCTGGGTGTGGTGATTGTAGCCTTACCTTAGGAACTAAAGACTGTCAGCCTGGCTTTGTCAGGAAGAGGTTTTCTAGTGCCTAAAAGGCACCTTAGCAGATGGGAGATGAGATGACCAGCATCTGACTGTGAAGAGGGAGAGCCCAAAAGGTGGCAACAACAACAAAAAAAAGCTTGGCTACAATTAGGCCACAGAAGTAACGCACAGAAGAGACAGCACATGCAGAGAAGAGATGTGACTTTAAGCAGAAAGTAGCAGAAAATAGCACAGTGTCATCCTCATAGAGGAGCAGAAACCCTACAATAATGAAATTAGAAGTTGTTAGGGCCATGCATGAATTCCTTAATGAATGCGATCTGGTCATAGGTGTTCCCCACATATATGCTCTCCATGCATCATACATGGTCATCTGTGCTCTCTGAATGTGTCTCTTCCAACTAGTGGACACTAGTTCCCCTAACCCTAGGTGTTCCACAGAGTTCTGTTCTGTCCCTCTTCTCTTTTCTTTTTATACTATTTCATTTGGTAATATCATCAGCTCCCATGGATTAATTACCATCTTTATCCTGATGATTCTCAAATCTAACTATATTGCCCTAAACTCTCTGCTGACCTCCAATCTCACATCTCCAACTATTTTTTTCAGACATCTCAAACCCAATGTCCAGTAGACTTCTTAAATCAAACACATCATAAATAGAACTTATCTTTTCCCCTAAACCCTCCCCTTCTCCTACCTTCCCTATTGCTATAGAGGGTAACACCATATTTCCAGTCCCTCTGACTCACAACCCAGGGTCAGGACTCCTCACGATCCCTCACCCTGCCACCCCCTGATCCCCCATATCCAAGCTGTTGCCAAGGCCTTTCAATTTCACCTTTCTGGCATCTCTCAAATGCACTCTCTTCTCTTCTCTGATACTTCCCCTACCCTGCTACAGGTACTCATCAACTCATGCCTGGATTACTGTAACAGTAGTGAGTCTGCCTGCCCCAAACCTCTCCCAGTCCAATCCATCCTACATTCACCAAAATACAGGTCTGATCATGTCATAAACTCCAGTGGCTTCCAATCACCTCTAGGGTCAAATACAGAATCCTCTGTATGGCACTCAAAGCTCTTCACTGCCTGATCTCCCCCTACCTGTCCAATCTTCTTATACCTTACTCTCTGCCACAGTGACACTGGCCTCGATGCTTTTCTAGGAACCAGACAATCCATCCCACAGTTCTGGGCATTTCTCTGGCTGTCCCCCATGCATAGAATGTTCTCCCTCATCATCTCCATCCCTGGCTTCCCTGGCTTCCTTCAAGTCCCATCTAAACTCTCACCTTCTACAGCAAGCCTTTCCCAATCCCCTTTAAATCTAATGTCTCCCCTCTGTTAACTACACCCCCCCCACACACACCACATATATGTGTGTACATATATACACACACACACATACATATATATACATGCTTGTTGGCTTGGTGTCTCCATTAGAATGTGAGCTCCTTGAGGGCAGGAACTGTCTTTTGCTTCTTTTTGTATTTGCAGCTCTCAGCACAGTGCCTAGTAATATAATAGGCCTTAATATGTTTTTTATTGACTGACTAGTAGTCAGTGGGAAAAGATATCACTTTTTTGCAAGGGGGAATCTTTGTAAATTCATTTTCTATATAGTCTGATTAAATGTTTTTTGTTTTAAATTAACGTCTCTTGGCCAGCTGGTAAAAGTAAACATGCTGGTTGGGGGCTCATGAACTACAGTTTTTGAATGGCATTGTCTTGAACAAGGAACAATTTTCTGAGGTACTCATACTCATGAGTGCCCCATATGCTATATTTAAAGAAAGTGGGAAATAAAGCCTCCTAACACAGAAGAGAACTCATATTCTCAGAAACAAACTATAGACTCAAAGAATCAGAGTACTTCAAGATGGAAGAATCATAGAAATCATTTAAGAGATCATTTTATAGGAAACTAGGAAAACTGAAGCCTAGAAAAGCTGGGCAACTGCTCTGAGGTCCTCTAGGTACTTATTGGCAGAGTTTGGACTCAAACACAAGCTTTCTGATCCCAGAGCTGATTTCATTCATCTCTTCCTTAAGCCTTAAGACTTTCTGGGTCCTTCAGTTACCTGATTTTCTCTTCACAGACTGCACGTATAAAATCCTGGACGTGAGGCTGGGTAAAATGTTTATCATAATAATCCATCAATTTGGAATAAATGGTAGGCACTGCCATGAAAATATTGATCCGTGGCTTTTCAGAGCTTAGAAACTTTTCCCAAACCTAGAAAAGAAAGGAAGAAAATTATCTGAATTAAAAAGAGAACAGAATGATCATATTAGCACTGACAAATTATACAGACATCACTACTCTCCATCTTTTAAGCCTTTCCTTAAGCATGAAAATCTTAATAAGCATATTCCTTCCAGAACATGGTAGCTCATTCGAAAATAGTCAAATAATTACCTCATCTATCACCAAAATGGGTCAGTCTATACTAAACCAATAATTAGCATTTGACTTTGATGACTACAGAGAGTCAAAGGTTAGTCCTTGTTGTTTGTAAGGAAAGTACCCACTGAGCATATTAAATCAATCTGGGTTCTTTTTTGTTGTTGTTGAGGGTTAGGGAACTTTATTTACATTAACACCATTACTGTCTCCCTGCTGTGGCAGAACAGACAAGAAATATGTGTTAGGCGGGAACCAACCAGAATGAAATTCATTGGAATGCCTATATATTATAAAGCAGTTACAATCTATAAACCAGAATGAAGAGAATTTGCTGAAAGGCATATGATATGTGTGTGTACACATATGCATGCACACAGGCATAGACATACATGGACATACACAGACATGCATATACAAACATATTCATTGACACATACATTCATGTGCATGTGCGTATATTGAAGCTTGGACTCAATATAGTAAAATATTATAGGTATGACTCAATATAGAGAATCAGTGCTTTCCTGCAAATCTACGGCAGAATTTCCAAATGTTCTATATCCTAGTCTTCTGACTTCTGTAAAGAAATCGGGAGGCATGCCAACATTTGCTGGTCTGTTCAGATTTGCTTCTGAGCAGTAGAGATGATTCTCTACCACCAAAGGAGCTGACTTCCCTGGCAATACTACTACTGCTTCTCACTCTTCATTAAAAATGCATCCCATGTTGAAAACTAAAAATTAATAAATTAATTAATTGGGAAAATTTTTTTTAAAAGCCCCACATCCAGAGCTAGCTTAAAATGGAAAGCTTCCAGGTCACCAAATGATTGCGTCAGAGTGATTAAACTTTTCTTAGCACATATTTTCTCATAGTCCAATGGTTCTAGGCCTACAGAATCGGATGAAGAAATTGTGGTAAAATTGTCAATGCTGAGCAAACCAATACCAAAACCAGAAAGTTCAGGAACCAACAAGGGCTCCCTTCCAGTTAAACTCAATAAACCTTTCATGGTTCCTAAGCTTTCTCATTCTAGAATAGGTTTTGTTCGATAACGACAATTTTGCCCATAGGACATTATGAATGTTACTTAGCCTTTCAATCTGGCTGGTCTACTCAGCATCATCACTTTGCCCCTTAGTGAATAAGTGATTGACCTCTGCTTTCAATTCCTTCTCTATACTCAAACTATTCCCTTCCTCCAAGGATCACCATTTCTAGCTTTTGGGTGGGTGGGTGGGGCTGATTTGTTTAACCTTTTCTCCTCACTGCTCACCTCACTGCACAGTGGACATGGCCCACCTTTACTCACTCCCAGCTAGAGTGGAACATGAGGGTATGGGGAAAACGTCCCCACAAAATGTAAACTTATCAAAGGTGAACACGTGCTTCTCCTTCACAGTCACCTTGCTGGGCAGTTGTTCTACTCTCAATCCTGCTCCCTGGCTGTTTCATTACTTTCTACTTCAGTGAAGCCCCCACCTTCTCCCTCTCTCCCTCACTTGCTTTGTCTTTCGTTCCACTGCCTGAGAACAATCAGCCCCCTTTTGAAATGTTGTCACCCTTAATACAGGAAGACACATTTAACAAAGGCACTTTCCCTGTGGGAGGGGGAGCTCTGAAATTTGGCTCCTTTCCTCCTTCTACTCATCAAGGGATTGTTTCCTGCCATCAAGGTTCGTAAAGAGGATGCATAAAAGGCACAAGCTTAAATCGTACCATGGATCATGCACTGAATTATGATAGGGATTATTTTTCCCATAGATGCCTCCCATGCAGGGAGGAAAAGGAAAGGAAGGTATCAGCTACGGGAGAAATCAGAAACCAGACCAATGAAAGTAAGCTGTGGGTCCCACTCTGTGCATGACCTTTGGAACCAGACCAGGGGACCCCCTCTGAGCTGACCTGCTCCAGGGGAGCATGCCTCTGAGCAGGTAAACACAAAAAGGCAAAGAGGAAACTGAGAGGAAGAAACCAAGAGTGACTGGGATTTCATATTTGACCGATAAGCAGCAGAAGTTAGCTCTCCTCTGGAAAAGCTGAATAAAGCAGATGGGCGAGGCTTTCCTAGTTCAGTGATATAAAAAAAAAAAAAAAAAAAAACTGTGGACACATGCTTTGCAACCTCAAATACAACCTCAAATTACAATTACATTGATAAAAGTTAATTTGGCATTAAGTAATCAATAATAATGAAAACAATAATTGCAGTAAGAAGAATCCCAACATTTAGAAAGTGCCATCATTAAAACAATCCTATGTAGCAGAGGTAATGCAAGAACTGCGATTATCTGAACTTTACAGATGAGGACAGTGAAACTCTGAAAGATTAAATAATTGGCCTGCCATCATACCATGAGTAACCATCAAAGCCAGGTTTTGAAGCCAGGAATACAATGTTCTTTCTACTATTCCCTGCTGCCATAACTATACCTTGTTGACAGAAACAAAGGAAAAGGATTAGGTCAAATCAGAGGTTGGCAAACATTTTTTATTCAGTCAATCACAATAAACACTAATTAAGCCCCAACTATGTGACAAGCAGTGTTGAGTGTAGGAGATACAAAAAAGACAGTCCCTGCCCTCCAGGAGCTCACAATATAAAAAATATTCTTAGTTCACAGAAGATCCTGGGCCCAAATCACGTGTTTTCCATGCATCTGGGATTTATTCAAAAGTAGATTTACAAAGTGCTTTTTAAATAACTACACCACAAGTTTTAAAATCATGTTTTGCTATTTTTAAAATATAACCTCCTAACAGAAACTAAAATTTGTTGCAACTTGGCATAAACTTTCTAATGACCATAAGTAGGACACATCCATGATGCTCCCTGTCTTCCTCTTAAGAAAAATTCACATGCAACTTCAATTGCCTAAAAATATCCCTTCCAAGAGCCATTTGAAACTAGGCCCAAAGGGCTATAAAAATGTGCATACCCCTTGAACCACCAATACCACTTTTTAGGGCTGTATCCCAAAGAGATCATACAAATGGGGAAGGACCTGTACGTACAAAAATATTTATAGCAGCTCTTTTTGTGGTGGCAAAGAACTGGAAATTGAGGGGGTGCTCATCAATTGAGGAATGGCTAAAAAAGTTGTGGTATATGAATGTAATGGAATACTATTCTGCTATAAGAAATGAGGAGCAGACGGACTTCATAATAACCTGATAAGACTTATATGAACTGATGCTGAATGAGGACAGCAGAACCAGGAGAACATCATACACAATTACAGACCCATTGTACCTGTGATGACTAACTTTCATAGACTGGGCTCTTCTCAGCAATACAAGGTTTTAAGACAACTCCAAAAGACTCATGATGGAAAAGGCTATCCACATCCAGAGAAAGAATTATGGAGTCTGAATGCAGATGGAAGCAAACTACTGGCTCTCTCTTTTTTTGCTTCTTCTTTCTCATGGTTCATTCATTGGTTATAATTCTTTTCCACAACTTGACTATTGTAAAAATGTTTAATGTGAAGGTATATGTAGAACCTATATTGGATTACGTGCCATCTTGAGGGGGGAAAGAAGGAAGAGAGAGGGGGAGAAAATTTGGAACTCAACTTGTGGAACTGAATGCTGTAAACTAAAAATGAATAAATTTAAAAGGAAAAAAATCCCCTCTAAAAGGTCAAAGAGCTGATAAATTTCTGCAGTAAAAACATGTCCCTCCTTTGCAAATGAACCCCCTCCTCAGAGATTCCTTGTGAAAGACTTGCAAGAGATGTCTTTTTGTCTCTATCTTCTTAGGGACTAACTTGCTTCAAAGGTTCCTCTTTATTCTGGCTCCATGTAAATGCATTTTTTGGTACAGCTACACCAAAAGTCCATCTAGGGACCGTGATCTGCAAGAGAAGGGAGAACTCTCAATGCTGAAATCCCCAATCCTGGATGTTTTTAAGCATAAAAATAGAACCACCACATTTACTTCACCAGCACTAAGGAAATGGAATTTTAATTAATAACCACATTACAAAATATCTAGGGAAATAGCCAGTTTTAACTAAGGATATATCAGGACTCAAAGGTCCAACAAAATATTATGCTACCAACAGAATGCATTATATGGAGAGTCTGTGACCTCCATCACAAGAAAAAACCCCAAGGACAGGTTCCAGAGGGGACCTCCTGTATGAATCACTTAGTCAATAAACATTTTTTAAGAGGCTACTATATGTCAGGCAGTGTGCTAGGTGCTGGGGATACCAAAAAAGGGAGAAGATGGTTCCTGATCTTAAGGTGCTTACAGTCTAATAAGATATGCAAACAACTATGAAGAAATAAAATATAGACAGGATAAATTATAAATAATCAGCAGAGGGAAAGCTCCAGTACCAAGAAAGATCAGGAAAGGCTTCTTGTAAGAAGGTGGTCTTTTCATTGAAACTTGAAGGAGGAAGACAGACAGACAAGAGACCCATGGGAAGGAAGAGACTTTCAGGGATGGGGACAGCCAGTTGTAAGTGCAAGCAAGGTGAGATTTTGGTTGTGTTGTTTTTTTTTTTTTCCAGAGTTCAGTTTCCCAGGTTCAGGCTAAATTGTAAACATCTGAAGGATTAATTGCCTTTGAACCTAGATAATTCACAACTGTACTGAGTCACATAGGTTCCATGCCTTCTGGCTCCGAGCCAGCCAACCAGGCCAAGTCTTTGTTATATATTCTGGGAGGTCAGCATTCTGTTTTGGGGGCTTACTCACGAGAAGAATCTTTTGATTCCCTGAACTGGACTTTGAGTAGCTGTTTGTTAAGAGTCCCCTGACTACTCAGATATTGGTACTCTCCCAGTCTGGTGGTGTATGAAGGTGGTTGTATCATTCTGTTTAGACAGCTGGAGCTCTGTCTATTGAATTCTTTCTTGGATATCCACTTCATTTCTACTTATCTGTAATTAAAGTAAGGTAATTGATCCCTTTGAAGCTGTCTTTTCTTTAGAAAAGCGGATCAAAGAACCTATGCTAGCAGGCCATCCTGGGTGTGATAGGTTACTTGCTAAAACACCAGTGAAAATGTTTGGAGTCAGGAGATTTATGTTGTACAAGGAAGACCAAAGAGAATGGTGTCACTGGATTACGGAGTACATGGGAGTTGGGGGGTGGGTTAAGGTATAAGATGAAACGGTGAGGGTGAAGATGCAAGGAGATTGGAAAGGTGGCAAGGAGGGCAGGTTACAAAGGACTTGCAATGCCAAAGGATTTAATATTTGATCCTTGAGATGTGAAGGAGAACGAGAGTTTACTGTATGGGGCATGGTATGTGTATGACACAGTCAGACCTGCTCTTTAGAAGATGACTTTGACAGCTGAGTAGAGGATGGACTCGAATGGGAAGAGGTCTGTGTTTGGTCTATGATGTGCATCACTGCTGGGAATACCCAAACTGCTAACAGATGCACTGTGGGGACTGTAATACAATACAACAGTAATTAAACTTGTAAGCTTATTTTCTGACCGAGTCTTGCAGATGCAATAAAAATCTGAAATCTGACTCAAAGATGAGTCTTGTTTCATGGGCATTAGTCTTGCTTCTGACACTAGTTTGATAAGTGGGATCCCACAGTATCTTGTCTTTATGTTTTTGCATTTCACAAGGAAGCTCATTAAACTCTGCTTTACGTGTATCTCCCACATCTGAACCCAAGACTGCCATAAGGCAGGCAAAGGGCAGATATCAAAGGTGAATAATTTACCCAGGGTCATCCTATGAGTCCAGTCAATAGAGGAACTGAGGACTAATTCCAGTCATTTGTCTCTGACTCAGAGCCCAAACCACTAGAAACTATTCCCTCTCAATGAAGTGCCTCAAATACAAATCAAGGAGTGGAATTACCCGAGGCAATTAATTGATCCTGGACTTTGGATAACTTAATAAGCTACCAGATTTCACTTTTCAGAGTATGACATCACTAGTGGCTTTCCTCTGGTTTAGAGCAGCACAATTTATCTTTCCTCATCTATTCTTCTGCCTGTCATTGTCAACTCATCAATCATGAGCACAGAATATCGACAACCCATCATTCTGTTTTTATTATTTTGTTTTCTTTGGCTGGATAACATGCTGAACCCCAGGGGCTCTAAAAACAGCTAAATGCAACAACAGATTTCTGGTCATCCAATAATACTATAATAAGGTTTTTATTTTTAGGCTTGGGTTTTGTATTTAAGGCACATCAATCACATGCAAGAGACTGTATGACCAATGAACATTGGAAGAACCAAAACCTAATGTGCCCTTGAACTTGACTGTAGACTTCAAGGGCTAATCCTGTTGAGTTATGGTTGTCAGTTCAATGTTTCAGAAAAAAGACAAACCACTCCCACAGGCCCTCATATAAATGGCAGCAGCTCCTTCTAAACCTAAATGCAGTTATTAACTAAAATTCCATTTCTCCAGGGAGAAGTGAATGTTCCCGGTTACTCTACACTTAGCTGGTACACTTATATAGCTGTAGGGATGACAGGTAGTCATAGAATAAATAAACAAAACCCCCAAAACCATCACCACAGTTTAAAGTTGGAAATCCCAGTCCCTAGTTAGAGATGTCTAAAATTAGAAAATCTTAGTCGAATACATGCAAAGAACTTCTTAAGCAACTATGAGAGCCAGTGAGCTTAGAAACCAGTTTCTGCATTTGTCTTAATGGCTTCCAACAATTCTCTCTGGTACTTTTAGCCTCATTTGAGATACAGGATTTCTAGTAACCATGCTGCAAAATAGCATGTTGGTTCATGACTGATTCAGAAAGATGATCACTAATGAATCACCAACGTGACTCCTGGCAATGTCTTTGTATATTGCTTGGAAATCAAAATACTGATTCAGCCCACTTAGATCTGCTTAGCTTGTTGCATTTAATGGGCTATCACACAAGATGATATAGGCATAAATAAACCAAAATGGTAAAAACAGGATTATTTAACCAAGAAGAAAAAAAAACATTGAAAAGAATTTAGTTGACATATTAAAAAATGATGAAGACAACAGTAAAAATCAATCAGTGCTTGCTTTCATTATGTTTTATAATATGAGAACAAGGGAATTTACCATGAAATTAATGGACAGAAAAATTTAGGCTGTATGTGCAATTCACTGCTGTAGGAGGTCATTGAGTAAATCATGGGGGGAACTTTTTATTTCTCTAAAAGGATGGGTAACTTCATAACTATTAACAGTACCTAAAGTTAAGACTGGAAAAAGATAAGTATAATCAATCATCACACATCTGGACAAAAACCAACTACTGTTCTCTCCAAGTAGAGAAAGCTGCTCCCTGAGAGTTCAAAGTCTTCTTTAGGCACTAACACATCCGCCACTGGCTACTGCTGAAAGACAGATACAATGTTTCCTTGGACCCACAGTCTTTGGTTTTGCTGAAAAGGAACTATTCAGCTTTCCAATGACTAGCACTGTGCATTTCTTATTGTAAGCGCCTGAATCCTTAATGCATTTGTGGATTTGATTTAGCTTGGTTTGTAAGTTTATTTATTTGCGTGCTCACAGAAGCATTAGAATCAACATCACAGAGTTCCAACCCAAATGCTGGTTCTGTGATTACCTTTGCTATGTCTGTCAAAAGTAGCTTTCTATAAAAATTCCAATACTGGTAGAATTGTGAACTGATCCAACCATATGAGGGCAATTAGGAACTACGCACAAATGGCAAAAAAACTGTGCATGCCATTTGACTGCGCAATACTTAACTGCTAAGTCTGCATCCCAAAAGACTTTTTTTTTTAAAAAGCAATTGGGGTTAAGTAACTTGCTCAAGGTTACACGGACAGTTATTTCTGGGTGTGGTGCTGAGTATCTGAGCCCGGATTTGATCCAGGTCATCCCGACACTGGAGCCGGTGCTCTTACTCGCTGAGCTACCTGACCGCCCCTAAGCAATTGGGGTTAAGTAACTTGCTCAAGGTTACACGGCCAGGTGTTTCTGGGTGGGTGCTAAGTGTCTGAGCCCAGGATTCGATCTCCAGGTCTTCTCAACAGTGGAGCCAGTGCTCTTACTCGCTGTGCTACCTGGCCGCCCCAAAAAGACTTTTTTTTTTTAATTAAAAAGGGAAAATGACGTGTTTGTACAAAAATATTTATAGTAGCTCTTCTTGTGGTGGCAAAAAAATTGAAAATTGAGAAGATGCCCAATTGGGGAATGACTAAACAGACTGTGGTATGTGACTATAATGGAATACTACTGTGCTATAAGAAATGATTAGCAGGATTATCTGAGAAAAACCTGGAAAGACTTACATGCAATGCTACAAAGTGAAGTGAGCAAAACCAAGAGAACATTGTACATAGTAACAGCAATATTGTATGATGATCAATTGTGAATGACTCAGCTATTCTCAGCAATACAATGGTCTAAGACAATACCAAAGGACTCATGATGAAAAACGCTATCCATATCCTGAGAAAGAACTGACGGAGTCTGAATGCAGATTGAGGCATACTATTTTTCACCTTATTTTTTCATGGGTTTTTTTTTTTTTGGTCTGTATTTTCTTTCACATGAATAATGTGGAATATGTTTTGGATGACTGCACATGTATAACCTATATCAAACTGCTTACTGTCTCAGGGAAAGGGGGAGGGGGAAGAAAGAGAGAATCTGAAAGTCAAAATTTTATAAAATGAATTAAAAATTGCTTTTACATATAATTGGGAAAAATAAAAATTTTTTTAAAAATAACTTTCAAAAGTGTATATGGGGAAAGGGACACCAAGATGGAGAAGGAACAGGAAGCAATGCAGTCAAGCTCCCATTCATAAAACTCCTCCAAACTGAACTAGAAAATCCACCAGGCCAAATTCTGATGGGGAAATCCAGAAAAAGTTATAGTGAGTCCTTTTTCTGCCCAAGGTCAGCATAGAGAGATAAACAAGGAGTTTGCTGATACTGGGGACAGGGTCGGAGTATGAACACACTGGAGGGTGGAATATTCCACTTCCCTTGGAAAGACTGTGCATCCAGGTCAAGAGAGGTCTCAGACCCATACTGGGGCATCCCCAGACCAATACCAGGTAACTATGACCAGAACAGGTGCTACCTGGCAATTTTGCTGCCCACTACCCAGTTCTGGGTCACAGATCCAGGACGGACTGATAAGTGGACCTTTACATAGGGGTAGCATTCCTGGAAAGGGAGGCCCTGGGCAGTAGGAGGAAGTTCAGAAGCAAGCAGCAGTCATTTGGCTCAGACCCCCAGGGACAGAATGAGATCTTAGTTCTACCCAGCATCTACTCCAAACTGCAGAGGATTAACTAAGGAAGGAAGCTCAGACAAGGGGCAGAGGTGGGAGGGACTAGAATTTTGTTACTCTGAACCAACAGAGTTTTCCAGCTGGCTGATGGGGCTGCTCAGACCCAAACCCAGGTCAGGAACTTGCAGAGCTCAGGACCAGGGAAGCAGAACCAGAATTTGCTCTTGATCAGACCATTTTTCAGGTCCCCGACCTGAAACAGGCGAGAAGAAAAGGGCAAACAAAAAAAAGAACCCCACCACAATGAGCTCCTTTGGTGTCAGGGATACTCAAGAGACAAAAGCAAACATGGAACGTTTGCATCTTCATGAGTTGGGTGCAAGGAGGCCACAGAATTTTTCTGATGGGGACTGTAAGGGTTAATAACAAAGAAATGAGTGGCCATAAAAGGATGTTGGCCCATTATATAGGAAAAGGTAGGATTTAAACAAATAGCTTAACTGCTTCACTGGTACTATGGATTTTTTTTAAACTGAGAGGAAGGTCTCTACTGTAGTGGGGAGATGTTTTGTGGAGGACATATGGGAGAACATGAAAATGAATCCCACAGAATGAGAAGGCATGGATGAGCTGTGATCTGTATTGAGGGAGGTAATATCCACAACACTGAGATGGGAAATCTGCTGAAGTACTGTACTATTCTTGTGGACAAAATTTAAAAAGTGTGACACTGATAGACCTGGCTGAATGACTGAATCCACCAGGGAGTCATGAATGGGTCAATGTCACCTTCAAGGCAGGTGTCTCTCTATTGGAGCAGCCTGACCTTGGCCTGCCTATTTCTCAACATGATTATGTTGCTCAAGTCAATTTTATTACCATTACCATCTAAAATGTATGTGCTCTGAGAGCAACTTCAATGGGCATTTATTAAGTACTGAAAGACAAAACAAAAGAAAACAAAACACTCCACTATATAAAAATGTGCTAAGTAACAAACTTAAAATGAGAAGGTTGGTGAAATGGCAACAAGATGCCAAAATGAAATAAGAAAGGGAAGAGAGCAAACAAAATGATTTAGAAAATCCTTCTAACAAACCAAAAAAAAAAATTTTTTTTAAATTCTAAATTCTACTCACTTGGTACCAGGAATGCAGCATCAAAAGAAAAGAGAAACAAATACTTTCCTTTCAAATGGATTGCTGATATGGTACCAAAGAGAAGTTCAGAAGAGGTCAGGAAAAATTAATCTGCAGACAGCCTAACCAATCTCAAGAGCAAGACCACTGAGGGATCGGGGTGAGGAGGAAACGTGGCTGAAGTAAAAAAATCACAGTGAAAATGACAAATAGTAACATTTCCCATTGAGTTTACATCTAAAAGGCAGGCGAAAATAAAAGCTAATTGGAAGGAAGCAATGATCCCATCAGAATTGGCTCCAACCTGCGGAGAGGCAATCTGAAGGCATCTCCCATACAACCAGGAGATCAAATCAGCCAAATGATATTGGCAAAACAATTTCATTGTAAAAAATGAACTCTCCTGGTTTGTTCAAATGAAAATTGGTTTCAACTTTGCTGAAAATCACTAAGGAAGATGTGGATCTTTGTCAAATAACCCCACAGTAGGAATCCTACAATAGCCAAGAAACACTACTCTGCAGCAACAGAGATTAGGTAGAAGACTTTCTTTTCAATGAGAATTCACTAGAAAGCGGGTAATAAATAGAATGTTCTGGGGACCAAGTTAGATAAGAAGATTGTCCGAGTGCTCTAAACAACTGCCTGGACAGACATTCTGGTACAGTTTGGCAGCTCTTATTTACCCCAATTCTCAAATTATTTTTCATTACTAAATTAACATGGTGAAACAACACCCATTTCCTAAAGCAGTTTCATCTAATAAGCAGCTCAATGGCGAAGTGGATATGGCACTGTACCTTGAGTCGGGAAGACACAAGTTCAAATCTGACCTCAAATACTAGCTGTGTGACCCTGGCAAATTCCTTAACCTCTGTCTCAGTTTTCTTATTGTAAAATATAGACAATAATAACACCTACATCCCCGGGCAGTTATAAGGATAAAATAATATGTGTAAAGTGCTTTGTAAACTTTAAAGCACTATATAAATAGTAGTTATTATTGTTATTAATACAGGCTAAGCTATTTTCTTACTCTTTTCAAATTTTATTATTACTACAAAATTTATTCATAGAAATGAATAAATTTCACACCTCTGTTTGAAAATCTTTGGTAAAAAATTATCAGCATAATTGACCATATCAACAACAAAACTAACAGAAACTGTATGATTACCTCAATAGATGCAGAAAAAGCTTTTGACAAAATACAACACCCATTCCTATTAAAAACACTAGAGAGCATAGGAATAAATGAAGCCTTCCTTAAAATGATAAGTAGCATCTACCTAAAACCATCACATGTAAAAGAGATAAGCTAGAAGTATTTCCAATGAGATGGGGTGGGGAGGAAAGGGGGTAAACAAGGATGTCCATTATCAGCATTGTTATTCAATATGGTACTAGAAATGTTAGCTTTAGCAAAAAGAGAAGAAAAAGAAACTGAAGGAATTAGAATAGGCAAAGAAGAAACGAAGCTATCACTTTGCAAATATGTTGATATACTTAGAGAATCCTAGAGAATCAAGTAAAAAACTACCTGAAAAGAATAAACAACTTTAGCAAAGTTTCAGGATATGGGATAAGCCCACATAAATCATCAGCATTACTATATATTACTAACAAAATCCAACAGCAAGAGATAGAAAATCCCATTTAAAGTTACTGTAGACATTATAAAATATTTGGGAGTCTACTGCCAAAACAAACCTAGGAACTATATGAACACAATCACAAAACACTTTTCACACAAATAAAGTCAGATCTAAATGATTAGAAAGCTATCTTATATAAAATATATTATATAACATATAATATATAAAATAATAAAATATATTATACAAAATGATTAGAAAAACAGTTACTTGTGGGTAGGCCGAATTAATATAAAAATGACAATTTATCTAAATTAATTTACTAAGTGCTATACCAATCAAACTACCAAAAAATTATTTTATAGAGCTAGAAAAAAAATAACAAAATTCATCTGGAAGAACAAAAGGTCCAGAATATCAAGGGGATTAATGAAAAGAAATGCTAGGGAAGGTGGACTAGCCATACCAGATCTTAAATTGTATTATAAAGCAGCAATCCAGCTCTAAATCTTATTAATTGGTATTAATAAAAATAAATTTACAAATCAAATAAATCCTGTACAATTAATTGAATTTAAAACTGGCTCACACATGTGGAATGTTGTAGATGTGGAAGGTTGTTTTTTTTCCCTCTCTTTTCTGGATTTCAAAAATTTTGGTGTTTTCAGGGAATCAACACTGTTTGTTAAGAGGTCATGTAGGATCCTGGGGTTGTTTTCAACTCAGTTGTAAAACGGAATCATTTTTCAGAAAATCACAAGGCCTAGAGGAATCCCAGATATGCAGGAATTCTAGCAGACTGCCCAATACTGACAAACATGCAGAAGAGAATGGTGCAGTTTCTACGCTGCCCTAATACATTTATTTTTCTATTCACACAGGAACCAAGTCTCCATGCAGTGCTCAAAGAACTTTGCTCTCTCTTAAACGATGGAAATCCCAGTGGTTAGCTCAACACAAGCTGTTCTCAGCAATATGGGAGACAGAAACAGTCCTTTCTTCAAAAGGAAATCAGGTCATCAGTGGCTTCATTCTCATGTCTGTTAGAACCTGAAACTGTTTGGGCTCCCCATGACTTGGGTTTTCATCATTTATTCATCAGCATTACTCGATGGTCCCTCTGCATTCCAGGCTGAAGCTTTTAAACCCCTTACTATGCTACAGGCATGCTGAAAAAGAAGCAAATGCTTTCCCTGGGACCTAGAAATATAAATGCACATGACAGGATCTGGCTTTCATTTTTTATTTTATACTCACACATCAAAAGACATTACTTCGCAAAGAATGCTAAGGGCTAAAGACAGATTTACAGAGAAGCAAAACTTTATCACTTGTTTGAGTCAAAGTTTGCAAGAAATTATCAAACCCAATCCATTCATTTATTACCTACTCTTCCTCCAAATTTATTTATTTATTTTTTAGTTTTAACTGAACTATCTCACAATCAAGCCACAGAAACCTAGCTCAACATTGCCTGGAAACAGTATCCAATGTTCTTATGGCTAATAAATACAGGGGTTGGGATTCCTACTTCTGGAAAGCTAGCAAATATTTCTGAGTGGAAGAAACTGATTCTTCCCTCAGCAATGCTCTGGCAGATGTGAGAACCAAAGCATGGCTTGTGCTTCCTTCTGGTACCCAAAATATAAATTTGGTAAGGTAATTCATCTTACAGTATCCCTTTGCTCCACAACAGGGCTGTTCACATGGTCAGTGTCCCAACCAGGATAAAAAACATGAAACAAAACAATCAAAACTACCTTAAATGAGGCCCAGACAAAAAGTGAGTACAACCTGTGGCCTACCTGAATGGTACTATGGTTTAGTGGAAATGGCACAACATTTCAAAGGAGAGCACCTGGTTTTGAATTCCTGTGTGACCTTGGTTACTACTGTGTGGCTCTAGGGAAAAATCACTTTACTGCTTAGGGCCTTAGTTTCTCCATCTGTAAAATGAGGTCAGACTAGCTAACCTCCAAGTCTACTTTCATCCCTAAACTCTATACTCTTATGTTGGAAACAGCCACACAAATTTCAATGTAGAAACAAAGCACATTTATTGACCACCATTCAAAACACAGGCACTTCAGATGACTGCCTAGATATATCCAACAGGCCCTTGGTTTCCAAAGAAACAATTGAGGAAAATGGGAGCAAAATTTCCAAAATTTCACTCTAATATGGGTATTACAAGAATTATAATAACAGCCAATTAGGCAGTGTGGAGTAATGGGCAGAAGGCAGGAAGTGAACAGGACCTGGGTACATATCTCAGCTCTGACACTCACTAGGTATGTGTCCCTTTACCACTCTGACCTTTGGTTTCCTCATCTATAAAATGAGAATAATCCCCAAAGTCCCTACCTAACAAAGCTCTTCAGAGGCTCAAGTGACAAATTGCATGTACAGTACTTTGCCAGTTTTCAAGTGCTATGTAAATGCCAGCCAGGGCTATTATCAGGCACATTGAATGATACAAACCCTTAAAGTTAACGAGAATTCTTCTGTACTTGGCCCACATAGAAATCAGATAGGACTATAATTAGTGGCAAGGAAGGTAAGATATTACACACACACACACACACACACACACACACACACATGCACGCATGCACACACTCTAGCATACAGAGTAAAAGTCCAATTTTCCAACAGCTGCAACCTCACTATAAGCACTGAAAAATTGACAGGCTATATGTCCTCCCTCCCTTCCTCTCTTTCCCTTCTCCTCCTCCTCCTCCTTTATTTTCTTCTCTTTCCTGCTTCTTTCTTTTCCTTCCTTCTTCCCTTCTCCTGCTTTCTCTCTGTCTCTCTCTTCTCTCTCTCCCTCCTTTTCCCCTGCTCCTTCTTTTCCCCTCCTTCTCCTCTCTTCTCTCCAAAACAGAGATGTGGCTCATAAGCAGGAACAGGGTGAGAGAAAAAGGAAAAATCTGTCCAGTCAAGGCCTTTACTACAGGTGCTTAGTAAATACATATACCTCACTTCACAGTACAGACATGTTCTGGAAAACTGTGCAAATCAAATTTTATTTTTAAAGTATGAAGACAGCTAGCTATTTAAAGGAATCCTACAGGGAATCTTTTTGCAAAGTGAAGAGTAAATAAGCACCATACAACTTATCCTCTTTATAAATCCAGATGGCAGGTCTAGGCCTGCTTCTTCGATATTTGGCTGGATGCATGACCTCATTAACATGGGGACTTTTCTTCCGCCAGGGTATATTGACAACCTTCAGGGCCTTCTCATTCTGAGTGAGTCTTGTCTGTATCTTTCCTTCCTACTCTATGGAGGATTCACTTACTTTAATAGTTTGTAGATATATACACAAATACTTAAGCAAGGCCCAGATGGAAAAGAGATCTCTGATAGTGAGGTTCAACAGAAACTCCTATTTATATATACTTTGCTGATTGCATTAAGTCTTAGTAAATACTATGGAGCTTCCACAAGGAGATCCATGATTATTCAAAAGAAATCAATGTAATGCTCCATGTTGGAATAATGAATGAATAAGCATTTATTAAGCATTTACTATATGTGAATGAATGAATAAGCATTTATTAAGCACTTATTATACATGAATAAGCATTTATTAAGCTCTTACTAGATGTGAATGATTGAATAAGCATTTACTAAGCACTTACTGTATCTGTCAAGCACCATGCTAGGCACTGGTGATACAAAGAAAGTTCTAGCCCTTAAAGAGTTCATATTTTAATTGAAGGAAGACAACATACATGGGGAGTGGTAACCATGGTGGGAAGGAGAAAGGCTGTTGGTGAGGCTATTGAGCTGATGGCCTGTGGATTAGGAAGTAAAAAACTAAATGAATAAAACTAAATATCTATTCTCCAGACTACGAAAAGTAGCTGGAGGACCAGTCTATTGAATTTGTATGTGTATCAGTACATATATTTGTGACAGGCAGTGTAGAGGAACGAGTGAAGCACATAACTGAATAGGAGGAAGTTAGTTTGCTGGCTTGCTCTTGGGAAAATGGGCAGCGCTTTTAATGATTCCCTCAGTGCAAAGACCCAATTTTTAAACATGAGGGTTCTCTGTGTAATGCTGAGAGTGGTACAGCATCCCAGTCTTTGAGGAATCATGGCACTGGTGAGGCAAAGGTTGATGAAGCCATGTGTGCCGGATGTAAGGAGGCTATAGTGGATTGCCAATGATCAAGAAATCACAGAAGAAAACTCATGGAGGAAATGTATGATTTGTGAATGAGAGCAGGCTGGTCATGCAATAAGATAACAGACAGGCTGAGCACTACCCATAAAATTTAACGTCACCTAGAAGAAGGTTTTAAGCATATTTGGTAGCTAATCTGTGGAGGATCTATAGAACTTGGCTAAGAATAACATGAGATGGTCAACTGACATGTATAGATAGTTCTCAAGACTTCTGGTCAAGATAAAACCCTGAACAGACACACCTACTCCAGTAAAAACCTGAAATTCATAACAGGCTAAATAATGATCAAGAAATTCACTTAGAAACTATAGTTAAGTGACTTCTACCATCCCAGAATTGTATAAAAAGACAGTCAGAAATCCACTGTCAAAAGGAAAGGGGGCTACCAGCAAAGCAGCCCCCGCATCAGCACTGGAATATAAACTGGCAGCTTCCCAGAGAGACCAGTGTCAAACAAGAGACACATATAGCCTGCAGGGATCTGTGTCAAGAGGCAGCAAGAGACAAGGAAACCCCATTCACCACACCTCAGGAAAAGGTCAGAAAGCCCTGTTAGTCAGAAAGCTCAATGGTGGAGAATGTAGAAGCATTCAGGGAGTAGCAGTGACCAGTGCAATACAGCTGTACTGTATAGGAATAACTCAGGAACACTCTGTCTTGAGATGCCATAGAAAGCCCTGAAGATCCAAGAACATAATTTTTAGGCAGTTCAAAGATCCTTAAGTTATCTCTTCTTGATTCACTTTCTAGGTCAACTGTTTGTTATATTAAATGTCTTACATTTCTATTATTTCAATCTTTTGATTTTGTTCTTATATTTCTTGCTTTCTCTTGGAGTCACTGATTCCTGTTTGTTCAATTTTAGTTTTCAGGGAGTTCATTTCTTGGATATGGTTTATCACATTTATTCTAAATTATTTCTTCTTCTTTCTTCTAAGGTTTTTATTTAATTTTTAAAATCTCCTGCTTCATCTCTTCAAAGTATGTCATGGGATGAATATGTGGAAATAATGTTTTATCCTTTGAATCTGTACCTTTGGTTTTTACAAGGTCCTAAATTAGGGCTTTGTGCACAGGTCAGGATCTGGCCCTTGCTACGCTTCTGGGTAAGGTAATTAACTCTGCTCTGTCTGACCCTGGGGGTAGTGGGTTTTAAATTGAATCCTATCCCCACACCTCTACCCCCAGGATTGTTATGGGGATTATAAATAAGATAATATTTGTAAAAAGCTTTGCAAATCTTAAGGAGCCTTATAAATGCTTATTACTATTATTAATTATTTTGACTGAATTTGGAAGATCTTACCAAGTTTCTTATTAAATTATTCTACTTCATCCTTTGCAACTAATACTGGCACATTATTGTCATTATCTTTGTGGTAGTGTGTTTACTTGAGTCTTGCAAGATAAGCATCCCAAAGAAACAACAATTCCTATTACCTGAAAGTGAATGATGAAATCAGCTCTGCCAACTCTTTTGGTCACGTTCTTGAGAAGAACCTATGGCTCATTCTTTTCCTTGAAGGAAGGAAACGCTGAAAACTAAATGTCTTGATGTTTCCCAATGTTACCTCTACTGAGAAATTCAATCTGGATGTTGTTTAGTTTCTGTACTGGAACAGTAGTGCACCTATTTATTGGTCACTGGACAAAAATCTTACATTTAA
Source organism: Petaurus breviceps papuanus (assembly GCF_028583685.1). NCBI lineage: Eukaryota > Metazoa > Chordata > Mammalia > Diprotodontia > Petauridae > Petaurus > Petaurus breviceps. The sequence goes on from NW_027185771.1 coordinate 5,444,417, forward strand.
AGTACCAAGTTGTAAGTGATCTAAAAATGATATGAAAAACTTTCGTCCTCTTGGTAGAAAAGTAGAAGACCAAAGGTACAGAATGTTGGATACATGATCAGATTCACTAGCTGTGTAGGTTGGTTTGTCTTTAAAAGTGCTTTACTTGTTTTGTGGGAATATTTTGTGGGATGAGTTCCACTGAAAAGAGACTGAAATCTTAAAAAAAAAAAATCCTAACCCGTTGATTTGGAAATAGCTAAACAAACTGTGGTGCATGAACACAATGGAATATTACTTTGCTGTAAGAAATGACAAGCATGATGAATACACAGAAGTATGGACAGACTGAGATGCACTGATACAAAGTGAAATAAGTACAACCAGGAAAACAATATACATAATGACTATAACAAAGATAGCAATATTTTTTTTTCAATTTGTAAAACAACAAAAAGCATCACTAATTTTTTTATTCATTTAAACTGTGTGATTCTTAGTCCTCTTTACTCTGTTTTCTTCTAGTATTTCATTCTCTCTCATGGCCAACCTTCTTGTGATGAGCTTCGCCATTTTCAGCTAAGCTGATCCCCCAGACAAGCAGAAAGTCATGGAAAGAATCACAGATTTAGAACCAGAAGGGTCCTCTAAGATAATCTAGTCTAACTTCCTAATGTTACAGATGAAGAAACTGAGACCTGGAGAAGAAATGCCATTTGCTCAATTTTCCACATAGCTAGCAAGTTGCAAAGCCAGGATTCGAACCTGAGTCCTCGATTCTAAAGTTTCTTTATATCATGCCTGTCTTCTACCAGGCCCATACTCAAAGTCTTCCTAACTTGGTAGAAACCATCCTAACCTGGGTTCTATGAGTACAGCCTTCATGAACCCTGGGTCACCTCCATAACCACGTAGGTATTAGGCTAACACTTCTGTGGGGATCTGTGCAAAACAACAAGAAAGAGATGGCCTCAGAGGTACTACCTCATACTTTTTGAGAAAGTACTTCTGAAACAGGAATGTGATAAACAACAACCCCTGCCCTATTACAGGTATATTCTAAGGGTAGCCTTGTTTGTCCCAGAACAAAATCTTTTTATTGCTAGGATCTGAATCCTAAGGACACTAATTTTATGATAACAGACTAAAGATGGATACAGATTTATTTTGGTTAGCAGGAAATGTGATCCTATTAAAATACTAGGTGATGACATGAAATCAACAAGTTTCAGAGAAAAGAAAAAGGGGGGCGGCAAACTTGGTTTCCAGGAAAGCTGGAAAGGGAGCTATTGGTTTAACTCCACTTAAGTCCAAGGGTGTTGGGGCATAAAACCCAGAAGAATAAACAACAGGCCAGCATTGCGGGGGTAGAAGAATAGAGTGGACAACAGCGTGGACTTGGAGGCCAGCCAGAAAGAACTCTGTCCGCGTGAGACTTCCCGCTAAGTACATCAGCTGAACTGGGAAGTAAGCCAATTAGAAGTGATAAACTTGGGCTGTATCTCAAGCACTACCAAGCTGAATACTTGTAATTTACCTTCCTGTAGTTTGTATTTCCCAATTCTTCCCACTGCAGTAAAGAAGTTTTTGTACCGTGAGTCATTGACTAAGGATATAGAATTTCCATTCTTATACCTAAGTGAGGCTCCAAGCAAGGACAAACGCACTGCAGGGCCATGGTCCACACTTAAAAGAGGAGAAAACACTCAGTCTCTTGAGTGGCAGAAAAAGAACTAATCATGAGGAGCTTCTGTCTGAGGATGGTTCCATCACAAACAGCTGTGGACTCCACCTTCCTGAGAGCCAAAGCTCTCTGACAACAAGATTCTAAAGGCTTAGTTTCAGCCATGTCCATTTGGGGTTTTCTTGGCAGAGATACCGGAGTGGTTTGCCATTTCCTTCTCCAGCTTATTTGATAGATGAAGAACCTGAGGCAAACAGGGAGAAGTGACTTGCCCAGGGTCACACAGCTAGTAAGTGTCTGAGGCCAGATTTTAGCTCAGGAAGATGAGTCTTCCTGACTCCAGGCCTAACGCTCTTATCCACTAGCTGCCTACAAGGGTTTTAATTGCTAATCCTTTCACTGTGCTCTCACACAGGGCCACTATGGCATTGGTACCATCTCACAAAGTGCCTCCTTCCATTCTGAATTGCATGACTCTCCCTAAAATGTTCCTAAAGGCTATATATATATAGCCTTTAGGAACATTGTGTATATATATATATATATATATATATATATATATATATATACACACACACACACACACACACATATACTTTAACTTCAATAGATTTGTGATATCAATGTGGGCACTTCCTCCAATTGGGGCAAATCACAGCTCATCCATTCTTCATTCTGTATAAATTTTGTCCATGTCTTTTCATAAAGCTTCCAAGAACAGACAAGACCACAAATTCTTACACTATGTATACGATGTGCCCATATCTACAAAGATCACACGGTTCATTCTCAAGAAATGTTTAGGTTGCATCCACTCTTATTAAAAAACAATGGAGAGCATAGGAATAGAGGGAGCATTCCCCAAAATGATAAGCAGAATCTATCTAAAACCATTGGCAAGAATTATCTGTAATGGGGATAAGCTAGAAGCCTTCCCAATAAGATCAGGGATGAATGAAGCAAGGATGCCCATTATCACCACTATTAATCAATACAGTACTAGAAATGCTAGCCATAGGGGAGGCCAGGTGGTGCAGTGAGTAAAAGCACCAGCCCCAGAGTCGGGATGACCTGGATCGAATCCGGGCTCAGACACTTAGCACCACGCCCTGAAATAACTAGCTGTGTAACCTTGAGCAAGTTACTTAACCCCAATTGCTTAAAAAAGAAAATGCTAGCCATAGCAAGAAGAGAAGAAAAAGAAATCAAAGAAATTTACAATAGCCAATGAGGAAGCAAAACTAGCACTCTTTGCAGATGATATGATAGTATACATAGAGAATCCTAGAGGATCAACTACAAACTACTTGAAATATTGAACAACTTTAGCAAATTTGCAGGATATAGGACAAGCCCATATAAATCATCAGCATTTCTTTATATGATCAACAAAGTCCAGCAGGAAGAGATAGAAGGAGAAATTCCACTTAAAATAACTGCAAACAATATAAAATATTTGGGAGTCTACCTGCCAAGACAAACCCAGAAACTATGTGAACACAATTACAAAACACTTTTCACACAAATAAAGTCAGATCCAAACAGTTGGAAAAATATCAATTGCTCATGAGTAGGCTGAGTCAATATAATAAAAACAACAATTCTGCCCAAACTAATTGGCTTATTCTGTGCCATACCAATCAAACTACCAAAAAATTATGTGATGAAGCTAGAAAAAAATAATAAAAAATTCAACTGGAAGAACAAAAGGTCAAGAATATGAAAGAAATTAATGAAAAAAAATACAAAGGAAGGTGGTCTAGCAATACCAGAACTCAAACTGTATTATAAAGCAGTAATCATCAAAACTACCTGGTAATGGCTAAGAAATAATGGTGGATTTGTGGAATTGATTAAATACACAAGACACAGTAGTCAATGATCATAGCAACAGTGTTTGATAAACCCAAAGAAAGACCCCTGTCTTTGGGATAAGAACTCATTATTTAACAAAAATTGCTAGGAAAACTGGAAAATAATAGGATACAAACTAGGTATAGTCCACCATCTTACACCACATGCCAAGATAAGGTCAAAATGGGTGTATGATTTAGAAATAAAGGGTAATGGGGCGGCCAGGTGGCTCAGCGAGTAAGAGCACCGGCTCCAGTGTCGGGATGACCTGGATCAAATCTGGGCTCAGATACTGAGCACCACACCCAGAAATAACTGGCCGTGTAACCTTGAGCAAGTTACTTAACCCCAATTGCTTTAAAAAAAAAAAAAGAAAGAAAGAAAGGGTAATACCATAAGCAAATTAGAAGAGCAAGGAATAGTCTCCCTGTCAGATCTCTGGGGAAGCGAAGAATTCATGACCAAACAAGAGAGAGAGAACATTATAAAATATAAAAAACAAATAATTTTGGTTATATTAAAAATCTTTTGTACAAATAAAACCAATGCAACCAAGATTAGAAGGAAATTAGAAAGTTGGGAAAACAATTTTTATACCAAGTGTCTCTGATAAAGACCTCATTTCACAAATATATAGAGAACTGAGTCAAGTTTTATAATACAAGCCATTCCCTAATTGACAAATGGTCAAAGGACATGAACAGGCAGTTTTCAGATGAAGAAATCAAAGCTATCCAAGGCATATGAAGAAGTACTCTAAATTGCTTTTGATTAAAGAAATGAGAATTAAAACAACTCTGAGATACCATCTCATACCTCCTAGATTGGCTAATATGATGAAAAAGAAAAATGATAAATGTCGAACAGGATATGGGAAAATTGGGACTCTAAAGCACTGTTGGTGGATCCAACCATTTTGGAGAGCAATTTGGAACTATGCCCAAAGGGCTATAAAACTGTGCATAACCTTTGATCTAGCAATACCACTACTTAGGTGTGTATCTCAAAGAGATTATAAAAAAGGGGAAGGAACCTACATGTGCAAAAATATTTATAGCTGCCTTTTTTGTGGTGACAAAATATTGGAGACTGAGGGGATTCCCACCAATTGAAGAATGGCTGAACAAGCTGTGGTATATGAATGTAATGGAATACTATTGTGCAATATGAAATGATGAACAGGCAGATTTCAGAAAAATCTGTACATTGCACAAACTGATGCAAAGTGAAATCAGCAGAACCAGGAAAACACTGTTCACAATATCCGCAACACTGTGTGATGACCAACTATGAATGATTCAGCTCTCAGCAACACAATGATCAAGGAAGGAAATGTTCTGCGCATCCAGATAAAGAACCGATAGGCTCTGAATTCAAATTGAAGCACATTTTTTCGCTTACTTTATTCTTTTTTGTGGGCTTTTTTTTCCCCTTTTGATCTGTTTCTTCTTTCACAACTGTGACTAATATGGAGGTAAGCTTTATATAACAGCACATGTATAAGCTATATCAAATTGCCTACCATTCTCAGAAGAGGGGAGTGGAGCAAAGGAGGGAAGGAGAAAAATTTGGAACTCAAAATCTTGTAAAAATGAATGCTAAAAATTGTCTTGATATGTAATTGGGGGAAAAATTAAATTAAAAAAAAGAAATGTTAAGTCAAGAATTTGTATTACACAAACATCATTTCTGATGTTTTCCTCATATTCCTTCTCACATAAACATTGCTATTTGTCCAGATGCCCATCTTCCAGAAGGGAAGGTACAAAGGTAAGAGGAGACAGTGATGGCTATCAGTAACCTTTCCTGGGCTACTAAAGTCCAACAGCTCACAGTCTAGAAAATGCTGATCTTTAGACTAAGAAATCTGTCTTAATGGAAGAGGAAAATTAGCTATGCTTCGTTCCATCTTGATCTTTAATTTTCTTAGGATATTTTAGCATTTGATTCTACCAGCACTCATCTAGAAACACAGTCTTACATGTCATTCCAAAGGACACCATCCTGTGAAGTTCAGTCTCTCCACCTTTGTAGGTATTAATGTAGCTCAGTCTGGCAGGATCTCACAGACAGTAAGCAAACATCAGATGTGGACCTGTGCTGTCCATATTTGCTTATGATAATGAACGATTCATTTGATATAATAACATGCCACAAATTAAGACTCAACCCACCATGACTCACTTGATCCACCTTCACATAAGGCCATATGTGTCTGAAGTGGGCTAGCCCCTTATTCCGTTTCGGTGCATGTGTCAAGTGATTTAGCTCCCATTCGGGTTTTTTTCTTTTCTTATCAAACTCTAATCGACTGGTTTCTTAAGGGGCAGTAGGGAAAAAAAAAACCAAACCCTAAAGCAGCAAAACTCCTATTCCTTCTGAGAAAACCTCAATTGAAATTGTGCTTCTTTTTTGAAAGTTGATTTCAGTAGCAAAGGGCATTCCATAAACAGCTGGTGAAAATAGGCTCGAATTGAAAGGCGGCTTGCATTAAATTACACAAGAAAGTCTGATTTACCCTTGTGGGCTTCTTTGTAGTGCCAATCAAACCACTCTATTCCCAGGGGAGGCCCTCAAAACAGGGGGGAAGGAGGCGAGGGGGGAAAGGGCAATTTACATCCTTCAGAGACCCAACAGCCCAGGAGAGCTCTGGGGACCAAGCTGCCCGTGGCATCTGCATCACAAACAGCTCCTCAGCAAAGCCTCACCTGCACAAGGTCAGCTTTCAGGGTCAATATAAAATGTCCTCAATTGCTGTCCTCTCTTGCCCTTAGCTGTCAATCCCTGCTGAGTGCTGTGAGCAGCCTCAGGTGCCCCTCTTCCCTCCCTCCTCCAGAATCCATTCTTCAACGTCAGCTCATTGATCCAAGGATGTCGGGAGAGCAGCACTGAGAAACATGAGTGTGGAAGGGGCCATCAATCACTAAATGCCACAGGACGTAAAGAAGTGTGCATATAGTTTTGGTCCATCTCATCTTTGAGGCTAACACTTCCTCATCCCCTCATTAATTACTCCAACACATCATTTAGGCTGAAGTGGCTCATCACTGGGATGGAATATGGTAGAAAGAGACAGAAAGATGGTGTTCACAGAAGACATCAAAAGCACTGGGAATTGAGAGCAATGGAATCTCAAATATTCAAAAATCTCTAATAGTTTAGGGAATATTTATCTGCTACATGTGTTTTGTAATATTTTAATGTATCTTTTTTTAAATGGAAAATATTTCCATTGGCATCAAGAAACAGAAAAACCACTGATTGACTTTTGTGAGACTTTTATGTATCCAGTTTCCAGACATCCTCAAAAAGCATAATTGAGCCACAGCTGAGATAAGCAGTTGGCTGGAGGCAAAGAGGGAATGAATACTGGACTCAGGAAATCCCGTTTCAAATACAGGCTCTAGCACTCATAACCAAGTGACCAAGGTCAAGGTCAACTCGTTTCTCTGAAACTCCATGTTCTCATTTGTAAAATGTGGATAACACTGGCACTATGTACATCACAGCATTGCTGTGAGCAAAGTGCTCTGCAAACCCTGAAACAATATAAATGTGAGTTGTTATTATATGAAGATTATCATACAAACAGCTCCAGGAAAGAGCAGTGTTGTATATTGTTCAACAGCATAGTCTGATGAAATGAAGAAAAATGACAATATCCTCTAAAAGGAACCTTACTGGAGCACCATTTATTTATTTTTATCCGCTGTTCAGGGATGGGGAATCAAAGCTTTTGGGAACAAATAGGTTTAAGACCTTTAGCTTTCTCTTTGTATAAATGGTGTGAGAGGGAAAAAAAAAAGAAAAAAGTAAGCCCTCTGCTGATCCATGAATTTTCCAACACAGACACTTTAAGGAAATTCACTATGATATCACCTCCATTCATGCTTTCTTTTTCCATGCAATTGTTGTCAATATCCTTCCATAAATCCTCCAAAGAGGATCCATCCAACGTGGCATAGGCCTTCCTCTGTGTCTTTTAGATGTCAGTGATACTAGTGTAACTTTGGGGCACTAACTAGCAATTATCCCTCACTTTTGCTCACATCCAGACCAAATCCAAACATCTTAGATGATATCTTTGTACCAATTCTAGCTCACAACTTACCACTAGGAATATGTACAGCCCAACACGACGCCATTCATTGCCCTCTGAATCACTGGCACCCAACATGACGCCATTCATTGCCCTGTGAATCACTGGCACCCAACATGACGCCATTCATTGACCTCTGAATCACTGGCACCTATCATGACGTCATTCATCGCCCTTGGCACCCAACATGACATCATTTGTTGCCCTTTGGATAGCCTGTAATTTTTGGTTCTTATGAGCTTTATGGCATTCCATAATTCATAGCTATCTAGCACTGCTGAGAGAAGAGTCATTTCAGAAAGATACGATGAAATTCACACTTCTAAGAAAAAAGGTCATGGGGCAAATTCTCCCCAGGAGAGACAATCTTTACAGTGAGGAGGCCATGGAACATAAATCAGGCCTCTTCAAATAAACCATTTACTTTAAGAAATTCCAGTGGTTCTTTTTTTTTTTTAAATCCCTAACAAAATAAATGGGGCAGCTGGCACAGTGGATAATGCACCAAGCATAGAACCAGGAATAGCTGTGTGACCTTGGGCAAGTCATTTAACCCTGTCTGCTTCAGTTTCCTCATCTCGTAAAATGAGCTGGAGAAGGAAATGGCACACCAATCTTTGTCGAGAAAATTCCAAATGGGATCACCAAGAGCCAGACACAATATAACTACAACAAAAATAAAAATAAATATCAGTTTTTATATTTTTAAAGATAAAACTCACTTTTGACAGAGAAATCCACCTTAGCCTCACAGGCTGTCAAGTCCAATCAAGCGAACAAACATTTAAGTGCCTATTATGTGCCAGGATTGAGCTAAGTGCGAGTAGGAAGTTGAGAAATCCTTCCTTGGTAGACAATCTTTAAGAGGCAGCTTTGCAGGCCTCTGGCTCACAACAATTTAGCCAAATGCCAATAGAGTTTCAGGTATAGTATTTACTAAAAATGTGAAGATGAAATTATGTGATTTATTTTGAGAACTTATTAATGTTTGGTGATAAAATGGAAATTTTTCTTCAAAAGTGTTAAACAATTTTCCATGAATGAAATTCTTTTGAGGTGGCTGGAATAACATTATAATGCAAACCAAAAGGAAAACAGGATCCTCTTAACATAACAAAAATGTGCTTCAGGTTCATTACTTATGGTAAGTGCAATCTGTCTTTACTAGGCAGCATATTCAGCTACTCTGGTCACCTGTGCAGTGCCAGGCCTCACTTAGGAAGGCCTGGGCTCTGACACTGTATACTCAAACCAAATCTATGCAGTGTCTTTGGAGAACTATCAGTTTTCCTTGATGAAGGAGAGGGATAGTGTGAGAACATGACAGGCTCATAGCATCATAGATTTAGAGTTGGAAGAGACTGACTGGTCATGTAGTCCAGGCTCACTCACTTACAGGGGAATAAACTGAGTTTTGGAGAGATGAAGTCACTTGTTCAGGGTTGAAAAGCTAGCAAGTGTCTGAGGCAGGATTTGAACCCAAGCCTTCCTGACTCCCAGTCTAGTGCCCTACCCACTAACTACACTCCAGTGCCTCATGCTGACAAAAATGTTGATCGGAATTTCCTCTCCTCTCCTTGATCTTGCTCATCTTCTGAAAGAAATGCTAAAACATTGTAAAATGCCCAAGAGGTAAAAAATAAGGAGAGAAAGACAACGCGACCCCCCCCCCCCAAATAATTCTTGTACAGGAGCTGGCAACAAAGCTGCAAATTCTAGAAGCCACAGGATACCATCTGACTCTTGTGGGCTGTGAAACCAAATAATAGAGGCTGACACTGAAGAATTTTTCTCAGGTCAATCTCAAAGCTCGTCAGACTTACCACTTTGGCATTGAATTCAGGCAGCATAACACAGGTAGCTCCCACCCAGAGGGGACAAAGCAACTTGTTGACCACGCCATGGACATGGTGGAGTGGAAGGACATGAAGGATCACATCATCTTTCTGCCATGCCCATTTGTCAACCAGCCCTGTTATCTGGAAGGAAGCACAAACAAGGTCTTGGAGTGCGCCAAATGACAGGAAGGCATCAAGGATTGCTGCTGTGACTTAAATAGAGAATAATGATCCCTGGATAACGGTTCCTATCTAAAGCTACTAATGATTGTCAGCTTTTCAATTTGAAATACACATACTGGGTAATAAACAAGTTTCCAGGGAAATGGTGACCAAAAATGATTAAAGAGAGAAGAATGATTTAATTTAAAATATTTCCTTAGAAATAAAAAAAATACATATACATCAATGAGAAATGTTAAAGCTGGAAGAAACTTCCGAGGCAACTAAACTAACCTTCCATTTTACCGATGAGGAAAATGGTACCCAGGGAGTCACAAGGCTAATAAGAATCAGGGGTAGGATTTGAACTCAGGTCTTCCTGACTCCAAACTCAGCATTCTTTCCATAGCACTTCCCATAAAGTCACTATTTATTTAAAATGTTTCTGCCACTTAGTGCATTTAGTGCCTTAATCATTTTACCTTATTTAGCTTCCAAAAGTGATGTCGGTTAATACAAAATGATACATAACTGTATCTTTTAATCAATTAGGAAGCATTTATTAAGTGCCTAACAAGACTGTGCTAGGCACTGGGTTAGTGTGTGAGGAAATACAGACAAACATGAAACAATCCCTTCTTTCAAGGAGAAAACATGCACATATATAGACCTAGACAAAACTGGTGTAAGTAAATTTGGGGCTGAGGAGGCACAAGCAGTTGGAGGGATCAGGAAAGGATTCATTTAAAAGCTAATTCCTGAGCTGCATCCTAGTGAAAGAGAGGGATTCTTTCAGGTTGAGGGTGACATGCAAGATGGCCAGTGCAAAGGCAAAGATCTGGGGAGCGGCGCACCATGTATGAGGAACAGAAACAAGACCAGTTTGGCAGCACCACAGAATGCAGACACATGGGTGATGTGCAATCAGGCTGGTAAGATAGGTTAGGCTCAGGATGTGAACAGCTTTAAAAGCCAGACATATTTTGTCCTAGAGAAAACAGAGAGACATGATCTGATCTGTGCTTACAGAAAATCACTTGCAACTGCGTGGAGGGTTAGTTAGAAAGGAAAGAGATTATTCAGCTAAATGACACGTGATCTTCACATGATTGAAAATTAACCAAGACCTAATTCAGTTAAGAAGGCAGCTAGACAGTCCAGTGGACAGAGCACTGGGCCTAGAGTCAGGAGACTACAGGTCATATGTGGCCTCAGATACTTCCTAGCTGTGTGACCCTGGGCAAGTCACTTAACCCTGTTTGCCTGAGTTTCTTCATTTGTAAAATGACTTGGAGAAGAAAATGGCCAACTGCTCTAGTATCTTTGCCAAGAAAACCCAAACTGGGGTCACAGAGTCAGACATGACTGAACAACAACAATTCAGCTAAGACCGTGGTTCCTTTATAGTTATCCTACAGAAAATTAAATGGATGGCCCTCCAAATTTGACCTCAGTTTATCAGCTCCTAAGTCCATAGTCTAAGCCAGGGAACTCTCACTGAGACAATAATTGGCTAATCACAAACCCTCTCCCGAACATTTCCCACCAGGGCAGATCCTATAGCAACAACACAAACAAGTCAACTCACCACCGCTTTTAGATTCTGATGTGTACTTAGGACCCCTTTGGGTCTTCCTGTCGTCCCACTTGTGTAGATGATCATGGCCCCTCTATCTTTCCACTCTAACTGGGGAGCATGTTCTTGGGTTAGCTCATCAGCTTCTCCGTCATAGACCTTGGACGTCAGGGGCAAAAACGACACCCCTATCTTGTTAACAATGGGCGTTAAAAGATCCACATACTCATGGCCAGCAATGACCAAAGAGCTCTGGGAGTCCTGGATGACATACTCTAGCTCGGACACTGGGTGCTTCTTACATAGAGGAACAGCAATGCCTCCACTCATCCAGGACGCCCACTGAGCAATGACATAAGACACGTCATTGGAGCAGATGAAGGAGATCCTTTCCCCCTGAATGTCTCCACTTGGACAGTTGTGAATCTTGCATATTTCCTGGGACAAGCGAAGGCTTCTATAGTAAAGGTCTTTGTATGTATACTGTCCATTGTGGTCAACTAGGGCGACTTTGTCCCCATATGCCAAGGCTCTGGTGAACACTGGAGTGATCTTTCCTGAATAGACCGCCCTAGTTGTGTGCAGATGGTTCCTGAGATGGCCATGTTTTTTGAATCTCAAGGAACCCTGACCACAATAGACCACAGCATGAACCAGACGCTGGAATGACAAGCTCGTATGGAGAGGCTTCAAGTTGATAAACATTTCGCCTAGATTTATCTAGGTGCAAGGCTGCAAAAAGAAATAGGAACAAACATGTTACTACCTATGTTACCATTTATACAAACATAGATATTTTCCTTACCACATAAAAGAGGCAAATCTGAGTCAGAACCTCTTAATTTTTAAAGCCTTAATAATATCAATAATAATAATATCAATAATATCAAAATGAAATTTAGCTTAGTTTTCAAGGCTTAAGGTAACACACACAAATGAACTGTAGATACTTTTGCAATGTACTATTTTTGAGAATTTGAATATTCGTGGATCAATTCTTAGCACTCTCTTCCCCCTTTTCCACCAGGTGGACAATGAGCCAGTCCCAGAGCTGAAGAGGAGGACATTGTGCCGGATCCTATTTGGGAAACTATAGCATTTTCAGTGATCCCAATTTGCTCCCTGTCAAAAGGTCACTTTGTTTCATTCTAGTGTTGCTAACATGCCTATGTATCATGCTAAGAGCTCAGAATTATTAAAATCCTAGGATAACCCTCAAAGTAGTGAAGAGATTCATGGCAGGTGTAGACAGGCTGTAACACATTACTAATAATGACTTGCACACAAGAAATGGTGGAAGAGTCATCATGAAGAACAGAATGACTGGAAAAGGAGGCAAATCAGCTGTATAAGAGGAATGATGGATAGCCTGCACACTGCATAGTATCCAGTCAATCAATTAATAAACATTTATTAATCACTGATGTGCCAGGCACTGTGCTGTGCCAAAAATACAAAGAAAAGCAAAGACTACTCCCTGCCCTCAAGAAGCTGACAATCTAACATGCAAACGGGACATATACAGGATCAGCTGCAGATGATCAACAGATGAAAAGCACTAGAATTAAGGGGAGGCAGGGATCAAGAAAAGCTTCTTGCAAAAGGTGAGATTTTAGCTGAGACTTAAAGGAAGCTGGGGAGGCAGAGATGAGGCAGGAGAGAATTTCAGGCACATAAGATAGACAGTGAAAATGCCCAGAGGTAAGGAGATGGACTGTCATATGTGGGGTGCAGCAAGGAGACCAGTAATGGTCTGCAGAGTACACATTTGGGGGAAGGGCTGTAGGGTATAAGAAGACTGGAAAGATGGAGGTGGGGGAGGAAGGGCTTTGAATGCTTTTTTGGTCCCAGAGGTGATAAGAAGCTGTTGGAGTTTACTGAAGAGGGGCTTGACATGCCCATGTCTGTGCTTCAGAAGATCACTTTGGCAGATGGGGAGAAGATAAACTAGAACAGGGACAGACTTGTGGCAGGGAGACTGATCATATCATATTAAAAGACCTGGAAAAAGGACATTACATTAGATATAGGGAAAGACGTGAATAAGAACTGCAAATGACACAGAGACGCTGATAGTGCAGCCATATGCACTGGTTGGTGGAAGGAGACTGCATCCTGGGAACACAGATCCCTGGAAGCACTGAAGGCTGGAAATGTCCCACCTCTAGGTTTGCAAACCTCACCTAGAAGACACATTAGTTTAGGAAGTTTTTAAACACATGCCCAATAAATACCACATTCCAGAATAGATTCAAAATGGACATGCGACCTAAATATCAAAATTAAATTAGAAGAGAAGTAAATCATATTCTCTCACAACTTTAGTGGGAAGGGGAGGGAGGCAAGTGTTCAGCCAAATAGAAATGATAACAAAAAATGAAAGAGACAGTTTTGATTGCATGAAAATTCTAAGTTTTACATAAATCATAAGTTTTTGCACGGTTTTTTTGTGGTAGCCAAAACTGGAAACAAAGTAGAGGGTTACACAACAGATAGGAAATGTCTGAAGTCAAATTTGAACTCAGAAAGATGAGTCTTCTTGACTTCAGACCCAGTATTCTCTACTTCACCACCTAACTGCCATGGTAAATTGATTAGTTTTGCTGGTTTTCTTTCTTCCCCTTTTTTCTTCTTCTTTATTATTTGGGATGGTTTTCAGGGAGAGGCAAGGACACATTGGGAAATGGAAGTAATATAAAAAGTAAAGATCAATAAAATTTATTTTAAAAACACATACACATAGCTTTTTTTGTAGTGGCAAAGAATTGGAAAATGAGGGGATGTTCATCTACTGGGGAATGGGTGAACAAATGGTGGTATATGAATGTAATGGAATACTATTTTGTTCAATGAGAAATGATGAGCAGATGGCTTTCAGAAAAAAAACTAGAAAGATTTGCATGAACTGATGCTAGCCAAAATGAGAACCAAGAGAACACTGAACACAGTAAAAGCAACATTGTGCAATGACTGACTTTGTTAGACTGACCTCTTCTGAGCAATGCAATGATCTAAGACAATTCTGAAAGATCATGTTGGAAAATGCTATCCACATACAGAGAAAGATTAAGGAGTCTGAATGCAGAGTGAAGCAGACGATTTTCTCTTTATTTTTGTTGGTTTTTTGGTATTTTCTTTTTCATGGTTTTTCCCTTTGGTTCTGATTCTTCTTTACAATGTGACTAATGTGGAAATATATTTAATATGATCATACATGTTTAGCCTATATCAGATTGCATGCCATCTTGAGGAGTGGGCAGTAGATGGGGGTGGAATTTAGAACTCAAAATCTTATAAAAGTAAATATTGAAAACTAAAAATAAATAAAATACAATTTAAAAAACAAATTAAGAAACACATATATAATAAAACTGCTAAAGAACAAAACCAAGATGCTAATAAAGTGAAATATATTAGAGGAAAGTTTTGAAAGATTAAAACATTGGCAAAAATAAAACCTTGTTGAATAATATGAATAATCTTGCTAAAGGAAGCTAAACTCTTCTCAAAAAGGGGGCTCAAGGGGTGGCCAGGTAGCACAGCGAGTAAGAGCACTGGCCCCAGAGTTGGGATGACCTGTGGATCAAATCCGGGCTCAGATACTTAGCACCACACCCAGAAATAACTGGCCATGTAACCTTGAGCAAATTACTTAACCCCAATTGCTTTAAAAAAAAAAGGGGGGGGGACTCAAATGAACAGATGAAGAAATATAAAGAAATACACTTTTTTTCATCTTCAGCATTATAGGAATAATCATGTTTCCTACTAGCACATGATAACACAGTAAATGGAAATTTTAAAAATCACGTCAATTTTTATGCTAGAAGGGAGACATTTACTTTGTAAAAGTTCAAATGCCATGCCAAATGAGAGACTGACACCCTCTTCCCAATACCTAACAAACCTCCTGCCCTTTACAACCTGACTGCAACCTACCATTCCCATTTCGTGACACACCACTCCTGTTCTCATTCTCTATGGTACAGCTACACAGGACTTCTTACTCTTCTTCATATGTGACATTCTACTTCCCAGCCCCATGTCTATGGATATCACCCTCTGCCTGGAATGCCTTCCCACCCTACCTCCACCACTCTGGCTAAGTAAAAGCACAAGCCTCTCCATAAAACCTTTCCTCATTTCCCCAACTGCTCATGCCTTCCCATATATACATATGTATGTTGTGATAGTAATGCAATATAAAGATTCCCCTGTATTGGCTTGGTTTTCAAATTGATTGTGTTAAAACCCAGAGCTTGTTAATCCCACCTGTGGGATGGACTTGTTGACGTGAAAAGAGAGTCCTGAACTGGGAGGAGCTGTTGACGTAGATTTGGAGAGACACAGGAGAGAGGCAGAAGAACTTTTTGGAAGCAGCACTTGTGGAGGCAGAGAGAGACTGAGAGGATTGCTGAGGGCCACTTTGAATTGCCCTGGACTTTTGAGACCTGCCCCCGGAGCTGCCAAGGACTGAGGAGACATGGCTGTTTTGCTGGTACTTTGTCTGTCTGTTTTGATGTTGTTTTGCCAGATTTGTCCACTGGTGAAAGACAGTGCTGTTGTTGCAGAAGTCCTGGAACCTGGCTGTTGGTTAAGAGCTCCTGAGACTGTCCTGCAGACAGAGTGAATACTGTCCGCTGGTGAAGGACAGTGCTGTTGTTGCAGGAGTCTGGGAATCTTTCTGTTGGTTCAGAAGCCCCAAAGAAGGATTTTCTTGTTGTATGTTTACAGAAATCCTGGGAGAGGGTTTTGCTAATGTTTTCAGGGGTCCTAGGACTGTTCTGCAGACAGAGGATGAATTAATGAAGACACTGGCAATGTATCTTGTGGCCTTGCTAAGCTTTGTCTCCCTAGGAACAAAGATTGCTGAGAACTTGCCTGTGTCAAGATGAAGATAAGACCTCCATTTGGGTATTAAGTGCTGTGCTTAAACTTGTTGCAACTCTGGGGTAGATTCAATTGTGATCCAGGGGTGGGGAACTTTTGACCTTTTTGTGTTCTATGATGGAACAAATGAATGTACTTTACTTATGATTGGAAACTAATCTCCATTTGAGAAGAGGGGCTTTGTGATGGACTAAATGAATGTACAGCCTAGGGGTGGAGTAGTATTTAGAACAGGGACTTTGTAATTGATTGAATGAATGTAAGGTCCTGGGGTGGGGTAGTACTTGGAGACTATTTAATCACACTTAGTAAATGCTGTATTTTTAATGATGTCATATTTTGATCTTCTCTGTTCTTAATTTGTCGCTGAATAAAATGGAGAGCACCTATGATGGTATTTTGAACCTTGGGAAGTTGCCTTTCCTTGGCATTACATTACATATGTATACATGTACATATATATGTACACATGTGTATGTGTGTATGTATGTATGTATGTGTATGTGTGTGTATATACACACATTTCCACTGACAGAATGTAAACTCCTTGAAGGCAGGAGCAGTTTCATTATTACCTTTTGCCTGGCACTTTTAAAAGGTTTCTGGATTGATCAATTGGTTATTTTGATGGATCCATGATTTCATCAGTGTAGGGACTCGACTAGTAAGGATTACAATACATCTGCTCCTTTTTGACCTATGCAACCAATGTCCAGGTCTTTCTGTACATCACCTAACAAGAACCATCTCTTGCCCCTCCCCCTCCCCCCCCCACCACTGGAGGTCTGCCTCAGATTCTTTAGTATTATAACACTGATGTTATCCATTTGATATCCCACAGAAGAGTGACCTAATTAATGTGGTAAGTATCTAGTGTAAGTGAGGCCTCTCCAGGAGGGCTGAAGAGCTGGCTGCCTTTCAACTGGAGTCCTTCGGTGAGTCAGAGAGCACGCTGACCTGGGAATGCTGCCCCCAAAGCCTCCTGCAGCTCCTTCTGATTTTCTCTATTAGCCAAATTTAGCCTGATGACTAGAGTGTAATTTGTGCAAGTCCCACTGGACACAGGATCTTGCCACAGGGCAATTCTTCCCACTGAGAATGCTAAGCTAGAAGGCAATTAAGTGGATATGTATAAGTCTCTTTTCAAAATACTTAAGGATAAAGTGGGAGTGGAGGACTTTTCCTAATTACTTATGCACCAGTAACAGTTTACAAATTAAGTTTAACTTAAAAGTTCAAAAAATCAAGCTGGCCTCTTGTTATTTAGAGTATTAGAACTTTATTTTCATGGAGAACAAAACTGAAAACATCTCATTCTCAATGTGAACAGCTTAACTTTGCCAGAACCTATCAGGGTACTGTACCCCTAATCTAACAACCCTTTCAGGAATCCCTTCCTCCTTCCAGACTGTCCTTTAACAGGAAAAATAAAAGGTACATTCACTGTCCCAAGACTTGGGTCCAATACACAGAAATTATAGTCAAAGCAGGAGATGGGATGGAATGAAATGGTCTGTTCATTGGAACGGGAAAGCCATATGACACTGGGGAGCTTACAGGAAAGAACCAATATGGGGAGAACAGGAACAGACAGATGTATAGTTATAAGGTCAGGACAGTTGGAGAAGCAGAGAGGAGATAAAGGGAGGAACTGGAAAATGGCCAAAATTGAGGGGCTACTGTTGAGTTCTCTCCAAGCAGAGTCATTTGTGCTAAAAGGATTCTCCCTTAACAAGCAAAGTTCTTCCACCCCAGCCAGCCTTAAAGAAGGACAAGACCTCCACTCAGGCAAGTCTCCCTAACCTCTTTAGCAAAAGCCAGAGGAAGCACTATAATCTCAGGGGGAAAAGGAGCTTTTAGGGATAGCTAGGTGGCGCCATAGTGCATAGAGTAAGGAAGATTCATCTTCCTGAGTTCAAATTACCTCAGAATACTTCCTAGCTGTGTGACCCTGGGCAAGTCACTTAATCCTGTTTGTCTCAGTTTCCTCATCTGTAAAATGAGCTGGAAAAGGAAATGGTGACCCACTCCAGTATCTTTGCCAAGAAAACCCCAAATGGGGTCAAGATGAGTTGGAGATGACCAAAATGGCTGAACAACAACAAATGGAAATTCAATAGCTGAACACTTGCAATGTTTAACCTATTTCTTCCTGAAATGATCTCTCATTCCCCACCCCAACTCCAAGCTTGGGGCTAATTTTTTTTTTTTAAAGCAATCGGGGTTAACTAACTTGCTCAAGGTTACACGGCCAGTTATTTTTGTGTGGGTGCCAAGTATCTGAGGCCGGAACCGATCCCAGGTCTCCTGACACTGGGGCCGGCGCTCTTACTCACTGCGCCACCTGGCCACCCCAACTTGGGCCTAATTCTTATCATGATCCAACTACACCCAAAATTGGACAAAGAGAAGACAAACAGATAGCCCTAGAAAATGAAAGAAATTAGTCAGACAGAAGTAATAAGTTGACTTAGACCTCTCAAGTTTCAAACTAAATTTTTAAAAATCTAAATGATTCCTTCACGCATATGCCAGACCTTCAAAATCCCACCAAGATGGTCACCATTGACAGGGAGGAGAGGAAAGACAGGTATGGACACCTACAGGTCAAGTCTTCCCCTCCTGGGCTTTCTCTGACAAGGCCCCACAAACCTCTTCACCTGGGAAGCTCACTCTGCTCTGAACTTCACACATTGGAAATATGCTCCCTTTCCCTTTGACTGGCTGGTTCTTCCCTGACTCACTTTAAGGAGGAGGCCCAGGTTAGCCATATGCTTATAGCTGCACTCTTGACTCTCCCAGACATTCTCAATTGGCACCTTCATTTATTCATTCCTCTCCCCTGTCAGCTCCCTTTGATGTACTATCTTCCCCCATTAGAATGCTAAGCTCCTTGAAGGGAGAGATTGTTTTTCTTTTGGCCTGTATTACTTGGCATACTGCCTAGCAGTAGTAAGCACTTAATAAATGTTTGATGACTTGAAGGTTGAACATTCAAATTTGTAAACAGAATTCCTGCTTTAAAACAGAAAATCTGGTTCCTAGTTCAGAAAGATCTAGGAGAAAATCATGAATAAAAAGAAAAATACAAATCAAAACACCTCTGAGGTTTTATTTCATATGCAGTAAATTAGCAAAGATGACCAAAAAAAAATAGTAATAGTCAATGCTGGAGGAGATGCAGGAAAATAGTGCCTGTGGTCACTCAAAGACCAAAGCATAGGCCAAAAGAGTGGTAAAAATACTTCACCTAAAAATAACATCTTGGAAGAACAAACAGCTTACAGACACCCAGAACTGGTTGAACAAAAACACCTGACACTTAGGACAATGCCCCCTCTACCTTGGGAATTAAAGTTAAAAATCAAGAAACAGACTGGAAAAAATGAGCAAACAACAACCACAAAAAAGAACTTGACCACAGGAAGTTACTGTGGTTAAGAGGGAAGATCAAAACACAAATTCAGAAGAAGTCAACAAAGTCAAAACTACTATATCCAAAACCTCAAAGAAAAATGTGAATTGCTCTCAAGTCCAAAAGAATTCCTGGAAGAACTCAAAAAAGATTTTAAACCTCAAACAAGAAAGGTGGGAAAAATTGGGAAAAGAAATGACAGAGGTGCAATAAAATCATGAAAAATGAGTCAAAAGCTTAGTACAGGAGGCACAAAAAAAAATGAAGAAAATAATACCTTAAAAAACAGACTAGGCCAAATGGTAAAAGAGGCACAAAAATCCAATGAAGAGAAGAATGCCCTAAAACCAAATGAAAAAAGATACACAAAAATTCACTGAAGAAAAGAACTCCTTAAAAAAGTAGAATTGGTCAAAGGGAAAAGGTGATACAAAAGGTCACTGAAGAAAATAATTCCTTAAAAATTAGAATTGAGCAAGTGGAAGCTCTAATGACTTCATGAGACATCAAAAAGTAATAAAACCAAATGAAAAGAATGAAAAGATAGAGGAAAATATGAAGTATCTTATTGGAAAAACAAATGACCTGGAAAATAGATCAAGGAGAGATAATTCAAGAATTACTGAACTATCTGAAAGCCATGGTCAAAGAAAGAGCCTGCACACCATCTTTCAAGAAGTCATCAAGGAAAATTGTCCTGACATCCCAGAAGCAGATGGCAAAATAGAAATTGAGAAAATACACCAATCACCTCCTGAAAGAGATCTCAAAATGAAAACTTCTAGGAATATTACAGCCAAATTCCAGAGCTCCCAGGTCAAGGAGAAAATACTGCAAGCAGCCAGAAGGAAACAATTCAAGTATTATAGAGCCATAGTCAGGATATCATAAGATTTAGCAGCTTCTACATTAAATGATCAAAGGGTCTAGAATATGATATTCCAGAGGGCAAAGGAGCTTAGGATTACAACCAAGAATCACCTACCCAGAAAACTGAACATAATTTTTCAGGGGAAAAAATGGATTCAATGAAATAGAGGACTTTCAAGCATTTCTGATGAAATGACCAGAGCTGAATAGAAAATCTGACTTTCAAATACAAGACTCAAGAGAAGCACAAAAAGGTAAAACAAGAAAGAGAAATCATAAAGAATTCAATAAGATTAAACTGCTTATATTCCTACACTGGAAAATGATATTTATAACAAGTCCTAAAAACTTTCTCATTATTAGGGCAGTTAGGAGTATTCATAGAGAGAAAGCAGAGGTATAAGTTAAATGTGATGTAATGATATCTAAAATGAAATAAAATTAAGGGGTAAGAAAGAGGAATGCACTAGGAGAAAGGGAAAGGGAGAAGTAGAATGGGGAAAATTATCTCATATAAAAGAGGTATGAAAGAGGTTTTACAGTGGAGAAGAAGATAGAGAAGGTGGGGGAAGGGGGAACTTTACTCTCATTGGAATTGGCTCAAAGAGGGAATAATATAGACCAGACCTGTAAAACTTGGCAGTAGGTAGTAGCCAAAATTAAAATAGGCTAAATTTCTTCAGGCCGCAGACAGGTTTTTAGTGGCTCATTTTCCAAGTATAGGTATAATTAATGATTAAACTATTTCCCAAATAAACCATATTTTAAAAAAAAGAAATTTCAATTAATATCAATTACACTTATTACTTAAGACTTTTATTTATAATGAAATCACATTAATGTTAAAAAAAATTACTTTTCTAAGCTGTATAAATTTTAATACATTTTTCAGGTTTTCTTACTGTTTACATTTAGAAATGACTGAAAATACAGTGAAAAGATGTGATTCTTGCTATTCTCAGACTAGAGACAGACTGATGATGGTTGGTTGCCACCAGTTATGAGACAAACAGGAGAGAGTATGCAGTGGCAACCCACCCACCAAGTGACATGAGGGGCACAAAAAAAGTGACTACTGGAAGGTGGGTTAAGTAGGGCAAGGAGAAAGCACTTGTTACATTTTTTCTTTCTTTTACATCATATACATTTTTTTCAGTTACCCAAAATCCTTTGGTGGGCTCCAAGAGGGCTCATGAACCATATGTTGTGCAGTCCTGACATAGACACTCAGCTGGGTATAGAAATCTATCTTATCCTACAGGAAAATAGGAAAGGAAGGGGATAAAAGAAGAGGAGACGGGGGCTGATAGAAAAGAGCATAGATTGGAGGAGGCGGTAACCAGAAGCTAAACACTTTTGAGGGCAGACAGGGTGAAAGGAGAGAAAGTAGGATAAATGCGGAAAATAGGATGTAGGAAAATACACAATAATCTTAAGTGTGAAAAAATTTTTACAGCAAGTTTCTCTGATAAAGGCCTCATTTCTCAAATATATAGAGAACTGAGTCAAATTTACAAAAACAAGCGCCATTTCCCAGCTGATAAATGGTCAAAGGATATGAACAGTTTTCAGAAAAAGAAATCAAAACTATCTACAATCATATGAAAAAATGCTCTAAATTACTGATGAGAGAAATGCAAATTAAAATAACTGCCACCCCACAACTATCAGATGGGCTAGTAAGACAGAAAAGGAAAATGACAAATATTGAAAGGAATGTGGGAAAATTGGGACACTACAACATTGTTGGGTGGAGTTGTGAACTAATTCGATCATTCTGTAAGAACAATTTAGAATTACACCCAAAGGGTTATCAAACCACATATATCCTTTGACCCAGAAATACCACAACTAGGTCTGTATTTCAAAGAGATAAAAAACAAAAAGGAAAAGGACACACATGCACAAAAATATTTATAGAAGCTCTTTTTTGGTGCCAAAGCATTGAAAATGGAGGGGATGATCATCAATTGGGGAATGGCTGAACAAGTAGTGGTATGATTGTGATGGAATAACATTGTACTATAAGAAATGATGCTCAGAAAAACTTGGAAAGATTTACATAAACTGATGCAGAGTGTAGTGTGCAGAACCAAGAGAACACTGTACATAGTAATAACAATGCTGTACAATGATCAACTGTGAATGACTTAGCTATTCTCAGTAAATACAACAATCCAAGATAATTCCTTAAGGACATATGATGAAAAATGCTATCTACCTCCAGAGAAAGAATTGATGGAGAGTGAATGCTGATCGAAACATACTTTTTTAAACTTTATTTTTCTTGGGTTTTTTATTTTGTTTTGACCTTTCTTTCACATGACTAATATGGAAATGTTTCACATGACTACACATGTATAACCTATGTCAAACTGTTTGCCTTCTCAATGAGGGAGGAGAAGAGGGAGGGAAGGAGAGGCTTTGAAATTCAAAATTTTAAAAAACAAATGTTTAAAATTGTTCTTACATGTAATTGGGGAAAAATAAAATATTTACTTTTTTTAAAAAAAAGTAACTAAAATATCCATACCTTTTTATCCCACTGCATGGTGTATACCTGATAGAGGACAAAGATAGAAAGACAGGTCCTATATATACTAAAATACCAATAAAACTTAAGAAATTTACATGGTAGCAAAGAATTGGAAACAAAAGTAGGGCTCAATCAATTGGGAAATGGTTAAACAAACTTGTAGTACATGAATATAATGGATACTGCTGTGCTCATAAAAAATGGAGACTACCAAGAATTCAGAGAAACATGAGAAGATTTATATGAAATGATACAGACTGAAGTAAGCAGAACCAGGAAAACAACATAAACAATGACAACAACAATGTAAAGAGAAAAAAAAAGTATGAAACTAACACTGGGTGATTATAATGATCAGCTTTGGCCCCGAAGTTGAGAAAATGCACCTTCCTTGCCTTCACTGAAATAACAGAGCATTACGGGTATGAAACACTGCATATGTTGTCAGACATGGTTGATGTGTTGGTTAATATCACTGATCTGGGTTTTCTTTCTTTTATATTTTTCAACTAGTTGGATAAGGGAGGAAGGATGGATCTATTTGGAAATGAATGTAATATCAATAAAAATAAGATACAATTTTAAAAAAACAAAAGGGCTAGGGATGCTAGACAACTCAGCACAATTTCTGAAATTTCTGAAAAAAAAAAAAAGGATAATGATAATGCATGATAACTTATTCTGCTCCCTACAGCCCCAGAACAAGATGTCACCTAAACAATTTACTTTTGCCCTTAACTCACCTTTGTCTCTTTGTCTTCTCATAACATCCATCTCTCACTTTCTCTACATGCAGCTCTCTCATGCTCTGTGGTTATGTCTCTGATGACTGGTATCACCTCGCTGTGCTTTTTTCCCCCCTCTATTTCTTTCCAAAAAGTAAACTAAATTGCTTTTTACTTATCTATAGCCTTCTCTTCAGGTCAGTGGACCTAACCAGGGGTAACTGCTACCTCTAGCACCCTACAAAGGTTGGGAGAAGATGAACAGCTTAAATGTCTTCTTCTTCCCTTTCCCAAAAGGTAGTGCAGAAGACTTCTGAGGCAGAATTTTGGCAAAACAAAACAAAACAAAACAGAAGTACATTTTGCAAACCCTATTTCTAGCTTCAACAATGCTACTTTTTGAACATTATATGGGATTCTTACTTCTTACGGCTAAAGTCACATTATCTCATCTGGTTCTATCAAGTATACAGTTACTGAAATAGCCAACATTTAAATAAGTGAGATTCTGACACACAGAACTAAATTATGGCTGAGGCTTAACAAAGTAATGGTGTATTGGAATGAAAAAAATATTATAATTATTTTTAAAGTCACATTAACATATCTGTTTTGCCCCATCAAAAAAAAAGTTCCAAAATGCATTGCTACTTTCTACAAACCCCTTGAATTTTTTTTTTTTTACAATAAAGAAAATCTCCATATTATAAGGAAACATCTGGGGTAGATTTCTGAAAAGAAGACAAGAAAAGCAATAAACACATGGGATATTTTTGTGGAAAGAAAATAATAATGAAAACCTAACCATGATAGCTTAACATGCTTTCCACTCTCACACCTAACAAATTCTTACAAATCCTTTGGTATTTGCTTTGCAGGCTGGAGAGAAATATGAAAACAAAGCAAGCCTGCAAATAAAAATGTGACTACTACAGTCTCTCTAGGTTATGGCTTCAAGGACAGATTCTTGCTGATGAAAGAGAAAGAGAGATGTTAACAGGGGTGTTAATTGGAAAGAAACTCCACTTACCAGAGTCAAGCTAAAAAGCCCAGTTTTCCTGGCAGCCAGCTCACTGTTCCAAGAGAAAGTCTGTACGGTGGAGTGAAATCCTATCAGATTATTCCATTTGTCCCTATAAGGCACAAAGAGCAGGTGTTGGCTGCAATGTCACAACTAAAAGAATCCAAAAATTACATTATCCTCTTTTCACCATGGAATCCTTTCAGATTAACTAGAACAAGAAGCTCCAACATGAGCAGGTCCAATGCTCTTAAAAGACTTCAGAGAATTATCTTGGTATACACCCATGGCAGCATCAGTAGTATCACCATAAGAAACAAGGCATGTTCCCAGCTATTTAATACTACTGTTACAGAAGCTTAAATGAGCTAACATGCCAGGAAGGAACTGGAACTCTAGGTTGTTTTGGGCAATTTCTTTGTGAGCATCAATCTTGAGCTGGAAGGAAGAACTGTCTCTGAATCTCAGTTTCCTCATCTGTAAAATGAGGGCTTTGAGTTAGAAAATCTCTAATGTCCTTTACAATTCCAAACCCGTGATCAGATGAGCCTCCAACTCAGAGAGGCCTGTGCTCTACGCCTAGGTCTGGCACTAACTGCTATGTGACCTGTGTGTTTCCTGGCAAATCAAATGAGAGGGGTAGACCAGCTGACCACCTTCCACTTCTAATCCTCTATTTTCCTATAACAATACTAGGCTCTTAGCACTGACTTCCTTTGTAACTTCTAGCAAATATTGAGAGTAAAAATCTCCTAGATAAATTTCCCCATTAAAAAAAATTAAAACGACATCAATAACTTTTCAAAGTAGCTATGATGGGGAATTAAGTGATAATAAAGAACTCTTAAAAGTGGTAATACTATAAATGATCAGGCATTTCATGAAAAGCATTCAGACCTCCAGAGTAAATTAAAGTGATACCCCCAGAAGGGTAGGAAATGCAGATACAAATCCAGGCTTACTGAAACATATGACCTTTATTCCATAGTCCTCACTCTGGATGGAGTGAGTACGGCAAAAATCACTTGAAAAATATCATAGCTGGCACACTGAAGGTTTTGTGGTGACAGCTAAGATCTGAGTTTGCACAGAGTAAGATGAAGCACAGACTCAGCTAGGGGAATGAACACAAAACGTAATAGGAAGCAAATATCATTAAAAAGCAAAACAAATAAAAACATCATGTTGGTGCCAGGGTACCAAATGCCACACCTTCAAATATACCCCTGGACAACTCTACTCTGCCAGGATACAATCTGGTGCCACATGAAAAGAGACACACTCATTGGTGGTAAAGTTTGGGTGTCGGATACTAATTCAGGAACAAAATAAGTAGATGTATTCGTGTTCCAGGTTCGGCACTTATTAGCTGCATGAGAACGGACAAGTCAATTTACCTCCTAGAGACTATTTCCATATTTGTAAAATGGGAATAACACTTCCACTACCTCCCTCACAGGGCCGTGAGAAAGAGGTTTGTCAATCTTTAATAGCTAGATAAGTGCGTGCTGTTGCTATTAAGTACTAGTGGGAAAGGAATTCAGCTTGGTCTGTTTGGCCCCAGAGAGCAGAAGGAGAAGCAAAAGGTTGCAATTGAAAAGAACAAATTTAGGCTTGGTGTCAGGAAAAACTTCCTACTAATTAGAGCTGCCAAAGAAAAGAACATTAATAAAACACAAAAACACACAAAGAGAAATACATTTTTAAAAGAAACTTTCTTCTATTAAAAAGGTAACATGAATACAGGGCAATTTTGTCGCTACCTTGTTAAATTTAACATAAACTTAAAAAAAAGACCATATAAGAGAAGGTCATGGTTTCAGGTATATTCATTCCTCTTCTTTCTTCTTTGTATGCTGGAATTTTGTGTTTATTTGATGATTAAGCTCATAATTAAAAAGAAATCAAAAGAGGATAACCAACTAGAGCTATGAAAATTGGTGATGGCAGCCTCCCACTGGAGGTCTGAGCAAAGGCAGGGTCGCCATTTGTCAGTAATGTTGAAGATTGGATTCTTGTCCTATTAAAACAAATGTCATCTGAGGTCCCTTATAATTCTGAGATTCTGTAATCATCATCATTATCATTACTATTATGATTAACAGAAGAGAGATGAGGAAACTTCTTCTACCAGTGGTGGTGAGCACGTTCTCTAGGGGAGTTGTTTGAAACATGGAAGAGCTAAAAGACTTGGCCAGGGTCACACATAGCCAGAGTGTGCTGGGAGCAGGACTTGGACCTGGGGCTTCCTGGCTCTGAGGCTGGCCCTCTACTGCATCATAGAGCCTCTCACAATGATGATAACAACAAAGACACTTTATTTATGTGGACAGATCAGCAGAAGGTTGCAGATGTAGCACACCTGGATTCAGGAAGGCTTCTAACCAAGTTTTCAAGACAGCCTCATGGATAGCTATATAGATGAAGTATAGTTATGAGGACCTAGAACAAATTGAATGTTCTGACCAAAAGAGTAGTAATTAATGGATTGATGTTAACCCGGAAGGGGGTGGGGTCTCTAGTGGATTGTTCTAGGAGTAAGAAAAACAGGTAGAAACCGTAGAGATAGAGATTTTGGCTCAAACTTGGAGCACGTAGATAGGTGGTGTAGTGAATAGAGAGCTGGGCCTGAAGTCAGGAAGACCCATCTTCCTGAATTCAAAACTGACCTCAGACACTTATTAGCTGTGTGACCCTGGGCAAGTCACTTTATCCTGTTTGCCTCAGTTTCCTAATCTTTAAAAAGAGTTGGAGAAGGAAATGGCAAACTACTCCAGTATCTGCCAAGAAAACCTCAACTAGGGTCATGGAGATTTGGACGTGACTGAAAAAAATGACTCAACAACAACACAGAAAAACATCTTAAAAAGGAGTCATCCAAAAGTAAATTGGGAACGAGCTACCTCAGGTGGCTTCCTCTAGAAAGCTGCAAAAAGACTGGACAAGAGACCATCAAAGATGGTGGAGCAGGAGGAAGAAATATAGCCAAGGCCTTCCCCCAAATTTTCCCAACAGACATACAAAGAGAACCAGATCAAGTCATAATCAAGGAATACAAATAAAAATCAAAGTGAGACATTTTTCTAGCCAAGGTCAGAATAGAGGACAGGAAGAGGTCTGAAGGCCTAGGTAACCAGGACTATCTGGGAAGATGTTATACCCTGGTTCTAAAGTGGGGGCTGTAGTTATGTACCAGTGGCAAGAAACAATCACTGGTCAGGAAGGACAGGCTTGAGGCCATGGATGGAATGGGAAAAGCAGTCAACAAGCAGTGAATGACTCACTGACTGTAGAATAAGATCACAGACCCATTGTGGACGAAGGAGGGGACCTGCACAGAGGGGATGTGAGCTGAGGGGCAACTGATGGCCGCATCCTAGGGAGAGGAGGGGTTGGTTGCAGGTCTGAGGTTTTGAACCAGGAAAGGGAGAGAAGCAAGCAGCATTCATCACTCTGACTCTAGAGTAGGGTATTGGGTTTGGCTTCCAGCCCAGTCTGAGGCTTACAGTTGAGAAACCAGGACAGGAAGTTGAGAACAAGAGGGATTCTGTAGTTTTATCACTCTGAACCTGCAAAATCTACTAGCTAGATGACAGGGGATTGGGCCAGCAGCAATCAATCAAGTACAAATCTAACCACTGTGTCTCGGTCAGTCAATCAGTTAGTTGATAAACATTTATTAAGCACCTACTATATGCTAGTCACTGTGCATAGGGATACAAAAAGAGGCAAAAGAAAGCCCCTATCTCCCAGATTCAACTGAATTTAGGAGCTTGCAAAGCTCAGACCAGAACAGTGATCAGACTTCACCCTGGGTCAGACCACTTGGCACATGTTGGCAAGTCTCTGGTCTGGGCTGCCCCGAGATTCTGAAAGAAAGCAACACTCAGGGGCGGCTAGGTGGCACAGTGAATAGAGTACCGGCCCTAGAGTCAGGAGGACCTTAGTTCAAATCCCATCTCAGACACTTAAAACTTACCAGCCATGTGACCTTAGGGAAGTCACTTAACCCCAATTGCCCAGCCTTCCCCCCCCAAAAAAGAAAAAAAAAAAAAGGAAAACAACACTCAATGTGTTGAGAAAGCAGTAGTAGGACTCCAGACACAAATCAGAACCAAACAGGACCCAGATATTCCTTCCAGAAGTGTATGAATAGACAAAAATCACCACCATAAAAGAGTATGTATGGTGCCAAAGATACCCTAGACACAGACTCAGAAGAAAAGACTACCTGCAAAATATTTATAAACAAAGCCTAATAGGTAGTTAGGTGGTACAATGGATAGAGTGCTGGGTCCAGAATCAGGAAGATCTGAGTTCAAATGAAACCTTGATACTTGCTAGCTGTCTGCCCCTGGGCAAATCACTCCACCTCTGTCCACAGCAGCCTCTTCAACTGTAAAATGATGATAATAATAGCGTCTACTTCCCAGGGTCTACAAGGATCAAATGAGATAATATCTGCAAAGTGCTTAGCACAGTATCTGAAACATAGTAAGCACTAAATAGATGCTTATCACCTTCCCTATCCCCCAAGAAAAACTGCTAGAATTCCTAGAAGAAACAAATCAAGATTTTGAAAAAGTTTTTATAGATGAAATGGCAATGCTAGAAGAAAGAATGGGAAAAGAAGGGACAGTTTGGGAGGAAAGACTTAGAAGATAAGCTATCCTTGTAATAATACAGTGCCCATGTAACAGACTCTTTGAAAATCATAATGGAAAAAATAGATGCTAATGACTCCACAAGACAACAAGAAATATTAAAACAAAGTCAAAGGACTGAAAACATAGAAGAAAATGCAAGGCATCTCATTTCAAAAACAACTGACCTGGAAAACAAGTCAAGGAGCAATAATTTAAGAATCATTGCACTCTCTGAGAGCCATGACTAAGGAAAAAAACAACAGCCTGAGCATCATATTCCAGGAAATCATAAAAGGAAACTGCCCATATCCACTAGAACCATAGACAGAGTAAAAATAGGAGGAATTCACCAGTCATCTCCTAAAAGAAACCCCAAAGTGAAAACTCCTTGAGTTTCCAAGTCAATGAGAAAAATACTGCAAGCAGCTAGGAAGAAAGAATTCAGGTACCGAGGAGCTGTGGTGGGAGAGGAAAATGAAAGTGTGGAGAGGAAGCTTGAGGGTACTTATCTCACATAACTGGGGTACGTAAGAAAAAGACTATTCAGACAAGGAGGAAAGGGTAGGAAGAATAGGCAATACTTGAACCTTACTTTCATCTGATCTTGTCAAGGAAAGATAGAATACACATACATATATATACACCCATAAAGAAACGGTGTACAAAAACACTTAACAGGGAAATGGAAGGGAAAGAAGAAAGAGGAGAAGTAGGAATAAAAGGGAGAGGTATTAATTATAAGCAAAACAAACTCTCACCACAGTGGATGGAGCATAAAGTAGAATTTGAAAGGCTAAGAACCTGTGACTGTGGTCTGGGGGAGGAGAAGAGAAGAAAAGCATCAGAGCATAGGCTGATTGGATCAAGCACAGAACACTGGTGCTGAGCATAATACTCCCTTGCTTCTTTTTTGTAAAGAGGTGGAAGAGAACAAATAAAAGAGTATAAGCCGACAGGATGGAAAGAAATATACAATTAACAATCATAGTTGTTAATGGGACAAATTTACCCAGAAAATAGATGATAGCAAAATGATTTTGAAAGCAGCATGCTATTTGCAAGAAACATAAAGATTCAAAGAGAGTTAAAAGAAGGGGCTGAAGCAAAATCTATTATGATTCAGCTTAACTCAAAAAAGTAGACACAGCTATCAGAATTTCATTCAAGACAACAGCAAAAATAGAGTTGTTTAAAAGAGATAAGCGAGAAACTACATTCTGCTGAATGTTCTGTTAATTCATAGACAGAGAATTAATATCAATACTTAACATATATGCACCAAAAGGCATAGCACCTAAATTCTTAAAGGAAAAGCTAAAGGTGTTATAAGGAGAAATAGACACTAAAACTCTAATAGTGAGGGACCTCAAAGTATTCCCTTTCAGATCTAGAAAAATCTAACAAAAAGAAAGAAAAAAAATTAAGAACTTAAATAGAATTTTTTTAAAGTTAGAAATGATAGGTCTCAGGTAATTATTGGATGGAAATAAAAAAGCATACATATTTTCCACCTATGCAAGTTATTTTTATTAGAAATATCCATAAAACCTCACAAAAGCAGAAAAGCAGAAGTTTTAAAAATATTTTACTTATAATTCACTAAAATTATATTTAATAAAAGGCCACTGAACAAAGAACCAAAAATTAATTGGACAATAATTTTTCTAATTCTAAAGAATTAGTTGGTCAAAGAACAAGCTGCATAAACAATAGCTAATCTAAGTATAATGACAACAGAATGACATGCCAAAATATGGAATATGTAGCCAAAGTAATCTTTAGCAAGAAATATGTATCTCTAAACAGTTTCATCAACAAAAGCAAAGGGAAAAGAACCCAGATAAATGAATTGGGTACACAACTAATAAAACTACAAAACCAAAAAATGTAAAGCCCCATGAAACAACAAAAAGAAAATTCTAAAAATCAAAGATGAGATTTTACAAAATTGGAAGCAAATATACCATTGGATTAATAAATAGACTAAGAGCTAGCATTTTGGGGGGAAATAATGATAGATAACTTATCAATATAAAAAAACTGAATTCACAGCAAATAAAGAAATCATTAGAAATTATTTTCTCAAGATGGCGGAGTAGAAGCAAGACCTTCCCGCGGCTCTGGCTTCCACCCTCCCCAATCCATGTAAAAAGGGGACTCTAAACAAACTTTGGAGCTGCAGAACCCACATAATGACACAGAGAAGCTAACCTCCTGCTGAGGACCGCCCGGCAGGCCGGCAGGAATCGGCCAGCACAGCGCTCTGGGAGCCAAGCCCAGCCCCACTCCGAGGCTTTAGCCCCAGGGCGGGCCTGACCAGCCACCGGCAGGAGGGACTCCAGATCAGCAGCAGCTATGGCCGTTTCCAGATTTATCAACACATAGACACAAAGGACAAAGTGAGAGGTCAGTACAGTCTGGACTTTGGGACCAGTAAGTGGGAGTGCGTGGCTTTTACCCCCGAGGCGAGAAACCGCTGAGACAGCCAGCACAGCCTGCCAGTGCCACGTGCCGCCTTCAGCTCCTGGCCTGCAGAGTGTAGGGGGACCAAGCACCAGTCTGAGGGGTAATCGCTCTTGCTTTAACCTGCTTGAATCTGGATTGCAGTCTAGGGTGGAGGTCCTGGGGTGTGTGTCCAGCTTGCCAGAGCGTGTGGAGACCTCAGAGAGGGCACCCATCTAATACCTCTGGCAGCTGAGAAAACCCCAGCGTTTGGGACGAAAACTCCCCTGTCTGGTGGCAAAGTCCTACTGTGGCAAAAAGCCCAAAAGTCAAATAATTGAGTGGCAAAATGAGCAGGCAAAGGAAACAAAGCAGACAGAAGATTCCAACATTACACTCCTATTTTGGGGATAAGAAGGAGCAAGGCATGGAACAGGAGGAAATCAGTGAAGTCAGAACTCCTGCACCAAAAGCTTCAAAGGAAAATACAAGCTGGTTACAGGCCATAGAGGACCTTAAGAAGCAGATAAGAGAAGTGGAGGAAAAATTGGGAAGAGAAATGAGAACAATGCAAGAAAATTATGAAATGAGAGTCAACAGCCTGACTGAAGAAAATAATACCTTAAAAAACAGACTGACTCAAATGGCAAAGGAGGCTCAAAAAGGCAATGAGGAGAAGAATGCCTTAAAAAGTCGAATTTGACAGATGGAAAAAGAATCTCAAAAGCTCAATGAGGAGAATCATTGCTTCAGAATTAGATTGGAGCAAATGGAAGCTAATGACTTTATGAGAAATCAAGATGCTGTTAAACAGATCCAAACAAATGAAAGAATAGAAGGCAATGTGAAATATCTCTTGGGAAAAACCACTGACCTGGAAAATAGATCCAGGAGAGATAATTTAAAAATTATTGGACTACCTGAAAGCCATGACCAAAGTAAGAACCTAGAAAGCATCCTCCAGGAAGTTCTCAAAGAAAACTGCCCTGATGTTTTAGAACGAGAGGGCAAAATAGAGGTTGAAAGAATCCACCGATCACCTCCTGAAAAAGATCCCAAAAAGAAAACTCCTAGGAATATTATAGCCAGGTTCTGGAATTCCCAGATTAAGGAGAGAATATTACAAGCAGCCAGGAAGAAACAATTTGAATATTGTGGAAACACAATCAGGATAACGCAGGATCTGGCAGCTTCTACACTTAGGGATCGAAGGGATTGGAATGTGATATTCCAGAGGTCAAGGGAGCTGGGATTAAGACCAAGAGTCACCTACCCAGCAAAACTGAGTATCATGTTTCAGGGGAAAATATGGTCATTCAGTGGAATACAGGACTTTCAAGCATTCTTGCTGAAAAAACCAAGGTTGAATAGAAAATTTGACATTCAGATACAAGAAGCAAGAGAAGCATGAGAAGGTAAACAGGGAAAAGAAATCATAAGGAACTTATCAAAGTTGAACTATTAACATTCCTACATGGAAAAACAATAATTGTAACTTATGAAACTTTTCTCAGTAGGTGAAGAGATTAGAAATATATATATATATATATATATATATATATGTCTTTATATGAGGGTATGCGGGCATATGAATACATATGTGAATGTGTGTATATACGTTTACAGGTATACATAGATAGAGGGCACGGGACCAATTGAACAGGAAGGGATGATACTTAAAAGGTGAAATTGAGAGGTGAGAGGAGTATAATGAGAGGAGATGGGGAGAGACAGCTTGGGGCAAACTATCTCATACAGAAGAGGCAGGGGAAAATGCTTGCAATGGAGGGGAAGAATAGGAGGGCAGAAGGGAATGGGTCAACCTTAATCCTATTGAATCTGGCTTGAGGAGGGAGGGAAATACACACTAAATAGGGGATCTCACCCTCCAGGAGAATGGGGGGGGGAAGGGGATGAGAGGGGGGATGATGGGAGGGAGAGAAGGCTGGGGGGGGAGGGAAGGTGGAAGCACCCACTTTTGAAAAGGGACAGGATCAAAGTAGAGAATAGAACGGGTGGGAGGGAAATGTAGTCAGTCTTTTACAATACATCTACTATGTTATTGTTTTGCATTAGCCGCACATGTACAACCTATACTGAACTGCTTGTCTCCCCAGTGGGGGTGGGTGTCAGGGGGGAAAGGAATGAATCTGGGATTGTAAATTTTACAATCAAATATATATATATGTGTGTGTGTGTGTGTGTGTGTGTGTGTGTGTGTGTATGTATATATATACTATTATTAATACCTCTTACATGTAATTAAGAAATGGGATGTACAGGCACTGGGGCATAGAGATCCACTGGAAAAGTCAAAACGGGTATGGGAGAAAATATGGGAGGAGAGCAGATTGGAGGTGGGGATATCCTGTGGGACTGCTGTTTTGGGGGTATGGGTGGGGGAAAAACGGGGAGAAAATTTGTAACTCAAAATCTGATGGAAACGAATGATGTAAATCAGAAGTTAATAAAGCATTAAAAAAAAAGAAATTATTTTCTCAATTATATGCCACTTAAATGAAATGGATTTAATCAGTTCATAAACATTTTTTTTGGAGGGCAATTGGGGTTAAATGACTTGCCCAAGGTCACATGGCTAGTTTTTAGTGTTAAGTGTCTGAGGCTGGATCTAAACTCAGGTCCTCATGACTCCAGGGCCAGTGCTCTATTCACTGAGCCACCTAGCTGCCTCTCTCCATAAATATTTATTAAGCGCCTACCAGGTGCTAGGCACTGTGTTAATCACTAGGGATACAAAATGAGGCAAAAGACAGTCTTTTACTTCAAGGACCTCATAATATAATGGGGGAAACAACAAGCAAATAAATATGTACAATACAAGATATAAAGATATAGAATAAGTAGGAAATACTTAAGAGAGGGAAGGCACTAGAATTAAGAAGGGTTGAAGGGGCGGCCAGGTGGCTCAGTGAGTAAAAACACCGGTTCCAGTGTTGGGCTGACCTGGGGATCAAATCTGGGCTCAGATACTTAGCACCACACCCAGAAATAACTGGCTGTGTAACCTTGAGCAAGTTACTTAACCCCGATTGCTCTAAAAATAAATGAATGAATGAATGAATAAACAAATAAATAAATAAATAAGAATTAAAAAAATAATATAAAATATTGGGGCGGCCAGGTGGCTCAGTAAGTAACAGCATGGGCCCCAGTGTTGGGATGACCTGGGGATTGAATCTGGGCTCAGATACTTAGCACCACACCCAGAAATAACTGGCCGTGTAACCTTGAGCAAGTTACTTAACCCCAATTGCTTTTTAAAAAAAAAAAGAAGGGTTGAGAAAGGATTCTTATAGAAGATGCAATTATAATGGATTATTATCTACAAATGGATGAATATCTACAAAACATATAATGCTCAGATTAACAGAATATGAAGTAGAGAATTTGAATAATGCAGAAAAATAATTTGACAAAGATATAAATAAGCTCATAAAGAAAAAACAAACCCTAGTACCAGATAGATTTACAAGCAAATTCTATCATTCGTTTAAAGAACAATTAATTTTAAAATTGCCTGAATGGTTTGAAAAAATAGAAAGGAAAGAATCCTGTCAAAATCTTTCTATGATACAAATATAATCTTGATACCTAAGCCGGGAGGATCAAAAAAAGAGAAAGAAAACTATAGATCAATATCCCTAATGAACACCGATGCAAAAACTATAAATAAAATACTAGCAAAAAGGCTACAGCAACATATCACAAAGAGTATATACCACAAACAGATTGAGTTTGCCCACAAATGCACAGTGGGTTCAATATTAGAACCATATTAATAACAGCAAAAATCATATTATTAGAGCAATATATTTAGAAAAAAAATTTTTTAAACCCATTCCCTTAACATTTGTTTCTGTTAACAGCGCTAGAAAATATAAGAATAAATGGACCTTTCTTTAATATAAATAGCATGTATCTAAAACCAAGAGCTAGCTTTACATATTTGTTGTTATTGAGCAGTGTCTAATATTTATGAGCCCATTTGGGGTTTTCTTGGCAAAGATACTGGAGATATTAGTCATTTCCTTCTCCAGCTCATTTTACAGATGAGAAAACAGAGGCAAACAGGATGAAGTGACTTGCCCATGGTCACAGAGATATCAAGTGTTTGAGGTCACCTTTGAACTCAGAACTTCCTGACTCTAGGCCACCACTCTATCCACTGTGCCACCTAGCTGCCATATATAACGGGGGAAAATTAAAGGCCTTTCCAAAAAGATCAAGGGTAAAAAAATGATGTCCATTTTCATCACTACTATTTGATATAGTGCTAGAAATTCTAGCTATAGCAATATGACAAGAAAAAGGAATTGAGGGAAGAAGTACAGGCAAAAAGAATGCAAAACTGTCACATCTGCAGATGATACGATGATTTACTTAAAGAGCTCTAGAAAGTCCACAAAAAAATTTAAGTAAGTTTTTCTGATAGAAATCTTATTTTCAAGACAGAAACTGAATCAAATCTGTAAGAGTCATTACCTAACTGATAAATGATCAAAGGATATGACTGGCCAGTTCTCAAGAGAAGAAATCCAAATAGGGGAATGTGTGTGTGTGTGTGTGTGTGTGTGTGTGTGTGTTTAGAGAAATGCAAATGAAAGCAACTCTGAGGTTCCACTTCACACCTATCAGATTAGCAAATCTGACCAAAAAAGTGAAAAGGACAAATGCTGGCGAGCTGTGGGAAGACAAATACATTGATGTACTATTGCTGGGAGTTGTGAACTGGTACAGCCATTCTAGAAAGCAACTTGGAATACGCCCCAAAAACCCTTTGACCCAAAGGTTGTGTTTGTCCTTCCTTCTCGAAGAAGACCATGACATCAGGGACATGACGACTTATAGTTGACTTTGATTTGAGTGAGGGAGGGCTGTGCAAGGTCACCAGCCTCACTTTCTCCTCCAGAGCCATCTGGGTCCAGTGGCTATTCATCAGGACGACTGGAGATGGCCCAGGATGCAATGAGAGACCCCCTATATACCAAAGAAATCAAAGAAAGAAGAAAAGGTCCTATAGGGACAAACATGCTTATAGCAGCTCTTTTTGTGGTGGAAAGTGTTGGAAACTAAAGGGGGTCACAAATTAGAAAAAGATTGAACAAATTATGGTGTATGAATATAATGGAATTCGATTGTACTGTAAGAAATGATGAGGGGGAAGATTTCATCAAAACCTGGGAATATTGGTATAAACTGGCACAGAATGAAGTTAGCAGAATCAAGAGAATAATTTGTAAAAATAACAACACTGAAAAAACAAACAACTCAAAAGACTTAAGAACTCTGTTCAATGCAATGATCAAATATGATTCCAGGGCATTGAAATTAAACATGTTACCCACCTCCTGACAAGAGGTGATGAACTTGGTTATGGAGTAAGACTGCTTTTTTTTTTAACATGGTCAATGTGAAGATTTGTTTTTCTTGACTTCTACATATTTGCTGTACAACAGCTTTGTTTTTCCTTTTTCTTTATGTTAGGAGGGGGGTAAAGTGGCAGAGAGAAAAAATATTTTTTGTTCATCAAAAAATATAATTAAAAAAAGGAGAGGGGAAGCTATTAAGGGTAAAAGGAGAGAAAGGAAGGGGGAAAGGAGAGAGAGAAAAAGAAGGAAGGAAGGAAAGGAGAAGGGGGGAAGAATATCATAGAAGGAATACCTGTTCAGGAATAGGTTGGATAAGATGAACTTTGAAGACTCAATTCTGGGTTCCTGTGATTCTATAATTCTGGGTCTGTCCTTAGTTCTTCTATGGTCAGCATTTTTATCAAATGCCCAGAAAAAAGGTACATACAACTTACATGTTTTCAGATAACAGGCATAGTTAACATGTTAGATAATAGAATCAGCACCTAAAAAGATCAACAGAACAGAATGATGGACTACATGTAATAAGATGAAATTTAGTAGGAATGAGTATAAAGTCCTACAGTTACTTTCAAAAATCAGCCACAAAATATAAGAAGTATGGTTAGTCAATGGTTCACAAGACTGCAAAATCAACATGAATCAACAATCTAACATGTAATTCAATAAAACAAAATCATTCATTAAGTGCCTCTTCTGAATAAGACATTGTGGCACATTAGGCAAAAAGAGGTAACTCAATTTTAGGCTGCATTATAGAAGCAAAGTATCTAAAATGAGGGTGCTAACAATCCTGCTGTACCTGGAATATTGTGCTAGATCTGGGCTCCATATTATAGGAAGACATTGACAAACCAGAACCCATCCAGAAAAGAGAACCTAGAAAGATAAGATACTGGAGACCGTTTGGGGAATCAAGGAGTCCCTTCCTTATTCCCAACTGTTCTCTCCTAGCAATACAAAGGAAACACTTTCACACACACACACAAACACATTTTGAATACATATACATGTACACACAAATACATATTCACACACATATAAAAGATTTTTAATTACATTTTTTCAACATAAGGAAAAACTTCCTAACAATTAGAATTGCCCAAAAGTAGAATGTGTTGCCTCAGAATAACAGTAATTCCCATGAAATAATACTTTGAAGTTTTACAAAACCCTTTCCTCACAACAGCCTTATGCTGTAGACAGTTTAAATATCATTATTCTCATTTTACAGAAGAGGAAAATGAAGATTCAAAGAGAGAAGTGACCAACTCATGGTCACACAGCTAAATCATATGTTAAGGGAATGAGTTTCCTATAACTAGAGATTTTCAAGTGGAGACTGAATGACTGACTTTCAGGGGCACTAAAGATGATTCCTATTGAGATAAGAGGTTGAAATGGATGTTCTCTAAGGTCCCTTATAACTCAAAGCCTTTGCAATTTTGCAACACTATAAATCAGTTATTAGTCCCCTAACAACCTGGAAATCCCATCATTATCCATTAGAAAATTCAATATAAAGAACTCAACTGTTGACAATACAGTTCAAGTGATATCCAAATGATATTTTGCTAGTCTCATAAAAACATGTCCTGTAAATGATCATTTTGAAATGGCTAGTTTAAAAAAACAACCACAACACGAAACACCTGCATTATTTTCTCCCAAAGAATTCTATAGTTTTGTAAATATACTTCACCTACTTTATTTCTTTAGGACATTTTCCTTTATGACTCCATTGCCCACATGGGAATTGTTCTCAATTCACAAGCAAATGCAGCTATTATAGAAAAAGCAAGAATGGCTCCAATACCATTATACCAAAGGGGCCTCATGAAACATTTACTTTATAGTTAAACCATCAAATATGTCCCACCTTCCACCTTTATCTTCCCAATTTCAAGTGACTGAACAACACAGACTCCAGCCCCAAGTCCTGCTAACCTAGTTCTTACATCCCCGTGGGACCAACTAGGCAGAAAGCAGATCTCTCTGCTGGCTAAGTGCCCTTCATGACTTTTTTTCCTTTGATTTTTCTCCTTGCATTCCGGTTTCAACCACCATAAATAATTCTTCTCTGGTCTTAATTAGTATTTAATATCCAAGTACCAACAATGCACTAAATATTTGCAGACAGTTATTAAATTCTTCTCAATTATGCAATTTAAGTGTTCAGTGGCAAGTGAAGAAAAAAAAATCACTAAATGCCTTTTAGAAACATCCTCACACATTAACCAATTTCCAATGTCATACTGTTGGTAGAGCTGCATATTATTTCTAATCATTCTGGAAAGCAATTTGGAATTGGGGGTGGGCGATGGGGTGGGGAGTGTGACTAAAATGTCTATACCCTCTGACAAAAAGATTCTATTGCTAGACATATGTCCCAAGCAGATCAGAGATAAAAGGAAACATTGAATATATAGAAAAAAATTAATAATGACACTCTTAGTGGTAGTAAAAACCTGGAAACAAAGTAGATGACCACTGTTTGGGAAATAGCTTTAAAAAAAAAAGTGGAACATGAATAATTTATATAAAAAAAATACTTTGCACAAGAAATATGAATTCAAAGAAACATGGGAAGACATACAACATGAGACAGCCTGAAGGCAGCAGAACCAAGAAAACAGCATATACAACAATTATGACAATGTAAACAGAAAGGACAAAAAAAAAAGAACCTGAAAACTAAGACAAATTTGAATGACCAAGAATGGCCAAGTGGACTCTTCTGTACTGGGGACTATGCTAAACTCTGGGCACTGAGATCACAATCAGCCAGACTCGCCTCATATATTTATTGGCTGGGCAACCCCAGGAAAAATACTTGGCCTCTCTAGGACTCAAGTTTCCTTACCTATAGAGAGAGGAGATTCGGCTTGGCGGCCTTGAAGGTCCCTCCCAGCCTGTAGGTTCACCCTCCTATATGTGTTTAGTTTTGCTGAACTGCTTCTCCCCACCCCACCCCTTTTTTTGTTCTCTGAAGTGAAGGGTAGCTCATTAGTTGGGGAATGAAAAGCTAAACATAGTAAAAGGAAGGTGATAGACAAATGAAAGCTATCGACAAAAACATTTTGAGTGTCAGACCCAGTGATAACACAGAAAAACCACATTAGTGGTAACAATAATAACAGCATTTATATAGCTTGCACTTTAGGTATACAAAATGCCTATACGTTTTCTCATTTGATCTTCACAACAACCCTGTGAGGTTATAGGTGAAGAAACTGAAGCAGACAGAGGCTAATGACTTGCTGAGGGTCACACAATCATTGTCTGAGGCTGGATTTGAATTCAGGTTTTGCTGACTCCAGCCCTGGGGCTCTCTCCACTGAGCCGAGGAGCTGCCTCCCTCCTATGTCTGTACCTGTGAATTTCTCCCTCATCACTTCTGCCTTTTACAATCTCTGGCTTCCTTCAAGACACAGGCCACCCTCCACCTCCACTAAAGAAGAAGGATGGTAGAAAATTAGGTGTAGAAACATCTCAACAAACAGTGAAAAGCAAGAGAAGGGAAAACAAGTGTAGTTTACTCGGTGTGATACCCAAATGAGCCACATCTTCCCCAAAGCATTCACAGATAAAACCAGAAGGTAAACAATGAATTGGTGGAAAATGGAGCAAATTTAATAATCTATTTCCATAATCATTAATGGAAGTGGAACTACCAACTTTGACCTTTAACACCTATGTCTGTCCAAAGAAATCTAAAACCATACTTACAATGAAAGTCAAAAGGACAGGCCAGATGAGAACAAGAACTCTTAGAGGAAACCACCCAGGCCGGATGCGACAATCTTTCTTTCTTGCTTGCTTTTTGGCTTTTTGGAAGGGGGAAGGCAGGGCAATTGGGGTTAAGTGACTTGCCTCTTGTTGCCACTTGTTAAGTGTCTGAGGCCGAATTTGAACTCAGGTCCTCCTGACTCCAGGGCTGGTGCTGATGCAACACAATCTTAAAGGATTGTGGGAACATTATATAAGATATCTCAGGGAGGGAAAAATACCAAAACACTGGAAAAAATTACAGATTATCTTCCCCCTAAAAGGTGACTAGAAATTAATAACTCCCCATACATATACCCACTTTCTCATCTTTAGGAAGAATGATCTACACAAATAATTCCTTGATGGAGAACATGGGGAGACAGGGTGGCTTTCAGAGAACACAAGAGCCCACTCTGCTTATTTTTTGTTACAAAAACAGCCATTTACTCTATAGACTAAAATGCAGTCCTAAAAGTAGTCTCCAAATGAGAGATCTTTTGTGTGTATTTTAAAATTACATAAGATTTCTTGAAAAATGAAACAGATATAACTCTGTTCAGTGCCCCTCAGATTATTAATATCAAGCAAAGGATAGAGCAGAAAAGGCACGCTCACTAAAGATGTGTGCCACGGTAATGGAGGATGCCCCAATCACTGAACAAGCATTTATTAAGTGCCTACTATTTGCCAGGCTCTATGCTACATGTTAGGGATACAAAGAAAGGCCAAAAAACAGTCTCAGCTCTCAAGGAGTTGAGTCTAAAGGGGAAGACAACATGCAAACAGCCATGTACAAACAAGACATACACAAGATAAACTGGAGGGAATCTCATAGGGAAGACATGAGCATTGAGGGGTATCAGGAAAGGTTTCTAGCAGAAGATAGGATGTTAGCTGAGGCTAGAAGAAAACATATGGAAGCAAAAAAACAAAGAATAAAAAAGGGAGAGCATTCTAGTCATGGAGTACAGTCAGGAAAAATGTATGGAGATGTACTGTCATGCAAAGAACAAGGAAAGCAGAGTGACTGGGTCAAATGGTACACGGCAAGTTGTGAAGGTCTCACAAGATTAGAAAGGTACAAAGGGACCAGGTTATCAAGGAATATAAAAGCCAAAAAGAGAGTTTTATATTTGATCCTGGAGGAACAGTGAGTCATTGAAGTTTATTGTATAGGGGGGATGACATGGTCAGATCCTGCACTTTAGAAAAATCAATTTGACAGCTGAGTGGAGGGTGGAGCTGGGAAGGCAGGGTGGTAGGAGTATCAAATGAGAGAAGAGGGAATATATGAGAGATGTTATGAAGGTAGAATGACATTCTGAAAATGGAGAGACTGAGACACAGACTGAGAGAGAGAGAGAGATGGGGAATAGAGCACTATTATAATATGATATAGCCTAAGGGACTGGGAAGATGGTTGTCCATTTGACAATAGTAAGAAAAGGAGGGCTTACAGGGAAAGACAATGAGTTCAGATTCCACACTCAAGTTCTAACTGGAAGAGGGGAAAGGGGTTCTTTATATATGGTGAGTTATTCTTGATGCTCCTTCTTGTAGATGTTGTGCTATCTCAAACTCCAGAACATTACATGAACTATTCAATGAAATCCATAATTAAAAGAGTAAGCTAATAATTCATAGAGGCATGATGTATTAAAAGTATAAGAAATATAATTTCTGGGCAATTAATCATTTTATTAATAATGCTTTTATTAATAAAAGGGTCAGTGACACTCTAGAATGCCAAAAATCCTCATGGGAGGGTTTCACAGTATATATGCCTGTGGAAGAGTAGGTGTTCCTGAAGGTGGCAATCAACTCTGACTGGCTAATGATTAATGAGAGAGAATGAAGATTAAAATGAGGGGCTGGGGAACTTTGATTATGCCATTTACTTATACATTGCCCAGCCTTGAGCCACCAAAACAAAGAATTTATCCCCACAAACCAGTGTAGAGCACAATAGGCTTCCCCACCTTAGATCAAATTCCTTGTAAAGTTGGATGGAGTCTGACCAAGATGGAGAAGAAAGTTAATTCAACCTTCAGATACTGAGTTTCCAAATGAGAATTTTAGAAAAAGGGGGGGAACTCTGGATCTCCCCACATCATCAGTTATTAATAAGCATTTCTCTCAGAGGAAAAGCAAAACTGGACCTACTGTACATTCCAGACTACATTACACAGTGGGCTGGACAATCCATTTAGTTAGCAAGCAGTACAAATGTCTCATAGTGGTGGGGAGATAACTCTGGCTTCTCAAATGCTACATCAATGGAACACAATCTTTGGCAGGACCTAATATGATGGCGCAGCAACAGGTTACATCAGCCTTCCAAGGATCAACCTAGCTAACTACACTGAGACCAATCATCCATAGCATGGCCACTGAACGATCAATTCTTTGTCCAAGTCAACCCATAAAACACCACCACAAAAAATGAAACTGCATTTCAGCAGATCATAAAATCACCTTGTTACTAATACAGAAGTCACTACAAATCAGCTTGGCAGACTGACTATTAATTTAATAGAACCAAGATGAAAATTTCTTATCTTTTCTCACCTGGTTTCACTACTTTGGGACTTGTCTGAGGAACTTCTCCAGCATACAGCAGGAAGTACGTTATTGGGAAAATATCTTGGGACTCCACCTTATCACCACTTTCTGTCTCGCTAATTGGATGGTGGAGCTATGAACTCCAAACCTCCATTTAAGGAGGGAGCTCAGTTCAGACATCTCATTTCTCACCTGGCTGTACTACTTTGGGACTTCTTATACTTACTTCACCATGCCCCCTAGGTCAGGTACCTTCTCCTGGCCCCACTTTTTCAACTTCCTTTTGTGTACCTCTTCCCCTATTGGACTATAAGCTACTTGAGGGCAGGGACTGCCATTCTTCTTTCAAATTTGGATACTCAGCACTTAGCACAGTTTATGCTACATAGTAGGTGCTTAATAAATATTTATTTTATGAAAATACCAAAAAAGAGAATAAAAATGATACAATATGGAGTACAATTGAGGCAACTTTAATCTGACCTATTTAAATAAGTTATTGATGTTGAAATATGTGGAATGAAAAAATATTGTGTACAGAGAATCATTCTATTTCCTAAGGAAGTTTAGCTCCATTGCCACAATGCAAAGACCAAAAGTACCCAGTAAATACCTGGGACAGCAAATACCTGAATTTTCTAGGTAGAGAGATATGGCAGCCAAGAGAAACATCAGTTTCTATTATAAACTCATTTGTAAGATCTTATGGAAGAAGATGGTGGAAGATTATGAGCAATATAATCTTACAAAACAGCAAGCAGTGAAGAAAAAAAATTTAAAGAAAACTTGGCAAGATACCCAACTAAGTCATATCAATCTAAGGGCATTTAAGGATGAAACTGGAGAGAAGCCAAGGAATATCACATTTGGACTCTAAGATCATAGTCCCAGATGTGCTACATGAGGAAGCAGAAATGAAACTAAAGAAAACAAAGGTAGAAAGGGCAGGTGGACTAGACTAAGTATATATGCAAAGGAAATCTATGGAGAAAGTGACACAATTTTCAGGGATTTGAGAGTTCAATCCTCAAGATAACTATGAGTGTAGAATATCAAATCTCTTAGGAGAAAAACAGTCTTTATTACTATTCAAAAAGGCAACTGAGAAAATATCAGGAAATACCAACTCACATAACTAATTTTTCATCTCTATGAAATCTTTACGAGAATAATTTACACACATATGGAGGGAATCCTTGATGAAAGCATGATATTACAAGTAAACAGGCAAGCTTTCACAAATAGTATTCTATAGTAAATCACATCTTTATAACCAACTAATTGATAGAA
This sequence comes from Petaurus breviceps papuanus, assembly GCF_028583685.1. Taxonomy (NCBI): domain Eukaryota; kingdom Metazoa; phylum Chordata; class Mammalia; order Diprotodontia; family Petauridae; genus Petaurus; species Petaurus breviceps. Next base: position 5,489,167 of record NW_027185771.1, read on the forward strand.
ATGCTCCTGTTTATGCATGACATTATACTGACTACATCAAGCCCCACAACAATAGAGCTTTCTAAGTAGGATACACAATTGATCCAAAAAATATGTCTTAACTATTCATACAATAAAAACCAAGTGGATGATGGCTGCCTAATGTTAGGCCATGATACAGTGTTAGACCATGATACAGTGTTAGATGGACAACCCATAGAGCTGATCCATTAGAACACATATATTGGATAGCCACTGTAAATGGTTAATGAACTGGGCTCCAAAGTAAAAACCAAGAGAGCAGGCTAGATTAGGAAATTTTACAGTATTTTTAATGAATCTAAGCTTTTCTTTGAAACAAAGGCTCATCTTTCAACATCAATATTCTTGTGCTGATGCTCTACGGCTAAGGATCATGGAATATCATGCTCTCTAAAGAATTAAAATTGGGAGTCATGCAAAAGGCAATGGACTAGTGCACGGTGGGCTTTAATGGGCTGCAACATATTATTGACTAAGAACTGCATGGAAGAGTAAAAAAGCTATCATAAGAGAGATGTACAATATAAAAGAAGGTGAGCTTGTCACGTAGTGAGAGCAAAGGATGGCCAAAGGACAGCCTGTGTTCCCAGAGCATGCTGATGGACTCCCTGGGGAGGATTTACAGGCGAACAAGGGGCAGAGATGGACGTGATGAGAAGGCGAAGATGTGCTGTAATCTGCACTGTTGGAGAGAGCACCAGCATCAGTCGAGATCACAGACACATCAAAGAATTAACTTCAAACTGTCATCAAAGATGACAGTCTGAAGCCCTACGTGCATAGTTCATTTTTCTCACTTCAAGGGTGTGAGTCCCGTTGCTGGAACAGTTGTTCTAACAAATGTGAACATTTGGTCAGTAAAGGGATTGGGCAAGAGAGTAGGTGTTCAGTAACATCATCTTCACATGTGAAGGACAGCAAATTATATTTTTAATTTTATTGTCTCTCCTTGTTCTGGATGAACCAACCACCTATTCAAACTAGCCTCTGAGTTTCCTGAGAGAGGGAACCCCATTCATTCCCCTGATACAGAACTACCGTGTTTCCCTGATAATAAGACCTATACCGAAAATAAGCCCTCCCCTTACTGTGTAAGATTCCTCTAAAATAAGCCCTCCCCCGAAAATAAGCCCTATTGAGATTGCTACTGTAGTGAAGGTGATCCCCTGCGCTACACGCTACATTACGATACCCTCTGTATGCACCGTCCCCCCCCGTGAAACGCACGCCGCGCTCCAAGCTGCATCCAATCAGAGCTGCAGCAGTGAGCGTGTCATCCTGTTCTTCCCCGGTGATTTGCTTGCTGGCGCCATTGAGAGCAGTGCCGCGGAGGAGAGCTGAGGCAGGACAACATAAGCCCTCCCCTGAAAATAAGCCCTCTGGTGTTTTTCTTTCCAAAAAAAAATAATAAGACAGTGTCTTATTATCGGGGAAACATGGTAGTAGGAATCCCCAAAGAGTCTCAGGAAAATAAATAATAACAGCTTACATTCCTACAGCACTTTAAGGTTAAAAAGGTACATTATACATTAGCTCCTTTGATCACAGGAACAACCCTGGGAGTGCTGTTATTATCCCCATTTTAAAGGGGAAGAAACTGAGGCTGAAGTAGCTCATATGACTAACACATTTGTGAGGAGAGATTCAATCATCCCTCTTCTGACTCAGAGTCCAGCCAGCATTCAAACTGCTATGTTATGATACTTCTCAGTTAATACCTAAACCAGCAAGGTCAGGTGACTATCATCTTCCTGAGTATCTAAGTATAGAAGCTCTATTACCTACTTAGGTAAGTCAGTCATATGAAATTAAAAAAAAAAAAACAACACAACAAAACACCTCTTCCTTAACTGAAGTTAAATTCTACCCCATCTTGGCTTAAATGGATTTTTTTTTCAAATTTCCTTAGGGATAACTGATTCAATAAACATTTATTAAGCACTTACTAACTATGTGCAAACCACATGTGCTAGACACTGGAGACAGAAAGACAACAAAACAATCCCTGCCCTCATGGAGCTTAGGTTCTACTTAGGGGATAAAAATTTTACTCAGATGAGCAGAGTACAACAGAGAGGGGCAGGGCACCAGCACCTGGGGAAATCAGGGAAGGCTTGAGGGAGGCAGCAGCACCTGAAGGGAGCCTTCAGAGTCTCTCTTGATGATGTCATGTTTTTGATACCCTTTGCTTAAGGTGCTAGCTATCCATCTCAGGAGGGCTCAACAGAAGTGAACTAAATGAGAGATGATGAGTATGCCAATGAAGATAGACAAATACATATTACTTGCTAATAATACCACCCTCCAAAAAGCAAAGGATGGTTTCTAAATGAATGGAAAGACACTTGACTTGCTTGATACTACACCCAACCTTCAACCAAATACATACTTAAAATGGACCTCAAGAATGTTCCCCTCAGTTACATCTTGTTTACAAAGCAAAGATGCAGGGTGGAGTCAAGATGGCTGAGTAGAAACAGGACTTCTGCGGGGCTCCCACGGCCACCTCCTCCAATTCATGTAAAAGGTGACTCTGAACAAACTTTGGAGCTACAGAACCCACAAAATGACACAGAGAAGCTAACCTCCCACTAAGGACAGCCCAGCCATCAGGAAGCGGCCAGCACAGGGCTCTGGGAGCTGAGCCCAGACCCACACAAGCCTGAGGTTTTAGCCTCAGGGCAGCCACAACCAGCCACTGACTGGAAGGACTTCAGATCACCAGCTGGTGTGGTGGTTTCCAGAATTATCAATCCATAGATGCTAAGGACAAAGTGAGAGGTTGGTGCAATGTGGACTTTGTGAACCAGGAGTTCAGGAGTGCGGTCAGGCCTTTACCCCCGGAAGGAGAAGTGGCTAAGGTTCTGCATCTGTGCAGCCACCACCATGTGGCTGCTTCAGAGCTCCTGGTCTGCATATTGTAGGGGGACCAAGGTGAGACCTGCTTGGATCTGGATCACTGTCTAGGGTGGAGGTCCTGGGGTGCGTGACCAGTTTGCCAGAGCGTGTGGAGGCTTCAAAGAAGGCACCCAACTAATAGCTCCAGCAGCTGAGAAAACCACAGCAATTTGGGATAAAGCTCCCCACTCTGGTAGCAGGGTCCTACTGTGGTAAAAAGCTTAAAAGTCAAGTAATTTAGTGGCAACATGATCAAATGAGGGAAGCAAGGCAAGCACAGAGGTCTGACTCTGCGTTCCTTTTTGGGGGACAAAAAGGATTGGGGCATGGAACAGGAGGAAGACAACAACGTTAGAACTCCTACACCAGAAGCTTCCAAGAAAAGAATAAGCTGCTTACAGGCCATAGAGGAGCTTAAGAAGGATTTTGAAAACCAAATAAGAGAATTAGAGGAAAAATTGGGAAGAGAAATGAGAATGATGCAAGAAAATTATAAAATGAGAGTCAACAACCTGACTGAAGAAAATAACACCTTAAAAAATAGACTAACTCAAATGGCAAAAGAGGCTCAAAAAGCCAATGAGGAGAAGATTGCCTTAAAAAGCCAAATTTGCCAGATGGAAAAAGAATCTCAAAAGCTCACTGAAGACAATCATTCCTTCATAATTAAATTAGAGCAAATGGAAGCTAGTGACTTTATGAGAAATCAAGACACTATTAAACAGATCCAAACAAATGAAAAAATAGAAGGCAATGTGAAATATCTCATTGAAAAAACCACTGACCTGGAAAATAGATCCAGGAGAGATAGTTTAAAAATTATTGGACTACCTGAAAGCCATGGTCAAAAAAAGAAGCTAGAAATCATCCTCCAAGAAATTCTCAAGAAAAATTTCCCTGATGTTTTAGAACCAGAGGGCAAAATAGAGGTTGAAAGAATCTACGAATCACCTCTTGAAAAAGATCCTAAAAAGAAATCTCCTAGGAATATTATAGCCAGGTTCTGGAATTCCCAGATCAAGGAGAGAATATTACAAGTAGCCAGGAAGAAACAATTTGAATATTGTGGAAACACAATCAGGATAATACAGGACCTGGCAGCTTCTGCATTGAGGGATCAAAGGGCTTAGAATAAGATATTCTGGAGGTCAAAGGAGCTGGGATTAAAACCAAGAATCACCTACCCAGCAAAACTGAGTATCATGTTACAGGGGAAAATATAGTAATTCAATGGAATAGAGGACTTTCAAGCATTCTTGATGAAAAAACCAGAGATGAATAGAAAATTTGACATTCAGATACAAGAAGCAAGAGAAGGATGAGAAGGTAAACAGGGAAAAGAAATCATTAGAAACTTATCAAAGTTGAACTACTTACATTCCTACATGGAAAAATGATAAATGCAACTTATGAAACTTTTCTCAGTATGAGAATAGTTGAAGGGAATATATATATATATATATGTATAGGAGGGTATATGGGTATATGAATACATATGTAAGTATGTATATATATGTCTATATATGTGTACAGGTATACATAGACAGAGGGTACAGGACCAGGTGAATAAGAAGGGATGATACTTAAAAGGTGAAATTAAAAGGTGAGAGAGGAATATAATGAGAGGAGATGGGGAGAGACAGAATGGGGTAAATTATCTCATATAGAAAAAGCAAGGGAAAACTGTTACAATGGAGGGGAAGAACAGGAAGGCAAAAGGGAATGAGTCAACCTTATTCTCAATGAATTTGGCTTAGGGAGGGAATGACATACACACTAAATAGGGTATCTCACCCTACAGGAGAGTAGGGGGGAAGGGGATGAAAGGGGGGATGATGGAAGGAAGGGCAGGCTGGGTGGGGGAGGATTTGGAAGCACCCACTTTTGAAAAGGGACAGGATCAAAGTAGAGAATAGAACAAGTGTGGGGTGGGATGGAGGAAAATATAATCAGTCTTTCACAATATATCCACTAGGGAAATGTTTTGCATAGCTACACATATACAACTTATATTGAATTGCTTATTTTCCCAGTAAGAGTGGGTGATAAGGGAGGTAGGGAAAGAATCTTGAATTCAAAGGTTTAAAATCAAATGTTTAATATATATATATATATCATAATTATTGCTATTACTTTACATGTAACTGGGAAATAAGATACACAGGCACTGGGGCATAGAGATCCACCATGCCTTACTGGAAAGTTGGAGGGGGGTTGGGGGAAGATATAGGAGAGAGCAGATTGGGGGAGGGGATATTCAGTGGGATTGCTGTTTTGGGGTGGTGGGTAGGGGGAAAATGAGGAGAAAATCTATCTCAAAATCTTGTGGAAATGAATGATGTAAACCAATAAATAAATAAATAACAAAAGAAAAAAAAGAAAGTGAAGGTGCAAGAGTGAGATTGATTTGTGGTATTTCTATAGCAGCCAGATATGATTATCATCCTGATATGTGCTAGTCAGGGGAAGGCATTGTTCTTAAAAATGCATTGTTGGTGGAGTTGTGAACCGATTCAACCACTCTGGAGAGTAATCTGAAACTATGCCCAAAGGGCTATAAATAGGTGCATAACCTTTGACCCAGCAATACCACTTCTAGGGTTGTATCCCAAAGAGATCATAGAAGTGGGAAGAGGCCCTGTATGTACAAAAATGTTTATAGTAGTTCTTTTTGTGGTGGCAAAGAATTGGAAATCAAGGGGATGCCCATCAATTGGGGAATGGCTAAACAAGTTGTGGTATATGAATGTAATGGAATACTATTTTGCTATAAGAAATGAGCAGACAGACTTCATATTTACCTGGAGAGACTTATATAAACTGATACTGAATGAGAAGAGCAAAACCAGAAGAAATTTGTACACAATTACAGACAAAACGTATGTGTGATGACCAACTTTGATAGACTGGGCTCTTTTCAGCAATGCAAGGTTATAAGACAACTCCAAAAGATTCATGATGGAAAGAAATATCCACATCCAGAGAAAGAATTACAGAGTTTGAATGCAGATTGAAGCAAACTACCTGCTCTCTTTTTCTTGTTTTGTTTTGTTTCCTCTTTCCCACTGTTCATTCCATCGGTTATAATCCTTCTCTACAATCTGACTAATATTTAATGTGAAGGTATTTGTACATCCTATCTTGATTGCATGCTGCCATGTCGGGGAGGGAGGAGGAGGAGGGGGAGAAAATTTGAAACTCAAGGGACTGAGGAACCGAATCTTGTAAACTAAAAGTAAACAAATAAATTAATTTCTAAAACAAAAAAAAAACCTTTATTTTTAAGATGCAGACTTTAAGGAGCAGACATAGCACTTATGGCCACTAGATTCAAATCATGAAAATCAAGAGGAAAAATACATTTGAAGCCTAGTCATTGCTAAATAGTTCATCATTAAGGAAGCAAAAATACTATTATTTCTATTGACCAGATCTTTTAAGCTTTGTGTTTGGCTTGATTCAGGCCCACTAACTTAAAGCACCAATTCACTAATCCCATCATGGCCACTTACTTCCTGTTTGACCATGTTTCGGGGAGGAGAATGACTTTTTTGATCTTCAGTTTCCTGACCTGTAAAATGAGAAGGTTGAACTAGGTGATCTCTATGCTCCCTCTTAGTTCAAAATCTGTGTTCTTTCCATCTCCTCTACTCTGCTCTTGAGAGAAGCTGTGAAATACAGCCCATACTTTAGAATATATTGATAAAGTTCCTGAAATATAAATTAAATTTTGAGGGACTGGGAGGTTCCAGAGAAACAGCCTGAAATTATGGGCCCTGAGCACTTAGGATTACAGATCTAGGCCTGGAAGAGACTTCAGAAACCACCTCGGGGTAAGGGGGGATAACCTTCGGCCTCGAGGTCACACAGTGTATTCAGTTAAAGGGCTGCACTTGAGGGCCATGTGTGGCCTCAAGACTGCAGGTTCCCCACTCCTGATGTAGTCCAATCCCTTCATTTCACAGATGAAGAGACTAAGGACAGGGAAGTTGAGGTATTTTACAAAACTGTGCAGGTAAGAAATTTCTGAGGTGGGAGGATACAAACCCAGGCCCTCTGACTTCAGAACTAATGCTTTTTCCACCACCCTATGGGAGTTATGGGTTATCTAGCCTAGAAAAAGAGGAAAGAAAAGGAAGGCTAGTGGGGGCACACCATTCACACAAAGATGCAGTGTAAATACCAGTGTATCTGTAATAAGACTGGGGCTTAGGCACTGGCATTTTTCCTAGTAGGAGTAGGAATAATAATAATGAATAACAAAAGCTAATATTTATATAGCACCTACTATGTGTTAAGCACTTTAGACTAAATGTCTCATTTGATCCTCACAACAACTCTGTGAGGTAGATGCTGTGATCATCCCCAATTTACAGCTAAGGAAACTGAGGCAGACTGAGATCAAGTGACTTGCCTACAGTCACACTGCTACTTCAGTGTCTGAGGCTGGATTGGAACTCAGGTCTTTTTTACTTCAGGCTGAATGCTCTCCACCCACTTCAAGACATCTAGCCTTGTGACTGGTTATGTCACTTATCAGAGCCAAGTTTGTTTCTCTACCCAGCAAATGAGTTGAACCTTAGATAGGATTTGGCTTCTGACTGCTTGGAGACTCTTGGTCTGCTTCATCTCTAAAGTTCCAAAGTTCCAAGTGAAGGCTTAATTAAGGAAGGTGTTTACCAGCTTTTCTGTCTCAAAAGAGGAGATAACTTGGAAGAAATAGCTCTAAATTGTGAGGTGGAACATTTAACTTAGACTTCAGGAAAAACTTCCTGATAAGATAAAGATGAGAGAACCACAGGATACAATTCTGTGTGAAATAATGGAGCTCTTTAAAAATAAGAAGGCTCAAGGGGTAGCTAGGTGGCTCACTGGATAGACCACAGGCTCTAGAGTCTGGAGGACCTGAGTTCAAATCTAACCTCCCACATTTGACACTTATTAGCTGTGTGACCCTGGGCAAGTCATTTAACCCTGACTCAGAATCTGATACTGGTTTGGCCACTCACCACCCAAATGCCCTTTTGCAAATCACTGGACCTCAGTTTCTTTTCCTATAAAATGAAGAGACTGTGGGGCGGCTAGGTGCCACAGTGAATAGAGTACCAGCCCTGGAGTCAGAAGGACCTGTGTTCAAATTTGGCTTCAGACACTTGACACACTTACAGCCGTATGACCAAGTCACTTAACCCCAACTGCCCTCCAAAAAAACCAAAAAGTGAAGAGACTGAACTAAATGGTATCAAAAGCTCCAAGTAAATACAACAAACATTTATTAAAGACCTTCTATGTATAAGTATCCTACGTCAGGCACTAAAGTTATAACGACAAAACTAAAAAGTCAGAAGTGGGAGAGAAAATAGGTCAGTTTAGTTAGGAGGTAGATTGAAGTGGAATAAAGAGAAATAGGCCTTGAAAAGTAGCCTGGAAATGAAGACTCAAGGACCTTAAATTCGCCTGGAGGATTGGTAGGGGTATGGAAATTTTGGGGGCAGGAAGGTATATACATTGTTGCTTGAGGGATAGAACTAAGAGCTACCAGGAGACAGAACTAAAAGCTAGTAGAGATCAGAAAAGGTTCCCTTCTTGTAGGAGGTGGCACCATGAGATGAGCCACGAAGGAAATGAGAAATTCTAAAAGGTTGAAGGTTGGAAGGAATACATTCCAAGCATGGTAGAACACCCGTCAAAAGCTAGAGAGAAAATAGGCCAGTTTAGTTAGGAGGCAGTTTGTCTAAAGTGGAATAAAGTGAACTTTGGCCTTGAAAAGTAGCCTGGAAATAGATTATGAAGAGCTTTAAATGGCATAAGATTTGTATTTATCCTAGAGGAAAAAGGTAATAGGGAACTACAGAATGCTGGGGGATGGCATGGTCAGTGTCATACCTTAGAAAGGTCATTTAAAATTTGGAACTCAAAAGCTTGTGGAACTAAGTGTTGTAAACTAAAAGTAAATTAAAAAAAAAAAAAGGTAATTTTTCATAATTTCAAGAGTGGATTGGAAAGGTAAGGGGCTAGGAGTCAGGAATCCACGGGCAGCCAGGTGGCGTGGTGAGTAAGAGCACCCACCGGCCCCAGAGTCAGGAGACCTGGGATCAAATCCGGGTGCAGATACTTAACACCACACCCAGAAATAACTGGCTATGTAACCTTGAGCAAGTTACTTAACCCCGATTGCTTTAAAAAAAAAAAAAGCCAGGAGTCCAATGACAAGAGTTTGTACTAACACAAGAGAGAAATGATACAGAACTGAACTAGGGTCATAACCTCCCATACACAGAGAAAAGAAGCAAGATATTGTGGACATAGATGATGGTTTAGAGTCGGCCAGGACCTCTGAGGGCATCTAGTCCAACTCCTTCATTTTACAGATGAGGAAACTGAGGGACAGCTTAAGTCACTTGCCCAAGGCCTCAGAGGGAGGCTGAGTTATGAGCCAAGGACCCTGTTTTCTCTCTAATGGAAAAGATTGATTGGATGAGGTAGATAAGGAAGCAGAAAGGCCCTACCAAGGGCTCTTCACCTTTCTTGTTTGGACTTGTCAGAACCATGTTTTTAATGCATAAAGTAAAACACAGAATTATCAAAGAAACCAAAGGTTAGACAAAATAAAGCATCCTGGAAACCGCTCCTGCAGGTGATACAGATGCAGCTACTGAAGAGGGAGAAAGGAAAACTCCTGCCTGTGAAGTCCTTGGTGCTGTCCACGAATTCAGCAACCAGCAGAACCTTAGAGAAGAAGCATTTAACATCTGCTCTGACGCTGTACCCTCAATACAAAGGGACCTCTCCATCTGACTTGAAACATTCCACGCGAGGTCTTCTCTCTTAGACTGTGAGCTCCTGGACGGCAGGGCCATCTTATGGTTCTAGCTGTATCCCCAAGGGTTAACAGTGTTTTGCATGCAGTAGGTGCTTGATAAATGCTTCCTTCATTCATTTGGCTTTTTTTTCAGAGCCCCTCTAAAACATATCCAGTTCGTGACCCCCAGGTCAAGAACCCCTGCTCTAGGGATGGGGAGAATGCGAAACTAGGAGCCTGAAAGGATGATAGTGCCTTGGATAAAAAAGGGAGATTTTTAGGAGGGGTGGGCTTGGGAAAGAAATGCACTGGTTTCTGTTTGGGGCAGACTGCTGGAGAAGTGTGCATGAAGTTCCCAAGAGAGGTGAGGGCTGGATGGGCAGATGCCGAAGTCCTCCGATGAATAGAGCCCAGGAGCCCACAGGGAGAGAGAGAAAACCTAACAAACATCAGCGTAAGAAGGGATCTCGGGCATCCTCCAGTGGGGCCAACTCATTTTACAGGTGAAGAAACGGAAGCCCGGAGAAGTCTAGCGGTCTGCTCAAGGTCATGCGGCTAGTTCGCAACAAGGGCAGGATTCAAACCCAGGTCCACGACTAAGAACAAGAACAGTCAGGGATAAAGACGAAAAAGCACCTCCCTCCAACCCCATGGGCGGGCAGGCGGAACAGGAAGCGTCTCTGGGGCGCGAGCCCCCACCGCTCCCAAGCCCTCTTCCTGTCCCCAGACGCCCCAGCCCGCGGCTGCGCAGACCCACCTCACTGGCCTGCCCCGCCGTCGCCGTCGCCGCCGCCGCCACCCGCTGCCGCCGCCGCTAAAAAGAGAAACACGTTACGTCCGGCCGCCGAGGGGGAGGGGCCACGCAGCGGGCGCTGACGTCACGCTCCGGCCGGTCAGGGCCTAGGCGCCAACGCGGGTAGGGAAGGCCCGGTGGGACCCTCACCTGGGCGAGGGCGAGTGCGCACGCAAACACGTCCCCCGCGCCCCGGGCTCCCTCTCCAGAGGTTCCGCTGCGGAAATGTCCCCTCCGGCCCTTCTCTGGGGGCGGGGCGTAGGAAGCTGGGAAGGAGGGGAGGGGGAAGTCCAGCCCCTTACTTTACATAGGGGGAAACTGAGGCTCCGGGTGGGGGAGGGAGAGCTGAGAGTCAGAACCACCAGGATTGGAGATTTAGAACTAGCTGGAGGAGCCCCCGGTCTGCCCATTTTACAGGCGGGCATGGCGTGCTCAGGAGGACCAGCCTCCCTGCTGTGCGCAGCTGAGCCCGGGCAGCGCACTGACCGACGCCCGATGGCAGCCACCCATTCTACAGATGGGGAAATTGAGGCTCCCTGAGACTGCGCGACATGCCCAAAGTCATATGGGCAGCAGGTGGCAGAGCTGGGATTTGAACCCAGGACTCTGACTGCATATCCAGGGGCCTTACCGTTCTACTTCCTGAGCTTCCAGTGACACCCATGCCCTGCTCCAGGAACCACCAGGAGAGGGATATATAGGTAACAGACAGATGGAGAGATCTATTGATAGATATCAGTATTAAATAATATGTGTGTACATACTCATACATACACGTACATATGTATATATAAGTATGCACACACACAAATCAGACCTAATCTTTGCTGTTCTTTATTACTCTCAGACTATTGCTGAAGACAAAAAGATAACCCCAGAATTAGACCTCTCCAAGTAGTTCTTAATATGAATGTGTATACATGTGTGTATACACACATGCATGTATATATGTGTTGCATAGTATATACAGGCAAGTTACATATATGTTTGCATATTCATATATTTATAAACATATATCAGTCATTCAATAAACATTAAACACCTACTGTATCCTAGGGATACAAAAAGAATCAAAAGATATTCACTGCCCTCAGGGAATTTACAATCTAGTGGGGGAAATAAGCAAACATCTATGAACGAACAAGCTCTTTGCAGGATAAATTGAAAGTAAATAAGGGAAGGCATTAGAATCATATGTCATATCTTATGTTGTAATTTATATGTATACACACAGATATAGAATTTGTTTACTTTCAAGGATGGTCTAAAAAAAGAATTCTTTCACCGTGGGTAAAACTTGTTGCTATTTTATGTGTAAAGTATTGATGTGTTTTAAAGCTTGAAGTTAGAATTCTCAGTCAGGATCCATACATCATTTTATCCATTTGCATGCACCAGCCCCGGACTATTCTTACTTGTATTTAAGAGTTGGCTCCCTAGAGATTGTCTGTGGCATCCGTGACCATCTATGTGGGTCTGCACTCCTGAACCATTTATCTCGGGAGCCCCTCTCAGTAAGTTTCCTTTTAACCTTAGCTGGTTGCCATCAGCTCAAAGTCGTGCCTTTACTAATATGGCAAAGTAAGAGGAGTAGCTATAAAACATTCTCTCCATAAACCTGGGCTATACTTTCCAACAAATACACACAACTTCTATGGGAAGAAGCTTAGAGTTCAGTGGTGGTGAGGCACATAGGTAAGGAGACAACTCAGACCTCCAGTACTGCAGGGTATCAAGGGCCTTTGACCTTGCCCCAGGCAGAGTATTGGTGCTGAGCAGTCTGTTTCACCAGTAGGCAGAACTTGCTTCTCATTGGGCAGCTGTCGTCTCCACCACCTTCAACTTCAGCTCAACTGTAATCATCAACCAAGGTACTGCTGTGCTCTTTCAGAAAGATCTGGGACTCTTCCCCTAGATCCAGCAAAAACTTCACCAGTTCTGCTACCACAGCATCCCTCAGCTCTGAGGCCTGCCATATCCCAGCAAGGAGGTGGGAGAGCAGGGTCCACTTGGAAGTCAATGCCCATTAGACTTAGCCTTTCTTTTTGATAGCTTTTGGTAGGGTTGGGTGCCCATTTTGGCCATGTCTAAAAAATGTCTCAGTCTGCCCTAAGTCCATCCATACTTGGTCAAGAGGTGATTAACAGGCTTCATCACTCCCTCCTAGTTGGTCATGAAGCTTTTTCTGACCCTCTTCCTGCTGGCTGCTAGTTCCTTCCCTCCCTAAATAACCCTGTACCCGTTTTACATGTATTCTATATGTACCTACACATATGCATATTGTTTCTTCTAACTGGATCATAAATTCTCCAAAGGCAAGGATTGCTTCATCTTTCTCTGGGTATCCCCAGTACCTAGAACATAGTAGGTGCTTGCTAAAGGTTTGTTGATTGATTTGTTTGTTTTGGTCAGACCTTTGTTCTGGGAAAGGAACTTCTGGGTGAGGTCATTCCATACATCTGTGGAGATTGGCGATTGTTATGTAATTTGTGATCTTAGTCATTTGGAGCCATGAGAAGTTAGTTAAATAATTTACCCAGGTCACACAGCCAACATGTGTCTGAGACCATACTTGAACTTAGCCCTTCCTAGCTCTGGCTATGGCTTTTTATCTACCATATTATACAGTCATGCAGATCTTGTTAAAGTTCAGTAATAATTTTGATGTGATCTCCAACCATCCCAGCAATCCAGGAAACCTAGATAAGAAAGGAAGCAAAAACAACAGCCATTGCTTTTATCTCTCCCATTATTTTTTACTCTCAACCCCAAATTTCTACTTCAAGGTCATGAGATTGGTCCCAGGTCACATAATTGGAACATAAAGGTGATGGAGTAGTGAAGCTTGGTGAGGCCAGGTAGAACATGAGACCATTTTCTGACATTTCCTTTTTAAATTCATGTTTCCATAACCTTTGGGATCTGAAAAGCACTTTCATCATAATACATCCTTGAGGTAAGTAAGGCAAATATTCTCACTCCCCTCCTTTAAGATAAGGAAAGTAGAGCTCAGAGAGGCATTCCAGAAGTCACTCACTCAGTAAAAGACAGGCCTTCTGCGTGTTAAGACTGTTTTCTTTTCGCTATATAATTCTGCCTTTCTACTTTCTTGTCCATTTCCTGCCTAGATTAAACATTTGGCACTTAAATGCTAGGTTTATCTGGCATTACACTGAATAAGCAACTGCCAAATTATAGCCTAAACCTTGGAGGGGCTGGGGGGGGTGGGGTGGGAATCCTTCCATAGTTCTACAAAAAGTCTTAGCTTGACCCAATCTCCATCAATATCCTAGATGAGCTCTCACAAATCAAACACATTTCTCAACTGTAGATTCCAATTGGTTTAGGTATACTGTGGGAATATTGAAATGCCTATAATTTATCTTATTTAGTTCAAGCCCCCATTCAGTTACCTGGAAGTTTCTAAAGGTCATTTGAATTTAGCTCTATTATTGGGTGGAAAATAGATTTAGATCAGCATCTTATATGATACGGCACAATAAATTTCAAGTATATAGGTCATCTAAGTATGTGTGTATATGCACACACATATACATAAAAGTATACATATGTATGGGTATGTGTTCATATATGCACATATGCACACACAATATATGCATGTACATATTTGTGTGTATTCATGCCTGTGGTACATATGTGTATATATATACCATGAAAAGATAAAGGAGAATGGGATATTATCTACTTTATAACTTTGGATAGGAGAAAAAACTCATAACTAGGCATCAAGTAGAAGAACCCTATAAAGAACCAAGAGAGAATTTTGCTTACATAAGATATGATAAACCTTTACTTTAAAATCATGAATTAGAAGAAAGGGTAAAAGTTAGAAAAAATATTTCTCTATCAAACATCACCAATAAATATCTGAAATCCTAAATCAATAGCAAATAAGACTAACAGGCGGTCAACAGATATGAACAGTTTTCTAAAAGAGAAATGTAAACTATTGTTAGGGTCTGTTGTATTCTAGTCTTTCTTCACCCAAAAAGCTGTCTATGTCCTAGTCACACACACACACACACACACACACACACACACACACACACACACACACACTCACTGGAATGTGTGCCCCCTTCTGCCATATCTGTATCTCCTATGGCTAAAAGGTTTTATTGCCAGAGACTTTTAGTTTCCAAGCTAACTACTGCCTCCTAATCTGTGAGGTTAGGAGATGTGAGGAACCAGTGTCCCCATTTGAACAGGCCCATATTCCTCCTTACAAAAATATTTAAGCTGCCCTTGATTTTGGAACTGTTTTTGCTGCCTGAGCTGCCCGGAATCATGGGGTGAAGATAGATCCAGGAATTGCCATGAAAGCTTCATCTAAGAGTGGAAGAATGGGACATGAGAGGAAGCAGTGTCTCTGGCATCAAAGGACCTGGATTCAAATCCTGCTTCTGATGCTTACTACCTGAGTGGCTTTGAGACAGCCACTCAGCCTCCCTGGGCCTCAGTTTCCTCATTTGGAAAAGGAGAGGATTGGATTAAGTAGCCTGTGAAGTCCATTCCAACTCTAGGTATGTGGTGCTTTGAGTGCTGTGTTAGATCCTGAGAGTAGTCCCTTGCAAGATCATCACAAACTCTTTCCTGCTATGGCCTGCTGACGTCCTTGCCCACTTATACCTTGAAGGTTAACCCTGACCCCAGCATGAAAGGTAAGCAGGCTGTCCTACTTTGGAGGTTTGGTCCTGGGGTATTTGATACATTGCCCTCGTATCTTCTCATTACTTCTGCCTCCCCTTGTAAGCCATGCAGCCTTCCCTTTCGTATGGCAAACAAAAGGGCCCATTTCAGCAAAACCCTTTTAATGCTGGCAAGGACCCCAATAACTGTCAGCCACTTTTTGAAATAGTGCCCCAAATCACTAATAATTAGAGAAATGCAAATTAAAACAACTCTAAGGCATCACCTCACACCCATCAAATTGGAAAAGATAATAAAAGATGCAAAAATCTGCTGTTAATGGAGCTGTGGGAAGACAGGCATGTTCATTCACTGACAATAAAGCAATTCAAGAATTAGTCCGACCATTTTGTTTTCCCCCAATTACATGTGCAAACAGTTTTTAAAATTTGTTTTTTAAAATGAGTTCCAAATCCTCTTCTTCCTCCTCCCTTCTCTCCCCTTTCCCCCTCATTGAGATGACAAGTAATTTAATATAGGTTATGCATGTGCAGTCATGCAAAACATATTTCCATATTGGTTTATGTTGTAAAAGAAAATAGCAACCAGAAAACAAACTAAGAAAAAAATTTTTTTAATTTTAAAAAGTATGTTTCAATTTACACTCAAACTCTATCAGTTCTTTCTCTGGAGATGCATGGCATTTTCCATTATGAGTCCTTCAGAATTATCTTAGTCCAACCATTCTGGAAAAGAATTTGGAATCATGTGATAGAAATTACTGAATTGTTCATACCTTTTAATTCAATAATCCAGCTACTGGACGTATGCACCAAAGAAGTTAATAAAAAAGAAAAAGTGGTTTTGTACATATTAAAATATTCATATCAATTCTTTGTAATGACAAAAAAACTAGAAACAAACTGTTTGCTCCATTGTGGATATAAATGTAATGGAATTATTTCCTGTGTTTTAAGAAACAAGGAATGTGAAGTGTTTAAAGAAACATGGAAGACTTGTATGAATTGATACAGAGTAAAGAAGGACCAAAAGAATAATTATATTCCGTGGCTATGACAAAGAAAATGAAGAAACACAAAACAACAATAAAACCAAAGTCAAAGATGATGTACAATGTTGGTTCCAAATTAGGAAGATTATCAGCACTATTAGCAATAAACTACATAAAGGTGTGTGGGGGGGGAGCACAATCTGAAGCATTCACTATTGAGTTGATTTCCATTAACTTTTCTTAAATAGGAAAAGTATTTTGAAAGATGTTAGGAAATTACTGATGTATCAAAATGAAATGTATCAATCCATTAAAATAACAATAAAAGACATGTAAATAAATAAATTCAGCTTGCACTCGACTGACTCTAGGTAGGCTTATAACATTGAAAGAGTAAAATACTTAATTGGACCAGAAGAACAAAGCAAAGTAATAGAAAAACAGAGTCAAATCCATTCCCAGTAAGTGCAACCTCGTCCCCAGTTCTGAGCAACTTCTCTAAGACTCATATCTCTAAAATGGAACAAGGCCTCTGTCTCTATCTGCTTCTCTTTCTCTCTGTTTCTGTCTCTCTGAATTGAATGAGGCAAGTAGAAACCTTTGGTGCAGAAGTATGCTCCCCTCTCAGTACTCAAATCTCTTTGCTCCACGAGATTTCAAAAATATTGGAGGCCTCTGGAGTTCTGAAATTCCATCATGGCCGTCTTAGATGGTCACTAGCTTCTCCTTTTTTCTCCAAAGCCTCATCATCTCTTCATGACTCAATCCCTGTAGTGGTAATGGGATATAAGATCTTCCTGCCCATTAATTGGCCTCATGTGGAGCCCATTAAGGGAAGCTTGATTAGGGGAGGCTTGTTTTTTAGGAAGGCCCACACCTTTTGTTACTTTGTGATTAGGTAGTGGTTCACAAGGGTTGTGCTGCCCTCTGACCTTGAAGAAGTGTATATATACTCTGACGTTAGCATTTTGCTTTGGGGCTCACTCATTGGAAGAGTGCTCTTGTGATTTGACCCGATGGGACTGTGGATAGCCATTAAGGAGTCCCCCTAGCTTTGAAAAACCCAGATGTTGGTGCTTCTCTCTCTGGTGTGTATTGCTTTGGTCAGACAGTTGGATCTGTCTGTTCATCTATGCTAATTTCTCAGTCAGTTAGAAGCCCTGTCTGTTGGTCTTTATTTCTCTGCTTGTACTTTCTCTATTTTCTTTGGATATTCTCTGAAGTTCAGGGTGCTGATTTTCCCCCTGAACTAATGAGTGTAATTAATAAAAGATTGTTGACCCCTTGAACAGCTCTTTTCCTAGTAAAGCAGATCTGAGAACCTGTGCTAGCAAGCCATCCTGGGCATGACAGTGTGGTTGCTGCTACAATCCATTCAATACCAAAGGCATGTGGTTTCAAGGGAAATGGAGCCCTAGGAAGTTCTCCCAATGATCAATGACTCTTTGGGTCCAGATATTCTGGAAAATGAAATAAGTTTCCCACCTCAGCCATGTTTGATACAAATGCATGGGGTGCAAAACAAGTTAAAAAAAGCTTGTCATCCAGGATTCTTTATGTACCCCATGTTGTTAGTTTAAGACAATAGTTGCACATGCCATAGCTTCAGTCACCTTGGCTCCCCTCAAGCTTTCCCCGTCAGAGATGGTCCCAAAACTCTTGAGCCAATGAGGATACTCTTTCCTCCCATTGGATTTGGTCCAGTGAAGAAGTCAGAGAAGGGGAAGATCATGAAAGGACAATGAACTAGAGAGTCCATGAGTACTAGAGGTTATAAGAGATTCAAGAATTTGTCCCTAGAAGTACCACAGTCACTTCTTGCATCTCTAGTTTTAAGTCAAGACAAGAGCCTATTATATGCCAGACCCTTTGCTAACTTCCAGGGATTCAAAAAAAGACCATCCCTATCTAAGAATGCATGAATTAAGGGGATGGGGAAGACAGCATGGAAACAGGAATGGAAAGATAAGATCTAGACAGGATAAATTGGAGATGATCTCAGAGAGCAGGCATTAGTACTAAGAAGGATCAAGAAAAACTTCTTGTAGAAGGTTGAGTTTTAACTGAGACTTGAAGGAAGCCAGATAATGAGGGAGAGAATTCCGGGCATGGGGGGACAGTCAGTAAAAAAAACACCTAGTTTGAGTTGGAGAAGCCAGTGTTCATGGATCATAGAGCAGGCAGAGAGGAGTGAGGTAAGAAGACTGGAAAGGTAAAAAGGGTTAGGAATGGCTTTAAAAGCCAAATAGAAGATTTTATATTTGATCCTGGAGGTAATAGGGAGCTAAAGGATAAAGTTAAGTCCAGGCATGAGGTAATGAGGACCTGTGCTAGGGTTTTACAGAAACAGCAGAAGTGTTCATAGGCAGAGAAGGATATTGGTAAATAATCTGATTGCAGAATGAAGAACCCCTTAGAATGCAATAATGCATATTTCCATATCCTTCAAGATTTACAAATTAAACATTCTTCACAACAAATTTTCACTTAAGTACAAATACTTAAGTATTAAATACTTAATAAATAATAAAGTACTTAGTAGTACTTAATAAATGCACTTTGTTGTTGACTAAACAATTAGCTTGATTAAAACAACAACAACAAATAATAATGGAGGTTTAGAGAGACATTAGCAAGTGTCCAGGCAGTATTCTAACTCAGGTCTCCTGATTAACTATAATCCTAACTAGGGATCACTCTGCCAAAGCACTGCTGTCTCAGAGGAGAACTTACCTTCCATCCCTCTCACCCCAGAGAGTTTACTCAACTGTTGAGGAAGTCAGGTGGGACATAATGTGGAGAACAGGGTCATCAGAGATGTGCCCTTGTCTGATGAAAGTGACAGCTCTCTCACCTCTGATCCAGCATCACTGATCTCTCTGAGTCCCAGCCAGACCCACTCCCCCCTAGGAGAGCTTTTAATTAATGAGAGTCAATCAGAGCAAAAATGAAGAGGTGGTAACTACAGTAGGATCTTGGCAATTGGAGGGGCTTTGAAGGAAGCTCTAAAAAAAAAAAAGGCCCTTTAAAGTGAATTGTTAGCAGCCCCCACCTGCCACAAAAAAGGCAATTTCATCCTCTGCTGTAGACCTGTAAAGTAGAGAAAACTTTGGCCTTGGATTCAAAAGATGTACTTGTCATGACTTACAGGAGATTTGACCTCTCTTGAGACCTCAGGTAAGAAGGGGAAACAGGAGTTCTTAACCTGGGGTCCAGAAATTTGTTTTAAAAATATTTTGGTAACTGTATTTCATAATAATGATTTCCATTATAATCTTATGGATTTTATTTTATGCATTTAAAAACATGATTCTGGCAAGTCAAACACCATTTCGCCCCCCCCCCCCCAAAAAAAAACCAACGATAAGAATAAAACCACCTGAACACGTGTTTTAGTGCAGAACGTAATACAGTGGCTACTTTAGAAAGAGAAAAGAAGAGGGAGAGAAAAAGAGAAAGAAAAAGGAAGGAAGGAGGGAAAGAAGGAAGAGAAAGAAAGAAAGAAAAAAAGATAGGTCTACCAAAGGGGTCTCTGGCAACTCTGTTATCTCCAAGACCTCTTCCAGCTCCAGCATTCTAAGCCTAGTCCATTTTCTACTCAATTGCTAAAGTGATTTTCTTAAAGAGCAGGTCTCATCAGGTCACCCCACTCAGTCAACTCCAGTGGCTCCCTAGTGCCTCCAGGATCAAACAGAAAATTCTCTGTTCTTTGCATCCTGATCCCTTTCTACTTTTCCAGTCTTTTTACATTCTCTTAATCCCCACTATGCACTGTATGATTCAGCTACCTCATCCTGCTTGCTGCTCCTCACTCACAACATTCTACTTCCCAACTCCAGGCATTCCCCCAATGTCAGCCCCCCCCCCCCCCATGCTCTCCTTCTAAACCTCTGCTTCCTGTCTTCTTTCAGGTTTCAGTTCAAATCCTACCTTCTTCAGAAGGCATTTCCCAGTCTTCCCTCCTTTCTTTCCCCCCATCTTCTCTGCAACTGAAACTGTATATACCATAAATGTTCATGGTTATTTCACTTGTATTATTTCCCGCATCATGGTGTTGGGGTTCTTTGTCCTGTCCTGTTTTCCTGGGAAACCTATGATCTTTAAGTTATCTCTATGCCTCTGTTCTTCAAGATCAGTACGTTTTGCTTGCATAGTGATCATACTTTCTTCTAATGTTATTGGTCTTTGCTTCTCTTCTTCTTCCTCTTCTTCACTTGTGTGTATTTGCATTCCCAGTCTATTGTTCTTTCTTTTGTTTCTTTGGTGAGGCTTGCAATTCCAGATTCCAGATGTTTTCTTCTGCTTATTATTTTTGCTGTGCAGGCCATAAATTCTGCTCTCATAATTCTCGTTTTTCTTTTAAACCACTCAGAAACAGCGTGTTTAGATCTCCGAGGTAGTTCCATGTTCCCAAATTCCACAGGGTCTTGTGTCTAAAAGTGCTGGATCATTTCCCTTTGTTTTGTAGTATTTACTCATAGATGCCTGAACACATTTACTGGATCTGGAGGCCATATTTCCTTTTGCTGTTAATGTTTTCCTTGTTTATCTGCCCTTCCTGAGATCTTCAATAATTCACTTCCTCCCGCTGGACAAGTCACCTTACCAGTGGCCCAAAAAGCGTCTGCAGGACATTTAGGTGCACAGAACTGGGCCGAAGTGGATGCTGAATACTTTCCTTCAGTCTTCTCCCACCATCTGGTCCTGCTTCCTCTGTTCCTTAGTTCTCCAGTCCAGCACCAGCCATACAAAGTTGCCATGCTGGTACTACAAGGTTGATTTTTGTAGTTTGGCTCCGCGAAGCTCTGGGAGGAGGAGGATGGGATGTGGTGTTGAGCTTTATTTCCAGTATCCCTTCCTCCCTATTCCTGGCTCTCCTGCAGAAATCTTTGGCAGAACAAAACACTGTTGGAGCTTCAACAGCCCAGAGGTTGGATCTCCATGGCACTTCAAAGAGGGGACCAGGGTATGTGATTGGGTTTTGTTGTGAGCCCGGTGTGGGTTGGCTAGTACTGCTTCCATGCTGCTAGAGAGGGACGATGAGTGAGCTTAGTGTCATTAGATGTCATTTCATGGGTTGGTTGGTTGATTTTTAAACCTTTTTTTGGATTCTAGATGCCCTAAACATAGAAATAACTGAAGTTTCTTTATCTTTGGTCCATAATTTCTGTTTTGGAGAGGTCTGAGAGATTGAGGGGATCAGAGAAAATGTGTAGTCCTATGTGTTTATCACATGATGTGGAAGACCCCCCCCCCACATACACATAATTTTCACATGTTGTCTTCCCCATTAGAATTAGAGCTCCCTGAAGACAAAAGACCATGTTTTTGCCTTTTCTTCACATTCCCTGAGCTTAGCACAGTGCCTGACACTTAGTAAATGTTTCTTAATATCTGCTTGTTGACTGACTGTGTTCCTGAACCCCCTACTCTGAGAACTAAAGGTAGGCCTCTTTCCTCACCCTCCTGAGTTCCAGAAAACATGTAGCTTTGTTTGAATCACACATTCCGGCCTCATTCCCAGAAGAAGAAAAGAACAATTGCCCGGGAAAGCCTAAATCTCCACCAAGAAGGGACTTGGGCCCCAAGGAGTCGAAGACCCACCAACCTACACCTCCAGCTCCGGGTTCCAGCTAGTGGCCTTTCAAAGCCTCCATCCAGCAGTCAACATTGACAAGGCCAGGCTGGGGAGCTGGCAGTGAACTGGGTTGGAATTATCTCATTCTTTCCTTCTCATTTCGTTTCACACCTCCAGCTTAATGAGCCCAAACTGCCGGGGGCGTCTGGGTCACACCTTTTCACTAGATTAAAGCAAAACCCAGATCTGGCTGCCAGCAGTTTGCTCACAAAGGGAACTCCAGCAAACTGTGAACGCTTTACCTTTCAACTGCAATCTATTTGAATTGCTAACAGCCTCTGTAGGCGCCCCTCCCCCCCACTGGCTTCCCCAAAGGTGTTCACAGACTTGCTGCTCTCTTCCCTCTCATCCTGACTTTGGGGGTAGCCCTGGACCCCAACCCTGCTCACATCATTGGGAGCAAAATGTCATTTGGGTCATACTCTCCTCCTCCCTCTCTCCTCTCCTCTCCTACTACTTCACCCACCGGACCTGCCCTCCCCATCCCCCGACCTTCTCTCCCCTGCCAGATTTGGGCAGGACCAGCTGTCAGATGGTAGGGCCTCAATCAATGCTCCCAGCTAGCCACAGCTACATCAGTGATGGCTGCTGGTTGGAAAATCTGTGAGATAAGAAGTCCCCATGGCCACAGCGCCCACCTCCATCCAGAAGGAAGCATCCTAATTAGAATTCTCTGGATACCAGAGGCCTCTTGGATGGAGCTGACTTCCTGGCCCAATATTTGGTCTGCTTTGTCCCTGACCCTGAGCTTGGGGCTGTGGAGTATACAAGAGAAAGCAAAGGCATGCCTGCCTTCAGGAAGCTTATAGTCTCACTGGGGAGATAAGGGAAGGGAGGTTGGACTTGCAGGTAATGGCCAAATCACCTAATCTTTCTAACCCTCAGTTTCCTTATTTAAAATAAGGAGCTTGATACCAGTTATTATTCCAATGGCTCCTGTGAGATAATAGATGGGTATGCACCTTAGCACTCAATATAAATGTCAGTTGTTCTAAATATAAGACAATGAGAGATGAACAATTAAGAGAGACGCTGTCTGGTACTTAGACACATCACATTGTGGGTACCTGGAGGAGGGAAAACAGCTCTTAATTTGAAGTCAGAAGACATGAATTTGAATCCTGACCCACATTCTCACTCCCTCTGCAACATTGGCTAAGTCCCTTCCTCCTCTCTGGACCCGTTTTCCCAGGTCCAGAGCTCTAAAATCTTCTTCTTTTCTGCATCCAATTATCCCTCCACACTTCTGCTGGACCCTGAGAAACTCTCCTTCTAGCTTTTCAGTATATCCCCCACAGTGACCAAACACAATTGCAATAGTTCAGGAAAAAAAAAAAGAGAGCCCAACTTGGGCTTGAGTAGGGAAGACTTCCCAACAGTTAGAATTTGTTAGGCCTAAAATGGCAAACCACTCCAGTATCTTTGCCAAGAAAACCTCAAATGGGGTCACCAAGAGTCAGACATGATTGAACAACGACAAAAAGAATGGAAAAGAGGGAACCTTGGCAACAACTCTTTCTTCTCCCTGATCTGCTATTTTCAGTCAGTTAAGTCCTGCCCATCCTAACCCTGCAATATCTTTTATATTCTCTCCATCCTTTCTGCTTCCATTGCACACTCCAGGTCAGGCCCTATGGGTTCTTACTTGGACAATTTTAATAACCCCCTATGTGGTATCCCAAGCTCCAGGCTCCCCCCTCTTTAATTCTTCCCTTAGCCTCTGGCTGGAGTCATCTTTCAAATGTATAGGTCTGATTTCTAGTAGAAATGATTCAGTAGTTAATCCTGCTTGGCATTCAAGGCTCATCAAAGTCTAGGCTCCAACCTACCTGTGGAGTGTCATCTCGTACCACAGTCCTCCACATACTTTAACTTCAAGCCAATGTGGAATATTTACTGCCTCCCCTCCCCCTTCTCCTTACCCCACATACCTTCTCATTCTCCTTCCTCTGTATCTTTAGTTATCCCATTTCCTGAACCATGATGGATTCCCCACCTTGAGTTTCTGATCTTTAAAAATCCCTCCCTTCCTTCAAGGCCCAACTCTGGTGCCACTTTGCTATGAAGCCTTCCCTGGACCTCTCAGCCTTTCTTCTCAAATTTCTTATAGTGTTATGTCTACATCTTTCCTTTGCATTTTGCACATTCTATCTTGTATCATACTGATTTGCATTCTATCTGCACTTTTAGATAATAAGCTCCTTGAGGGCAAGGGCTATGTCTTCTTTTATTTTGGTATCACCAGCATTTAGTATGGTGTCTTCAATCAGTCAGTCAACAAACACTGTATATCAGGAATGACTTATTACTACCTGCAATAATAAAAGTTTGTTGAGTTGTGAAGTTAACCGAATTTTAAGGAAAAGACTACCATGAACTTAGGCAAGGAGTTAGGAATGAACCTGCTGTGCTCCACAGGGGCAGTAAGTGAAGCAAAGTGACTAGGTCAGATTTCAGGAGCTAACCCTCTGGGTTATGTATTGAGCAGTAATAGGGTGAAAAGTCTTAGACACCAGGTCAAGGACCATAGGTTTAGAGTTGGAAGAACATTAGAGGTCATTGAGTCCAACCTCCTCATTTTATAGATGAGAAAGCTAATACTGCAGGTAATCAATAGGGAGCCACTTTAGAGAAGGATTGGGATGAAATTAATATTTAGCAACACTGGTCTGGCAAATAGATATAAGACAGTGGAGAGAGCTCTGGCCTTAGAGCCAGAAGACACAAGTTAAAATTCCTGCTGTGCCAGTAACAAGGTATATGACCTTGAACAAACTTATCTCTTAGAGTAAATGATTTATAAGATATCTAAAAGATTCTGCAAATGATCTGTAGAGTGAATGAAAACAAGAAGGATGGTTAGAAGGCTCTTTTAATAGAAATGAGGGAATGAGTTCTACATGCAGTATGTGCTTAATAAATGTCTGATGTTTTGAGATGTCTTGGGTGACTTGAAAGTGGGACTTGAAAGATGGGAAGTCTACTGACCAATTAATCCAATCTGATATACATTTGTTAAGCTCCTTCTATGTGCAAAGGACAGTGCTAGGGAAATGGGGTGGGGAAGCAACGAAAAACAATATCTACCTTTTAGGAGCTAATATTCTACTGGGGGGTGGAACATAACAGCAAACAGATAAATACACATAATAATTTGAGGCAGGAAGAGAGGATTAACAAGGAGGCAGTATAAGGCACTGGAAAAAAAGACTGGATTTGGAGTTGGAGGTCTGGTTTCAAATCCTGACTACATCACTTACTATTCTTTTCTGGGCTTCAGTTTCCTCATCTGAAAAATAGGAGAGGGTTGAACAAGATGGTTTTCAAGGTGACCTATAAATCTAAATCTATGATCCTACGAGTTAAGGGAATCAGGAATCAGATACTGCTATATCACCAACACTCTTGAAACATTCACATATTAATCAGAATGTGTTTCTTTTATGTTTGCCAATTTAAGATGAGTGTTGTTCTGCAGAAAGTGATGGAAAAGCAGAGTAGGAAGGAGGTCTTTGAGAAATGGTTTCCAGATGGAGTCCTGATTCCATATTGTTTGTGGAATGGTTTCAAATTTGGTCTAGACTCAGTTTACTCATCTGTAAAATGAGAGGGCTGGATTTGATGGCTACTAAGGTATCTATCTTCTCCAAACTATGATCTTGTGATCTGAGTCTGGGGGTGACAGAATCCTGTGATTCTAAGCTGGAAGGTCTCCTCTTTTAAGACTGAAAGGCCTTTCCTATAACTAACAAGGTAGTACTTTTGGAATCTCTTTATGAGGTTAAGGACTAGGGTGGAAGACATCATGAAGCACATTGACAACTGTCACTTAAGTGATGGGTGTCATCAAAACTAATTAGTTCACAGTTCCCAACACCAAGGAGGATAAAATAAAGGTGGACCACCTAGCAGTGTGAGAGAGAAAAGAAGTAAGCACAAATTCAAGCTCTGTGAGAGTAGGCATGAAGGGGCATCTAGAAGGACTAATAATAGCATTGCCAAGTTTCCCCTAAATTCTGGACTTCGTGGATTAGGTCAGATTTCAGGAGCTGACCCTAAAAGATCAGTATCTCTCTTTAGCTTGTATAGTCCACACAGCTTTCCTGTAGGAAATCTCCTAATAGAGTGCCTGGGTTTTAACAAGTGTGGGTAGCAAGGCCCCCAGGTACTATTTAAGCATCCATGGTAACTGGAGCTTATCAGATATAGGACAGCCTTTATTTCACTCTACCAGAAATGTAGAAGATACAGAGGAGCCCAAAACACATAAAACACTTATTTCAATAAGTGTTCATAAGCTTTCCTGAGAAGGGAACTAAACTTGGGGTTAGCAGTCAGCCGAGACCATGAAATTACAGGGAAAACACTCTCTCCCACAAGGTCCAATATAGTTCTCATGGTTCTACCCAGTACCCTGTGGTGTGAGCGCTCTCTAGAAGGCACACTCACTTTGGGACTGCTGGACAGCCAATGTTGGATTGTTTGAATGATTCATTGTAATGGGGTGGAGGTTGGGGAGTGATGAAGATGGAAACCTCCTGTTCTCTTGCTGTCCTGTATCATGCCTTTACTTCCTTTCCTACTCTAGCCATATGGATGGCTCACTTCTTTCTCTAAGAGTTATAGTGCTCAGGAATTTCTCTCTTCTCTTTAGGTCAACTCAAATTCTTCATCTGAAAGCCATCCTTGAGTCAGCCTCCCAATCTGGCACTGACCCAAGAAATATACTTTCTCTGGTTAGAAGGCTATGGCCTCAGACCAAGATGCCTAGGATATCCCTGCTTCTTTAAGTGAGAGTCAAGGGTTTGGGACTAACTTTTTGAACAAACTCATCTCTTGTTCACAACTGAAGCAAACATATGGTGTCCCCTTATCCTTCAGGATGCCCCTCCTTAACCCAATACTTGCAATACTTAGGAAGAAAGACATAAGGGAAAAGGTACAGGAGTGATCTGCCAGATCATATAGGCCAGAACCTATGGTGGCTTCTCTGATGAGAATCACCACAAGAGTCCTAGCCAACCAAATATCTAGTGGCCACCTACTCCCAGAGAAACTAAGACCCTAGGAGGATCAAAAAAAGGGCAACTCCAAACCAATCAATTGTTCTTGGGACAGCTTTAGTCCTTGAGAACTCATCAAAAGTTGTCTTTGTCCTTTCATAAGGTGCAGTGGACATGTCCATCCTCTATTGGGAGAGGTGCTTTCAAAAGTCCAAGATAAAGGTTTACCACTTTTAAGGCTATCAAGTTGATTTGGGAACACCCCTGATGAATCTCCCTTATGGTAAACTAGAATATAAGATGGAAATGGAGGGGTGGGATCCTTGCATCTAGAGATAGAAGGGTCATTAGAGGTCATCTTGTTTGGTTAGAGGGGGTTAGAGAGCTAAGGTTACTTGTCCATATAAGATGTAGTAGTAAAGGGCATAGCAGGAAATTGAATCAAACTTCCTTGAATTTTCTTCTGTGACTGGAAAATTTCCTAACAATCAGAGCTGTCCAAAAGTGGGGTAGGCTGCCTCAAGAGGGAATGGGTTTCCTCTCTCTGGAGCTCTTTAGGCAGAGATCGAATGACCACTTATTGGTGATGCTGTTGAAGGATTTCCAATGTGTTGGATGACCTGGTCTCTGAAATCCCTTCTCTCCCCAACCATGTGATTCTGTGACTACAAACTCAATGTTCCTTCTCCTGAACCAAGGCTGTGTCCCAGGCCAGCACTGGCAGGTCAGGTCTCAGCATCTGTGACCTGGTTTTAAAGAGGAAGTTGTTATTCTAGGGGCCTGGTGCTGCAGTATAACTGAGGAGAAGCAGGCAGAATGATTCCCTAGGGCTGGCAGTGCAGCAGATATGGGGGAAAAGGTGGTACAAGCAAACTTCCCTTCCCAGAAGGTGTAAACAAACAAATAGCAAACCCCTCGGAGGAGAGAGGAAACAGGAGTGGTGGGGGAGCTGGGTGCTAATTGCGCGAGGTGTCCCAGTTGGGCAGCCCCCCTCCCCCCACCTCATGGCGACAGCAGCGGGTTCCCCCAGCCTCCTGTTTGGGAACACCTTCCTCTACTGAGCAGGGAGAGGCAAGCCTAATAGGGCGAAATTGTTTGAGTACCAGAACATGTCTCCCAGCAGATGAGCTCCGACTTGGCACGGGCCCCTGCTTTCGAGACTCCGGCTCTGCTTCCACACACATGGCACGTCGTCGGGGCGCATCTGCCAGCTTTGCAAAGCAGCTGCCAGAGGGTGGGCTTCCTGCCCCTCCTCCTCCCCCAGCGCCAGTTGGGATGCCAAGCATTGCTACTTTGTCAACTACCTGTGGCTACCGACGCCTTTCCTCGCAGCTGGAAATTTGATTTGTTTCCAAATATTACAGACGATGGCAAAGGCTGCCTCTCCCCTCCTTCCTCCTCCTTCCTCCTCCTTCCTCCTCCTCCTCTTCCTCCTCCTCCTGCTTTTCTTCCTCCATTCTCCTTTCTCTGCCATGCCCACTCCCTCCGCCTTGCCCGCAGAGCCCATGCGCTCTCCCTTAGCACCGCCATCTGCGCCTCCTGAGGATTGACGCCTTCCCATTTCTCATGCCAAATTGTCGCCCGCTTGGCTTCACCGGCTTGGCTTCAGTAGACAGCAACAGCTCCTAGCCAGTGCTGTGGGCGGGACGCCGGGTGGCCTGGGTCCTGTCTGTTGCATGGCTCAGGGCTGCTCTCCACCTCAGTCTCTCCCTCTATTCGAATGAGCCAGATGGTGCTTGTTGGCAGAAACAGCCTCTGAAGCCCTCTGAGATACTCTGAGCCTGGGCATGAAGCCTTGGCACACATGGGTTATAGCTGTCAGCCCTCCTAGCAGAGAGCTCTCCAAGGTGTAGTGACAGGGATAGCTGTGACACCTTTGTCATATCCCTGAGCCAGGGGAAGCTAAAATCAAGGGATCCATAGAAAGACATTTTCCTCTCTTATCTAAAAATAGGAAAAGAAAAAAAAATCTTTTCAGATAACCTGAGGGAGAGTCAGGACATCAGGGACCGATGATTCCAACCCTCTCATTTCATACATAAGGAAACTGAGACCTGTGGAAGTTAAGCAGTTTGCCCAAGGTCAAGCTGGTTAATGTCAGATCTGGGACTTTGACTTGGGTCTCCCCTTTCTTAGTTTTGTTGTTGTTTGACTGTGTCCTACTCTTCATCACCCCATTTGGGGCTTTCTTGGCAGAGATCCTGGAGTGGTTTGCCATTTCCTTCTCTAGCTTATTTTACAGATGAGGAAATTGAGACAAACAGGGTTAAATGATTTATCCAGGGTCACACAGACTAGTAAGTGTCTGAGGTCAAATTTGAACTCAGTTCTTCCTCAATCCAAGCCCAGCATGCTATCTACTGTGCTACCTTGATGCCTTTTTTCACAATCTAGGGTTCTACTATGCCACTGCCTTTCCATTTCTAGTGTTAGGTATATACAAAGACAAAATAGTCCTGTCCAGAAAAGACTTTACATTCAATTGGAGAGAAACAAAATGTGTGCAGGTAAGTAGGCACAAACCATATCTAGCTAGAGGGATGAGAAAGAGCCTTTTGTAGGAGGCGGCATTTCAGCTGAGCCTGGAAAGAAGCCAAGGCTTCCAAGGGGTGGAGGGGGTGTTTGTGCTAGAACCAGCTCATACCGGCTGAGTAGAGCTGATTTTCAGCATGAGCATTTATACCGTGGAAATCAGCAAACTCTATAAATCAGACCTTGATTTATTATTTTGTTGACTGTATAGACTTTCAAAAGAGATGGTGAAAATGTGATAATGAAAATTAAATTTTAAAGTGTGTCATGAATACTTCCCCCCGTCTCCCCTATAGAACACTGACCAACTCAACCATGGGGAAAGGAAGGAGAACCTGCCTGGGTAGAGGAGAACTTTTGCAAAATCATGGAGGCAGGAAATAGAATGCCATGAACAGGGACCATCAAGGAGGCCATTTGGCCAGAACATGGCATTTATAGCAGAGTCATAGGGAGTAACTGGTGACCCTTGGATGGTTTCTCCCTCTGATGAGAAGGTATTAGCAAAGCATTCAATTTAGTGATTCAAAGGATTAGTTGTATGTTTCTGTGTATGACCTTGGGCATCATATATCACAGCCCTTCTGGCCCTGAGATTGATTCCTCATCTGTGAAATGGGAATAATAATGTCTCATTGGTCCAGGGGTAGAAGGGTTGACTAGATCTCTTTAGGTTCCATCTGTCTTCATAATCCATGATCCTACAAACTCTGCCATTGCTGGAACATAGGTCTCTTAATGTAGCACAGCAAAGTTGCCTAAAGTTTTTCTTTCAGGCCTGTGGGCCCATACCAGCGAGACTTCTAGAAACATCTTCACCCCTCACTGAGTTACCCATAGCTCAAGCACACGCCACTTAATCCGGCCCTGATGTACACATGCTTGCACACCCATGCACAAACACAGCCTACCTCACCCTCCACCCCCACACATGTGCAGCACAAAAGGCAAAATTAGCTTGGAGGCACCAGAGGGGAACAATAGTGTGGATTGGCAATGCATTTGTCAGCTGGGAGACATAACATTTCAATCAAAAGTCACTGGTGTCAGTGGGAGATGCCAAACCTTGGAATTCCTCTTCCGCACTGCTTGTTGCTGCATATTAATGAGCCTTAGCTCAGTCGCTTTTAGAGTCCTAATATAGGCACTGATGAGAGGCTTGTCACGGGGAAGAAGAATGTGTTCAGAAACTTTCCTCTCTATCTCTGTTGTTGGCCACAGTAGATTCAATGTCATTTTTTCAAAAGACTATGGGTGATTCTTCTCCTTATTGACCAGTAGACTTGTGGGTCTTTATGCAACCAATGTTTTAAGAGGTCCCTGGGCATCCTGACTGATTGATTAAATTACTTAGCTTGAGAGCTGGATCCTAGACCTGGAATGAAGTGCTATTTAGGCCATTTCTCCCCTATCCAGCAGGAAGAAGCTATCAAAGATTTCTAGGATTTGGAATTCAAATTTCAGATCCTGGGTTCAAATTCGAGATCTGCCACTTGTAACTTCTATGAGCTTGGACAAATCATTGCCCTTCTCTGACCTTCTGTTTCTTCCTCTGTAAAATCACAGTGTTGACTTAAATGACCGCTAAGGTCCCTTCCAGCTCTAAATGTATAACCTGGATTTGGATCCCACCTTTGCTCCAGCAAGGCATTTTATACCTCTTCATCTGATCCAAGTTTCCTCCTTTGTAAAAATGTGGGTATTAGATAATCTCTAAGGTCTGCTGCAGTTCTGAATCCTATGATATAGAAAAGGAAATGGCACAGCTTCCCTGACCTTCTGTTGTTGTTATTTAGTCATGTCTGACTCTCTCTGACCCCATTTGGGGTTTTCTTGGCAGAGATACTAGAGTGGTTTGCTATTTCTTTCTCCAGCTCATTTTACAGATGAGGAAACTAAGGCAGACAGGGTTAAGAGACTTGTCCTGCTTACACAGAGTACTGTCTGAAGCTGGATATGAACTCATGAAGATGAGTCTTCCTGATTCCAAGCCCAGCACTCTATCCACTGTACCACCTAGCTGCCCTCTTACTTAATAGATATGTATTAAATGCCTTTTAATTTAATTTAATTATTTATTTAAATACCTTATAGGCCCTGCCCTGTAAGAAGACACAAGAAAGTATTAGATCCAGTTCCTGCTCTCAAGAATACTCCAATTGGGGAAAAAGAGTAAAACAATATGGACAGTATAGCAGAGTAGAGAGAACACTGAATCTGGAAGTCAGAAAACCCAGGCTGAATTCCCATATCTCTTACTTTGTGTGAACCACAATCTTTTCAGCAGCTCTGGGTCTGTTTCTCCCGTGTAAAATGAAGGATTTGGACTAGAGGACTTCTGAGAATGCTTCCAGTCCTATGGAACCGGACAAACATTTTATACACAGACATTCCGGGATTCTGTAGTGAGACGATAATAAGTAAGGCCCACAGAGTTCAGAAAAAAGAGGTCACCGTGCAAAGGCATGATGCGCATCGCGGAAGATGGGAGACTGCAGCTGCCTTCACAGGATGGAGAGCTGGGATGGGCCTTGGGGACTGTTTAGGCTGGTTTTCTCAGACAGCACTGCAAGGAACCACGGAACACAAGTCTGTTGTTATTCCTGTTGTTTTCATGAAACATCAGGCATTAAAAATCATAATTTTGGAGGATTTTACTACAAAGGTTTTGCCAAAGTTTAGTTTTAACTGAAGGGTTCTACCGCTGTGGACAGGTTTGAGAACCACTCTTCTAGTTCATCCCCTGGGGAAACTGAGGCACGGAGGGAAGATAATTGCCCAAGGACACCTACATTTCAAGTTCTATAGTCAGCATTGGGACCAAAGTCATAGGATAATGTATGTGATTTAGTCCTAAAAGGGAATTTAGGGAACATCTGGATCATGGGTTCTTAAACATTTTTGTGTCCTGGACCCCTTAGGGGACAGCTTGGTGAAGCCTATGGACTTTCTCAGCATGTGTTTTTAAATGCATAGTATAGAATACACAGGAATAGGAAAGAGAAACCAGTGATGTTGAAATATAGTTGATTGGGGAAGGGTAGTTACTGTGGGGGTATTCTTGATTTCACTTTTTTTTTTGGAGTGGGGAAGGCAGGGCAGTCGGGGTTAAGTGACTTGCCCAAGGTCACACGGCTAGTAAGTGTTAAGTGTCTGAGGCCGAATTTGAACTTGGGCCCTCCTGAATCCACGGCTGGTGCTCTATTCAATGCACCAGCTAGCTGCCCCTGTTGGGGTATTCTTGAAGGGGGGGTAGGGATGGATGGGGGCCAGTTTGGTGGACAGCAAAGGGACAACTAGAGCAAAGGACAGGTATGTGTTGGTAAGGCTTGGTGGGGTGGGCCCAGATTAGAGAGAGCTTTCTCTGTCTACGATGGTGGTGGTAATTTCTTAGCGGTAGGCCTGCCAGGCTACCATTCTTCCTCTTCATTTTTCAGAATTCTTTCTCCTCCCTTCCCTTGACCAGCTTTATTCTCATAGATAAAAAGTTAAGCACTTATCTGTGAGATAGTGAAGGAAGAAGGCATTTATTAAGTGCCTACTGTGTGCCAAGTACTTTGCAAATATCTCATTTTTATCCTTACAACAACCTAGGTGCTATTATTATCCCCATTTTATGGATGAGGAAACTGAGTCCGACAGAGAATAAGTGACAACCCAGGGTCCCACAGCTAGCAAGTGGCAGAGGCTGGATTTGAACATGGGTCTTCCCTTCTCCAGGCTCAGATTGTATTCACTGTGCCACCTAGCTGTCTCTAGGAGAGGAGCAACTAATTTCTGCTTAGGTAGCCCAGTCTATCTGTCCTAGGAGATGCGAGATCAAGATTGTAAAAGGGGAACCAGAAGGGACCTTGGATGTCATCTTATCCAGAGATTTTTAACCTTTTTGGTGTCATGGACCTTTTTGGTAGTTAGGGCATTTAGGTGGCACAATGGATAGAGTTCCAGGCCTCGAGTCAGGAAGACTTGAGTTCGAATCTGGCCTTAGACACTTACTGGTTGTGTGACCCTGGGTATGTCACTTAACCTAGTTGCCTCAGTTTCCTCATCTGTCAAATTAACAGAGAAGGAAATGGCAAAACCCCTCCAAGTATCTTTGCCAAGAAAACCACAAAGGGCTCCTGAAGAGTGGGGCCAGGGGAGGAGAGTCAAGGGGAGAAAATTTGGAACTCAAGGGATTGTGAAACCGAATGTTGTAAAGTAAAAGTAAATAAATAATTTTAAAAAGAGTGGGGGCAGCTAGGTGGTGGTACGTGGATAGAGAACTGGGCTGGAATCATTTAGAATCATCATAAGTTCAGATCCGGCCTCAGACACATACTAGCTGTGTGACCCTGGGCAAGTCACTTTCCCCCTGTTTGCCTCAGTTTCCTCATCTGTAGAATGAGCTGGAGAAGGAAATGGCAGACCTCTCCAGTGTCTTTGCCAAGAAAACCCCAAAACAGGGTCAGGAAGAGTCAGACAGGACTGAAATGACTGTACAACAACAACAACGAATGCCAGTATCTCAATCTAACGCCTGGGCAGGAGGCATTACTGTGCCAGTGGGACATGCAGTGCACAAGGCACACAGGCACACACACACCATGGCACTGAGTGGTAGGGGACGTAACAGTTAGAGATGGTGGCTGCACTGCCTGCTTCCTCTTAGAGCTAGAATCATAGAAAGTTAGCACAGGGAAGGGAATCAAAAGGTGAGAAAACTGAATCTCAGGGAGGCAAAATGACAGAAAGTCACACAGGTCAGAAGTGACAGCAGAGTTTAGGACCTGGCTGGCCATCAGGTGTGACTCGAAGCAAGTAGATTTAACCTCTCAAGGCCTCAATCCCCTCATCTGTAAAATGACCAGGATGAGACTGGATCAGCTGGGGCCAGCTCAGTCTGGATCTGGGGAGCTGGTTGTTAAATTTTCAGTAAGCCTTTACACCTCAGAAGTTGGCCAACGCTACAAGTCAGTGCTAGATTTATTGTTTATGAGAAAGTGATGGAGAAAACACTAACAATGCCTATTGGATTTAAAAGTGTGTGTAGCGTTTGGATGGGGGGAGTGCCGGTTGTTAAACATTTGCAGGCGGCCATCAGGCAACTTCCAGCTGCAGGTCTATGATCCCATGCATAACCTCATGGACCAAGGTCCTTGCTCCTAACCCAGTGTGTGACACAGCACGCTTCCAGACATCAGCACAAGCATCTGCAGTGAATGTCCCCTGCTCCTTTTGGTTTTACCCAAAGCTTTGCCATCCAAGGCAAGATAAGAAGGCAGGAGGTAACCAGGCCTGAAGTAGTGGGCACTGCCCAAGGTGAAATCCTTTCCCCATGTAGGTACACTGGTTATTAATTTAGAGCCCTGGGGGCCTGCGGTCAGCCTTCCTGGCAGCCCTGTCTTCCATACCTGGGCATCTGAAGCAGAGGTGTTGAAACAGGTGTAGCACACACGATGAGAGACAGGGTGAGGGCTGGGGTTCAGATTCCCGGAAGGTGTGGTTTGGGGGGGGAAGGGGAGGAAGAGCAATGAAACTCACCAGGTGGCTGTAGTTCTCTGTCCACTGGGGACCCTGTCACCCTCCCCCGTCCACCCACCCTGCCGAGCCAGCTCCATCTGCCGAGGAGACGACTTCCCCGGGACCTGCTGCTGCATCTATGGCTCCCTGCAATTCCATTTTGCCAGGAACACTTCTCTGTTTCTTGTGTTTTTAATTTAAATGTTCCCTAGAGCACATTTGCCTTGTGTAGTAAGGGGGCATCTGGATTTAATCAAAACGACAGCTGAACAATCCTGCCCCCCCCACCCTCTCCTCCTTTCCCCCCTGTGGCTCTGCTCCCTTCACTGAGCAAAATCGGCACAGTGCCATTCTTTCTGCACAGACTGCCTTGTCCTTGTCCCAGCCTCTTCCCGCCTGCTCTGCCACAGCTCTCTACCACCCCTTCCTCTTATTGTCTCTCTTTGGACCTCAGTTTCTTAATTTGTCGAATGACTGGATGATTTCTTCCAGCTCCAACATGCTACATAGTTCTAGGATTCCATTATAATTTTTTCTTTGAGGGGCTCTCCCTCCCCTAACAATCAAGGTCGGATTTTGGCCAGGTGCACCCCCTTGCTCTTGCCCCTTGGAGCTGAAAGTACATCACCTGTCCTAGCCATGGAAACGAGTGAAGGAAAAGGAGAAGAAGAGGAAGGTTGCCAGAGATGTCAGCCTTGACACTGTCCAGCACTGAGTGAATGCTGACAGATTTTGAGAGATTGCATCTAAAGTAAGAATTTAGAGGGTCTGGAATGGATGCAGGCGCATCCTTCGGGAGTATTCAATCTAGAGGTGAGACCAAGTGGAAAAACCCACCGATTACCTAGGATGAAGGCAGCAATTAAAGAGAATGCAGACAAAGAAAGCACGGCCGCTTGGAGAGATGACCATGAATGAATAGTTTCGTTCCCTTCGACAAACAAGTAAACATTTTTACAGACAAGGCTTTGGTGCTAGCAATGCAAATATGAAAGCCAATGCACTCTCTGTCCATTAAGAGTGTACAATTTAATAGAAGGCAAGGCTGTAAGACTTTATGAAGCCTTACTACTTGCCAGATACTGTGCTAAGTGTTGGAATACAAAGACAAGCAAAGAGAAAGGCCCTGCCCTTAAAGGGCTTACATTCTAGAAGGGAGAGACAGTAAATACAAAGGACCTGAAAGGGAAGAGGGGTGTAGAGTGAAAGTACCCATTCAGGAAGGCAACTGGGCAGCACCAGGCCTGGAGTCAGGAAGACCTGAGTTCAAATGTGGCCCCACACACTTCCTAGCTGTGTGACCCTGCGCTAGTCACTTAGTCCTGTTTGCTTTGGTTTTCCCACCTGTAAAATGAGCTGGAGAAGGAAATATCTAGTATCTTTGCCAAGAAAACCCCAAATGGGGTCACAAAGAGTTGGACACAGCCAAGCAACAGCAAAACTACTCAGGAGCAGGTGGCAAAGTCCAAAGAGTCAGAAACACATCTGGGAGGAGAATGAAATATAGGCACCCTAGTCCTATCACCAATATAGAGGCCCCTGGAAAGAATTTGCCAATGGGACATGGACCAGCATGGTGCAAGGATGTTCCAGGGTGACAAGATCTAGATCTGGGTGGGGAACTTGCAGCCTTGAGGCTACATGTGGGCCTCTAGGTCCTCAAGTGTGGCTCTTTGACGAAATCCAAACTAGTCAAAGGGCCACACTTGAGGACCTAGAGGACCACATGTGGCCTCAAGGCTGTAAAGATAAGTTGCATATATAAATAAGTGTGAGACAAGGGATAAGAAAGTAGGGGCAAAGGAAGGGTCTAAACCAGGAGCTGTTCACAAACTGAAAACTCTTGGGTAGAACCTTGAAAAAAACGGGACCCCTTTTTGGAATCATGTTTTTAAATATCTAGAATATAATATATAGGATTACAAAGGAAAACCACTATATTGAAATATAAACATAAAAATATTTTTTAAAAGTCCATAGACCCTAGGTTAAGAATCTCTTGTTCAAACAAAGTGCTACAGAATGTTGTCCATGCTTTGTTCTTGAACAAATATGTGGAGAGAGAGATTAGGTTTAGCTGGGGCTAGTTAAGGAGGGCTACCTGGAGAAGGAGGACCTTGAGTTGAGCCTTGAAGGCAGGGAAGGATTTCAGCAGATGTTGATGAAGAAGAAATATATTCCAGGTATGAAAAGCAGTTGGAAGGAATGTATAGAAGCAGAAGAGGTTAGGAAGGGATTAACAAACAGCAAGTGATCCAGTTTGGCTGAAATGCAGTGTGTGTGAAGGGGAGGAATGTTGAATCAAGCTGGAAAAGTAGGTTGGAAACCTTGGAGAGAGAGCAGTGTCACTCTGCTGACCAGACTCTGGCGGGGGGGGGGGAGGGGGGCTTCAAGGCTGGACAAAGCAATTTGGGGTTTGCCCTGTAAAAATCAATGGGCACCCATTGAGAGTTTCCAAAGAACAGGACTGTAACTAGGAATTTTTGTACTTGGGACAAGAAGAAGGAAAGGCACCTACCTCCAGCTGGTGGTAGAAGGAACCAGAGACCCTGGGTGGGTTGAAGTTGGGGCAGAAAACAGTTCCTTTTTGCAAATCAGCTGGTAGCTTTCAATTGAATTCAATTAAATATCTACTATATTTGCCAGGCTCCCTGATAGGTGCTGAGGACACAAAGACAAACCACCACTACCACCCTCAACCACAACCACAACCACCCAATCCATGCCTCAAGGAGTTTACATGCCACTGAGGATATAACATGTTGATAGATAAATATTAACGTAATAATTTGAGGAGAGAGAAACCCCAAAGACCTTGTATGATCAGGAAAGGCTTCCCAGAGGAGGCTGTAAGTGAGTGGAGAAGCCTTGAAGGAAGCTAGAGATTCTGAGGCAAAGGTAAGGAGGAAGTACTTTCTAGGCATGGAGATGAAACACTGAATTCAGGAAAGAATAAATAGAGCAGTTTGAGACATAGTCTGTGATGGGGAGTCATGCGGAATAATTCAGGAAAGGTAGGTTGGAGCCTGGTTGTGAAGAGCTTTATTAGCCACTCTGAGGAATTTGTCTGGCAATAGGGAGCCATTAAAGATCCTTGAGCAGGGCAGTGACATGGCCAGATATGCTTTAGGAAGATGATTTAAGCAGCTGGTGAAGGATAGATTGGAAACAGGAGAGACTAGAAATAGAATTCAATTAGGACACTGTAGTAGGCAAGAGGTAATGAGGATCTTAACTAGGGTGATAACCAGGGAGTGGAGAGTAGGCTCAGATATAAGATATGTTAGAGAGGTTAGTTTGAATATAATGGGATGAAGGAGACAAAAGAGTCAAGGATGGAGCTGAGGTTGTTAATCTGAGTGACCAATGAATGGTGCCCTGAATAGAAATAGGGAGGAAGGTGGTAAAGTGGTTTTAGAAAAGAATATGAGTTATGTTTTGGATATGTTCAATTTGAGGTGCTAGGGGACATTCAACAAATAGTTGGTGAAACAGGACTGAAATTCAGAAGAAAAAAATCAGGGCTAGATATACAGGTCTGGTATTCATCTGTTAGAGATAATAGTTGAAACTGTGAATCACCAAGAAAAATGGTATAGAAGGAAAAGAGAAGACAGACCAATTCAGAATGTTGGGGCTGTCAACATGAAATAAAACATTCCATCGAAGTAGCAAGAACAACGGTTTTAACTGAAGCAAGAGGATTGCAATTTGGGACATCACATGGCATTAAAGTACTGGAGTGCCCAAGAGGGGCTGAAGAAGTCAAGGTTTAAATACATTTCAACAGGGAAGGCATCTCATGGAAGGCAGAGCCTCTTGAAGCTGTTACATAAGTTGTGCCAAATAGCCAAAAGTCCACAGAAAAAGTGGGGAGGTTCAGGAAGTGGGGACATCTGGTCAGAAGAGTGAATTCCAAGTGCCACAATGGGGAATTTCCAGAAAAATTGCAAGACTAGCTCCAACTAGTTTGAACCTGCTCCAACCATGGATGGGATCAGGGTCAGGGAGCCACTCTGATGGCGGCATTCAACAGGGCACACCAGCACTCAGGGGATAGAAGATGACTGACTATCCTGCAAAGAAGACTGAGGAGAATTGGTCAGTTATGTAGGAGAGCTGGGAGAAAGCAGTGTCTCCAAAGCCTAGTGGGGAGAGTATCCAGGAGAAGGGGCTAGTCAACAGTGTCAAAAGCTGGAGAGAGGTCAGTGAGGATGAGGATTGAAAAAAGACCATTGGATTTAGCAATTAAGAGATTGCTGGTAACTTTGGAGAAAGCAGTTTCACTCGATTGACCAGATTGGAAACCAGATTGCAAGGGAATGAGAAGTGAGTTGGAGAGGACGTGGTAGCAAAACTGGCTTTCTCTAGGGGTTTGTCTATGAAAGGGAGGGAAAAAATTACAGAATCATAGCTCTATAGAGCTGGAAGGAATCCCCAGAGGTCGTCTAGTCCAACTCTTTCATTTTATAGATGAGGAGACTAAGGTTTATTGGAAATTTGTGATTGCCTAGGGGGATATTATTAGTCAATCTCTCTTGCTTGTGCATTACCATATGAGATCAATGTCCACTCTTCCCCTCCCCCAACCCCTTACCCTAATCCCAGGCTCTTAGGCTGAGATAAGCAGAAGTGTGCCTCCTGTCTCTCTAAAGACACCTCAAATTTCTGCCTGAGCCAGCATTAATCACACCAGACAGGGATTTGGTAGCCGCTGCTGAGTTTTCTTTGTTTATAATCAGACATAGGACATGTATGACAATACAAGAGTGTGTAGAACCCTGTCAGAAGGTAAATACCACAAATATATACTTGTTGCTTTGGCTTCACCCTGGGGTCAACCCTTTATGTCTTTTTAAATTTCTTCCTCCTCTAATCAATGAGGAAATAAGGTGAAGACAATAGCAAGTGTTTGAAGAGTCATTATCCTGCTGCATCCCACAAGGGACCCGGAAAAGGGGGGGGGGGAGGGAGCTGGCATCTAGAAATCAGACTTGGCTTGACCCTGCCATTGACACTTCCATCTGCTTGGCATACAATGTATGATCAGACTCTTCTTCTGGTTTCCTCTCCCCCTAAACCTCCAAAGCTTTTCAAAGCTGAGTTCAAAGACATCAACAAAATAGTGAACTTGGGGACAAAGTCTATTCTCTATTTCTGGAGTCTGGCATTTCT
Source organism: Petaurus breviceps papuanus (assembly GCF_028583685.1). Classification (NCBI taxonomy): domain Eukaryota; kingdom Metazoa; phylum Chordata; class Mammalia; order Diprotodontia; family Petauridae; genus Petaurus; species Petaurus breviceps. Next base: position 5,529,193 of record NW_027185771.1, read on the forward strand.
ATAGCAACACTCTCCAGGTGGGGAGCTAAGGAAACCAGGATTACACAGAGACTTTCAGATCCTTAGAGCTGGGTATTTGGTCTAACCTATACTGGAGAAACTCCCATTACAACATTCCTGATTGTGGTCATGTCGTGCCTGCTTCAGGATGTCCAGTGATGGGGAGCTCACTACTAAGGAACCCATTTGGGTATAATTATTTGTTTTGAGATAGTAGTTAGTTTGGGATTTCTCAGTACAACAAACTATTCCATGTGCGCAAAGTACACTGGTCATCAGTCCTATTTCTCTGCTAACTTGCAGAAATCCTTCTTTCCTGTATATATACCTTGGTGCCCAACTCTCATCATGGCTTTTGTGAACCCATCATTGGCTGCCTCTCAGCCCCTCATGAAAACTGGGCACATCATAGGTTTCCTGACAGACTGTAATAAGTAGATCTCCTGAATGGTCAGCTATGTTGTATTATTGTACAATAGGGTGGATTGTTTTCTCAACTCCGCTTTGGGGTAAGGAAGTTTAGCTACAAACTACTTGTGAGTCTGTGGGTGACTCATTTAAATCTGCCAAACTTTACCTGTGACTTGGGCGAAATTACCTTCTGTCCTCTCAGAGTTCCCATCTGAAAAGTTCGACTGGACTAGATAATCTCTCATGTGTGAACTTGGTTTTCAGGTCCATCCCAGCTTTGACCTTCTATATTCTATGGTCTGTCTCAGTACGGACATTCTATGTTCTAAGGTCCCTTCTAGCTCTGACAATCTATGTACTAAAGTTCTTTCCAGCTTTGACATTCTATGTTCTAGGGTCCCTTCCAGCTCTGACAATCTATGTTCCAAGGTTCC